>NC_079213.1:72614155-72919155 GCF_029633865.1 Lampris incognitus | reverse complement strand
TGTGATTGGCTGATTAGAAATTTGCGTTAACGAGCAGTTGGACAGGTGTGCCTAATAAAGTGGCCGGTGAGTGTATATACTATATATATATATATATATATATATATATATATATATATATATATATATATATATATATATATATATATATATATATATATACTGCTCAAAAAAATAAAGGGAACACCTAAAAACACAATATAGACCTCGATGAATGAAATATTTCAGCTGAAAATCTTTATTTATTAGACAGAGGAATGTGTTTAGAGCAAAATAACCTAAGAATGATCAATGGAAATCAAAATCATTAGCCCATTAAGGTCTGGATTCAGAATCATACTCAAAATCAAAGTGGAAAATGAGAACATAGGCTGATCCAACTTCTGTGGAAATTCTTCAAGACGATTCAAAATGAGGCTCAGTAGTGTGTGTGGCCTCCACGTGCCTGTATGCACTCCCTACAACGTCTGGGCATGCTCCTGATGAGACGACGGATGGTCTCCTGAGGGATCTCCTCCCAGACCTGGATCGGGGCATCGGTCAACTCCTGGACAGTCTGTGGTGCGACATCGCGTTGGCGGATGGTACGAGACATGATGTCCCAGAGGTGCTCGATTGGATTCAGGTCTGGGAAACGTGCAGGCCAGTCCATAGCATCAATGCCCTCGACATACAGGAACTGCTGACACACTCTGGCCACATGAGGACGAGCATTGTCATGCATGAGCAGGAACCCAGGGCCCACTGCACCAGCATATGGTCTGACAATGGGTCTGAGGATCTCATCCCGGTACCTAATGGCAGTCATGGTACCTCTGGCTAGCACGTAGAGGTCTGTGCGGCCCTCCAAGGATATGCCTCCCCAGACCATCACTGACCCACCGCCAAACCGGTCATGCTGGAGGATGTTGCAGGCAGCAGAACGTTCTCCACAGCGTCTCCAGACTCTCTCACGTCTGTCACATGTGTTCAGTGTGAACCTGCTCTCATCTGTGAAGAGCACAGGGCGCCAATGGCGAATCTGCCAACCAAGATGTTCTCTGGCAAAGGTCAATCGGGCTGCACGGTGTTGGGCTGTGAGCATAGGCCCCAATTGTGGACGTCGGGCCCTCATACCATCCTCATGCATTCTGTTTCTCACTGTTTGAGCAGAAACCTGCACATTAGTGGCCTGTTGAAGGTTGTTTTGTAGGGCTCCGGCAGTGCTCCTCCTGTTCCTCCTTGCACAAAGGACCAGATAGCGGTCCTGCTGCGGGGTTGTTGTCCTCCTGCGGCCCCCTCCACGTCTCCTGGTGTACTGGCCTGTCTCCTGGTACCTCCTCGATGCTCTGGACACTGTGCTGGGAGACACATCAAATCTTCTTGCCACAGCACGCATTGATGTGCCATCCTGGATGAGCTGCACTACCTGAGCAACTTCTGTAGGTTGCAGATACCGCCTCATGCCACCTCTAGTGGTGAGCGCACTAGCAAAATGAAAAACTAATCAAAGATCGGCCAGAAAAGATGAGGACAGGCAAATGGTCTATGGCCACCACCTGCAAATCCATTCCTTTTATAGGGGTTGTCTTGCAAATTGTCTAATTTCCACCAAGTGGAAATTAGACAATTTACCAACAGGTGAAATTGAGTCACAAATCAGTGTTGCTTCCTAACTGGACAGGTTGATATCTCAAAAGTGTGATTGACTTGGAGCTACATTGCATTGCTTATGTGTTCCCTTTATTTTTTTGAGCAGTGTATATTGTCCTGGGTAAGACGCTAAACTGCAACCGCAGGCTGTAGAGGGGTGAGCACCTTACCTCAGCAAGGGCCCTTTGGCTAAGGACGACGTCCCTATTCATAGATCTGGTCTTCCTGCATGCCTATATGGTACTTCCCATGGTGCCCAGTTCAGCCAACACATTGGGATAGGAGAATGGAACTCTGATTTCAAATCCACCTGCTGCCTTGTGGGTTGATGCCTCTTTAGGCAAAGACTAGGAGAAGGTAACTCTGAATTCAAATCTCCAGCTGTCACTACCCGGAAAAGGGTAAACCATGGCAGCTCCGCTCAGTCAAGTCGGCAGCGGTTCTGGCAACCGGCAGCTCCGTTTGTCAACTCGGGAGCAGTTCTGGCAAAAAGCAACAGGATTCTTCTGCGGCCGTCCCAGCTACACTGTGCCACCGAATAACAGAAAATCTTGCCAAGGGACACTATAGAGCACCACATATTGTTGTTATCTAGGGGGCAGCCTCACATATAAATATGGAGATAGTGAATCATTATACTATCTTTGCATTAACTTTTGTTTTACTCGTTTCGGGTGAAGGCGTATATATATATATATATATATATATATATATATATATATATATATATATATATATATATAAAGTTGTATTTTATATAGCACATTTTATATAGCGCATTACATGTAGCATTTTTCTCGGAAACCATCAATGGTGTTGATAAAAGTGCTCAACAGGGGCATACGGGTAGCATAGCAGTCTATTCCACTGCCACCAATTCGAGGATCGCCAGTTCGAATCCCCGTCTGGTCTCCAACTTGGTCAGGCATCGCTACAGACACAATTGGCCATGTCTGCGGGTGGGAAGCCAGCTGTGCCTCTAATCCCAAGAAACTCTTTGAAACCTTCTCTACACTCCTTCAACCCCCACCTCCTCCTCCGTTCTCCCTGATGACTTTGCCAACTTCTTTGACATGAAGGTAAATGACATCAGATCCTCCTTTTCTCACCACCTGGTTAGTGCTGCTTGCACTATCCCACCCTCTGCACCCTCCCTCACCTCTCCACATCCCATCCTATCCCACCTCACTCCCCTCTCCCCCGACAAGATCCTAAACCTCATCACATCCAGTCACCCCACCACATGCTCCCTTGACCCGGTCACCTCCCCTCTTCTTCAGTCTATAGCACCTGAACTCCTTCCCTTTCTAACCCACCTCATCAACACCTCCCTCCAGGCAGGATGCTTTCCATCTGCGTTCAAGACTGCTAGAGTCATCCCCCTTCTCAAGAAACCATCACCTAACCCCTCTGATATCAAAAACTACAGACCGGTTTCTCTTCTACCCTTTCTATCCAAAACTTTCGAACGTGCTGTCTTTAACCAACTTTCTTTGTACCTCCACCAGAACAACCTCCTGGACCCTAACCAGTCTGGGTTCAGGGTGGGTCACTCGTCAGAGATGGCCCTCCTTGCAGTGACAGAATCGCTGCACTCTGCGAGAGCAAACTCTCTCTCCTCTGTCCTGATACTCCTGGACCTGTCAGCTGCGTTCGACAGAGTAAACCACCAGATCCTCTTCTCTACCCTCATGGGGCTGGGTGTCACAGGCTCTGCACTCTCAATGTTTGCATCCTACCTGATGGGTCGCTCCTACCATGTGACATGGAGGGGATCTGCGTCGAAGCATCGCAGACTGACTACAGGCATTCCACAGGGTTCAGTTCTGGGTCCTCTCCTTTTCTCCCTGTACATGACATCCCTGGGTTCTGTTATTTGCTCACATGACTTCTCTTACCATTGTTATGCTGATGACACCCAGCTGATCTTGTCTTTTCCTCCCTCTAATACACAAGTAGAGACACACATTGCTGCGTGCTTGACTGACATCTTGGAGTGGATAGCGACACATCACCTGAAGCTCAATCTGACCAAGGCAGAGCTGATGTTCCTCCCTGGGAAAGGTTGCCCGCACCGAGACCTGGCCATCACCATTGACAACACCGCGGTGATGCCAACTCGGACTGTGAGGAATCTGGGTGTGACCCTGGACAAGCAACTGTCGTTTGCTGCAAATGTTGCATCGGTTGCTTGCTCCTGCAGATTTCTCCTCTATAACATCAGGAGGATTCGCCCATTCCTCACCAACGAGATGGCATGGGTGCTCATCCAGGCTCTGGTCATCTCCTGGCTGGACTACGGCAACTCCCTCCTTGCTGGCACCCCGGTGTTGGCCATCAGACCTCTGGAGCTTGTTCAGAAAGCTGCAGCTCGTCTAGTGTTCAACCCTAAGTTCTGTCACACAACTCCCCTTCTCATGTCCCTACACTGGCTCCCAGTAGCTGCTCGCATCCAGTTTAAGACTCTGGTGCTAGCCTACAGGGCAGTGAAAGGAACAGCTCCTTCCTATCTCCAGGCCATGGTCAAGCCCTACATCCCCACCAGACCACTTCGCTCTGCTGCCTCGGGACGCCTGGTTGCCCCGTTGCTCAGAGGCCCCTGCTGCCAATCGACTCGGTCAAGGCTCTTTTCTGTCCTGGCCCCACGGTGTTGGAATGAACTCCCCATTGATGTCAGGACAGCGGAGTCGCTGCCCATCTTTCGGCGCAGGTTGAAAACTCACCTCATCCAGAAATACTACCCTTTTACTTGTTCTTAGCACTTCTTGTATTCACTCATAAAAAAAAAAATCTTTCTTGCACTTTTACTTTAGCACCGGTTTTGCTCTTAGATGCTAGTTTAGATGCACTTATGACCTCTGATGATTAGTAGTTATCCTGATTTCCTACGTCAAATGCACTTATTGTAAGTCGCTTTGGATAAAAGTGTCAGCTAAATGACTCTAGTGTAATGTAATGTAAATGTGGGTATGTGTCCTGGTCGCTGCACTAGCGCCTCCTCTGATCGGTCAGGGCACCTGTTCGGGGGGGGGGGGGCGTTGGGTGGAATGGCGTGATCCTCCCACGCGCTACGTCCCCCTGGTGAAACTCCTCACTGTCAGGTGAAAAGAAGTGGCTGGCGACTGCAAATGTATCGGAGGAGACGTGGTAGTCTGCAGCCCTCCCCGGATCGGCAGAGGCGGTGGAGCAGCGACTGGGACGGCTTGGAAGAGTGGTGCAATTGGCCAAGTACAATTGGGAGAAATGGGGGGGGACAAAAAAATCCCCCTCCCAAAAAAAGTGCTCAACAAATGAGGAGCGAAATATCAAGATCGATGTAGGAAAAAAAACTTTAATGCATTTCAGTACAAGCTTGTTTCATGTGTCACGAACAAAACAAGCTTGTGCTGAAATGCATTAAAGTTTTTATCTCTACATCGATCTTGATATATATGTGTATATATATATATATATATATATATATATATATATATATATATATATATATATATATATATATATATATATACATACATATCCATCCTTTATCTTGGATGCTGGAGCCTATTCCAGCAGTCACTGGGGGCGGCAGGCGGGGAGACACCCTGGACAGGCCGCAAGGTCATCACAGGGCTCACACACACACACACACACACACACACACACACACACACACACACACACACACACACACACACACACACACACACACACACATTCATTCGTAGGGACAATTTAGTATGGTCAATTCACCTGATCACAGTGAAAATGTATGAATATGTGAGTGAAAATCTGTTGAATGTGTGAGTTGAATATATTATAACCATGAGAATAAAAATGCGTGGGTGTAAGAATGAAAATATATGTATGTGAAAGGACAATGTATGTGTGTGAGAGGGCCAGAATGAATTATAGCTTGGACAGCCCCTCATATTTTTTACAAACATACACACACACATTTAGTATTATACAATACTTAATATTTGATATATTATATAAACACTTATGTACATGTTCATAAACACACACATACATATATACAAGCACATGCAGAAAGACAAGCTTACTCTCACATATCATTCTGCCACCCACCTCTCAGCATCCACAGTACTACACCCCCACACACCTCTTCTCTAATGCGACAATATATTACTAATTTGTCTTTAATGGCCATAACAGAGCTATCTTCTGCATAGTCCAAAACCTGGATGACAGCTGGTATAAAACTTACAGGTTTGCCAGTTCGCTTTTGTCTTTTTGGGGGAGTACAAGTTGGATTTTTTAATACACAACATAAACACATGCTTCTAAACTCCTGTAGTATCTGTTGTACAGGTTTAGCGCATATTGCAGTAGTTTCCTGTGAGACGTTTTACTTATGAACACAATTTCCTAATCGTTCATACTGGTAGATATTCTGATGCTGACCTCCATTAGTGGGGAACAAATTATCAAGATGTCCTTTTAACCTGTAAATCTAATGCATTTTGACACCACGATGCTCCTGGCACCTTGTGTGTCTGGCACCTCCTGTGAAACTCTAGGGATTCATACCAGTCCCTCCATCTAGCCGTGGGTTGTGGCTATACATTTGAATTCAAACTATTCTGCTCAATTATTAATCCTGAAGTTGTTCAAGACTAAAGGTTTGACTTTTTATGTGTGTGTTGTATTGTGATGTAACAAGAGGCAGAGATGCAGCATTCTCTCTTTGTGTCCCAGGATGTCAGACAGAATGGGATGAGATTCGCTGTTGGCACCATGCTGAGGTGGGAGAGGTGGTCAGCGTCTCCTGCGCTAACGTCTCCCAGTTCTTTGTCAACAACCAAGGTAACGCTCTCAAACTCTCAACTTTGACCTTGAACACAAAGCCTGTTGTGGACAGCTAGCATTTTTAACCAGACAACTCTGGACAATTTTGCCAAGCAACCTCAGTTCATGTCACAGAAAGTTGAATCAGCCAGAAATTGGTCCACCCCACGGATCAGGTCCCCCGGCACAAACAGAGCAATATAGTGTAGGCTGTTAAGTGCCAGGAGGATTGCTGTGACTTGTACACTGGGGAAACCAAACAGACACAATGGCAAAGAGGATGGCACAACACAGAAGGGCCAACACGCCAGGCCAGGACTCCACAGTCTACACCCATCTACAGGCCAGTGGCCACTCTTTCCAGGTAGAGGATGTGCACATCCTTGATAGGGAGGAACGCTGATTTGAACTGGGAGTCAAAGAGGCCATTTAAGTTAAGAGGGAATGACCATCCCTGAACTGAAGGGGGGGGGGCTAAGAGTACGTCTGACACCATCTTAAAATCCTCTGTGACTAGTATACACGGCCATTAAAACTCTAATTAATGGTCATGGCAACTTGCTTATGAAACCAATCATTGTTTTCGGTTGTTATGCCACTGTATTGTTTATAAGGGTGGGGGTACCTGCAGTCGGTTTAGACTGAAGAGGTCACTTAGATGAGTGATGAATCGTTTCTGTCAGTAAACGTTGTGTCCAGATGAACTGATTCAACTTTCTGTGATCCCCTTACCTGGATTACTGAGCATGAATAAAGACACTTAGTTCACATCAGTCCAGAATTTCGTTTCCCTCATTGTGCTTTCATCCGTTCGCAGTCCTGCTTATGTAACACCGCATTGCCTTTGGAATAGGGCTAGTGAGATAAAAGGTATGCCTGCAAGTTATCTATTCATGAGGGAGTTTTTCAAATGTTTTGTTTTACAAAAATCAAGCTGAGCACTATTTTTGAATGTACAAACGTTGCAGTATCATAAATGGAGTCACAATCTATCCATCATGTATAGTTAATGACATAATAAAGCAATCAAGTTATAAATAGCAATCTCTTGAGATGAGTGTTATGACTTCACCGTGTGATTTATGGATGGTGGACTTGTTCTACACGGAGGATCACATAGATTCCTCCCCTGTGGTTCCGAGACGGACTTGGCCTTAGAAAGCAATTCTTCCCTGACTGTTTACATGACCCTGTCCTCTCCAAACCACTGCCTCATCCAGCTGGCTTGCATTAAGACAAAAAGAAAACATGCTTATGGCATCTCATTCATCATAAAATAGCTGACTTTAGATGAAATATCACCACCAGCTACAGACGAATGACAAATTCTCCATGGTTTCCACAAACATACCCATAGAAAACAGCATGTGAACTGAAGTGGTAGTTGTGTCAGCAGCAGCATATAGCCAGGATGTGAGGCATACGAATACTGGCAGGAAGATGGAAACACAGAGCAAGTGTAAGTAGAGATGGAGAAAAAAAAACACTTGAAAGGGTTTCCAGTGAAAGTTGCGCTTAGTGTGTGGGGGGAAGAGGAGGAGGGAGAGGTTGCTGTTTATGACCTCATCAACTCAATTTTAGCAGTTTTTAGGACCCTTCAGGATTCCCTCCTCCACAGACACCAGACGGAGGTAAGCAGCTGTGTGGTAACATTCGGTTCACCCACTGAAAGGTCATGGTTGGAGAAAATAATGATTTATTGGAAAATCAAAAGGGTCACTGTAAGAGTCGAGAATATGAGCAACAAATTGAAGCTGCTCGTTAGACAAGGTGGTATGAGCGGCAGCACTCTCCTTAGAGACTTAGCCTTAGCCCACCAACGCCATAACTGCAGGGTTGCAGGCTTTGTTAGCCATGTTATGTTGAGGCTAATCCAGGGAAAGAGCTCTGGTGGCTACATATCAGTCAAACCACCCGCAACTCAACCCCCCACGCTATTCTTTACTATGCTAAGAAGCTGAACAGGCACATCCCTAGCCATGAAGATGAGTTCTATAATAAGAACCCCTGTAAACTTTATTATCACTCCTATTAGACCACACACACACACACACACACACACACACACACACACTTCTACATCTGCCCCTAAATGTTTACATGAGTGCTTGCATGTGCACACACACACACACACACTTCTACATCTGCACCTAAATGTCTACATGAGTGCGTGCATGTGCACATACACACACACACAAACACACACTAACTCTCTTGCTCTCTCACTTTCTCTCTCTCTCTCTCACACACACACACACACACACACACACACACACACACACACACACACATACATACATACATACATACATACATACATACATACATACATACATACATACATACATACATACATACATACATACATACATACATACATACATACATACATACACTACCGTTCAAAAGTTTGGGATCACCCAAACAATTTTGTGTTTTCCATGAAAAGTCACACTTATTCACCACCATATGTTGTGAAATGAATAGAAAATAGAGTCAAGACATTGACAAGGTTAGAAATAATGATTTGTATTTGAAATAAGATTTTTTTTACATCAAACTTTGCTTTCGTCAAAGAATCCTCCATTTGCAGCAATTACAGCATTGCAGACCTTTGGCATTCTAGCTGTTAATTTGTTGAGGTAATCTGGAGAAATTGCACCCCACGCTTCCAGAAGCAGCTCCCACAAGTTGGATTGGTTGGATGGGCACTTCTTGCGTACCATACAGTCAAGCTGCTCCCACAACAGCTCAATGGGGTTCAGATCTGGTGACTGCGCTGGCCACTCCATTACCGATAGAATACCAGCTGCCTGCTTCTGCTCTAAATAGTTCTTGCACAATTTGGAGGTGTGTTTAGGGTCATTGTCCTGTTGTAGGATGAAATTGGCTCCAATCAAGCGCTGTCCACTGGGTATGGCATGGCGTTGCAAAATGGAGTGATAGCCTTCCTTATTCAGAATCCCTTTTACCCTGTACAAATCTCCCACCTTACCAGCACCAAAGCAACCCCAGACCATCACATTACCTCCGCCATGCTTAACAGATGGCGTCAGGCATTCTTCCAGCATCTTTTCATTTGTTCTGCGTCTCACAAACGTTCTTCTTTGTGATCCAAACACCTCAAACTTGGATTCATCCGTCCACAACACTTTTTTCCAGTCTTCCTCTGTCCAATGTCTGTGTTCTTTTGCTCATCTTAATCTTTTTCTTTTATTGGTCAGTCTCAGATATGGCTTTTTCTTTGCCACTCTGCCCTGAAGCCCAGAATCCCGCAGCCGCCTCTTCACTGTAGATGTTGACACTGGTGTTTTGCGGGTACTATTTAATGAAGATGCCAGTTGGGGACCTGTGAGGCGTCTGTTTCTCAAACTAGAGACTCTAATGTACTTATCTTCTTGCTCAGTTGTGCAACGCGGCCTCCCACTTCTTTTTCTACTCTGGTTAGAGCCTGTTTGTGCTGTCCTCTGAAGGGAGTAGTACACACCGGTGTAGGAAATCTTCAATTTCTTAGCAATTTCTCGCATGGAATAGCCTTCATTTCTAAGAACAAGAATAGACTGTCGAGTTTCAGATGAAAGTTCTCTTTTTCTGGCCATTTTGAGCGTTTAATTGACCCCACAAATGTGATGCTCCAGAAACTCAATCTGCTCAAAGGAAGGTCAGTTTTGTAGCTTCTGTAACAAGCTAAACTGTTTTCGGATGTGTGAACATGATTGCACAAGGGTTTTCTAATCATCAATTAGCCTTCTGAGCCAATGAGCAAACACATTGTACCATTAGAACACTGGAGTGATAGTTGCTTGAAATGGGCCTCTATACACCTATGTAGATATTGCACCAAAAACCAGACATTTGCAGCTAGAATAGTCATTTACCACATTAGCAATGTATAGAGTGTATTTCTTTAAAGTTAAGACTAGTTTAAAGTTATCTTCATTGAAAAGTACAGTGCTTTTCCTTCAAAAATATGGACATTTCAATGTGATCCCAAACTTTTGAACGGTAGTGTACATACATACATACATACATACATACATACATACATACATACATACATACATACATACATACATACATACATACATACATACATACATACATACATACATACATACATACATATATACCGTACACCTAAATGCAGTCTATCATCCTAATTTCAGGCCATGGTAGGAGAATATGGATCCTTTTTGCCAAAGTCTCATCATTCATATTCATCATTTACAGCCTTCTGTTCACAGACAGATTGTATTTAAGTGAAAAAAGCGGGGGTTTCTCATCATACTTCAGACATTTCTATGGATGCAGCCAGTGTACCATGTATGTGTTGGAGAGAGGATTTTTTTTTGTTTTGTTTTTTTTGAGATACTTTATTGATCTCCATAGGGAAATTATGCTCTGCATTTAACCCATCCTAGTTGTGTAGCTAGGAGCAGTGGGCAGCCACTGTGCAGCACCCGGGGACCAACTGCAGTTCGTCTTGCCATGCCTCGGTCAGGGGCACAAACAGGAGTATTAACCCCAACATGCATGTCTTTTGACGGTGGGGGAAACCGGAGCACCTGGAGAAAACCCACAGCAGACACGAGGAGAACATGCAAACTCCACACAGAGGATGACCTGGGATGAACCTCGAGGTTGGGCAACCCCAGGGTTCGAACCCAGGACCTTCTTGCTGTGAGGTGACAGCACTAACCATTGTACCACCGTGCTGCCATATGCATGCCAGGATGTGTTCTTGCACACCTACGTTACTGAAAGAGGATGTCACATCTCATAGCCGTCATCAGCAGCTCATTAGCTGACTGAGCAAATGAGTGACAAGGAAGCATTTCACACTATGACAATAAGCTGTTTCATGTGGAGGAGATAAGAACAGCATATGGTGGATTTTGATAAGGTTGATTGTTCCCTGGGCCCGGTGTGTGCGTACATAGCTTTGTGTTTGTGTGCATGCTAGTGTGAAAGCGAATGTGTCTCCACATGCGTGTTTACATGCATGCACATGTGTTATAGAGTCGTCTGCCCTTCAACAGACAACTGGAGGTGCATATCAAAATCTCTGACCACCCGTCTTCTTAACACCGCAGATGGGATTATGCTCTGGCCCATTAAATCCTAATGAAGAGGTCAACAAGGTAATTTCTTGTTTGACTGTCACTCCATATCCATCTCAACATCCACGTGTTTGTGCTCATGCATACATGTTGTATTTGCAGAGGGAGAGAGAGAGGGAGACAAATGTGGACAAAATGGATGTTTTTCATGTGCAGGTGTGAATATATTTGTAATAATATGTGACATTACCAGGAAACTGTATGATGGACATCAAATGTATCGATGATGAACCAGTCTATGGTAATTGCATGATTGAGGCATTGTGAGGGCATTGTGAGGGTCCGAGTTATAGTGTCCTTTTTATTGTTTCCATTGGTCTACTCTACTCAAGCTGTTGTATTGCAGTGTTGTGTTTTTTGTTTATGTTTTTTTAAGTGGTACCTTGGATGCTAGCTGCTAGCAGTGATTCCCAATATCCATGTGCATTTAATATCAATCCAGACTCCCCCCTCTAACAAAAATAGGGAACACTAAAATGTTTTCCATCATTATCTTTTTATTTTTCAGACTGTGCAAACTTGTCTGGTGTTGCCCTCTCTTAGTCTGGCAGTCTTTTTTTTTTTCAAATTGATACCTCTGTGTGTTTCAGGCAGGTACTTGGTCCAATGTTACTACCTTTCTTGACTGCACACACATGTACCATGTCTCCCTGTCCTCGCTGTGCATGTATACCTTTTTGTCATACCACATCTTGGGCGGCATGTTGGCACAGTGGTAAGCGCTGTTGCCTCACAGCAAGAAGGTCCTGGGTTCGAACCCTGGGGTTGCCCAACCTTGGGGGTCATACCAGGTCGCCCTCTGTATGGAGTTTGTGTGTTCCCCTGTGTCTGCAGTGGGTTTTCTCCGGGTGCTCCGGTTTCCTCCCACCATCAAAAAGACATGCATGTTGGGGTTAATACTCCTGTCTGTGCCCCTGACCGAGGCAGGGCAAGACGAACTGGAGTCGCTCCCCGGGTGCTGCACAGTGGCTGCCCACTGCTCCTAGCTACACAGCTAGGATGGGTTAAATGCAGGGTGTCATTTCCCTACAGGGGAATCAATAAAGTATCGCAAAATCAAAAATTAAAAAAACCTTCTCTCTGTACATGCCTAGTTTACATCCACAGAAGCTGTACTGAGGATGGCTGGTCTGAGCTTTACCCACCATACGAGGAGGCCTGCGAGTTCGCCGAGGACACAGAGACAGACTCGGAGGTAGTTACATTTCATTTCATCATTTCTGTATGCCCATAGTACCCATAGATTACCTGCAAGTCCATATTGCCTACTGTATTCTTGTCTCACATTCAAGTTTAGCATGCCCATGCGATCCTCTAGAAAAATAGAAATTGAATCTTCCCTACATAAATGCAAAAATCCATCAGCATCTTGCACGCCATTTTCACTTGATTTTACACCACATACAATATTGGAGATGCACCAGGCATGACGTTCTAACAAGTTAAATGTAAGTCCTTGTTAACACAGGCGACCATTGTTTAAAGTCTTTATTCCTTTTTTTTCCATTTCAGACGACATACTTTTCAAACTTTAAACAGGTGTATACCGCTGGTTATGCCACCTCCCTCATTTCTCTCATATCCGCCATTTTTGTCTTCACTGTGTTCAGGTAAGTTCAGGTAACACTTATTCGCTAAGAAACATCACCTGTGGAAAAGACGTCACTCAGGAAGCAAGTGTTTCTCTGCCCTACAGAAAATTTCATTGCACCAGGAACTACATCCACATCAACCTGTTCTCTTCCTTTATACTGAGAGCCAGCGCTGTCTTCATAAAAGATGGGGTACTCTTCTCTGATGAGAACAGGGACCACTGCTTCATGTCCACTGTGAGTGTGCCACGTGGAATCACAAACGTCACACGTCTCTGTTTGCATCCGCACCCTGTTAGACTTACTAGGATCACTGTTACTCTACTTTCTAGGAATGACTTTCATAAAGCTCATGTCTAGTTAGTTTGTGTACAACTGAAAGAAAACAATTACGATTTTCAACATTCTCTCTCTCTCTCTCTCTCTCTCTCTCTCTCTCTCTCTCTCTCTCTCTCTCTCTCTCTCTCTCTCTCTCTCTCTCTCTCTCTCTCTCTCTCTCTCTCTCTCTCTCTCTCTCTCTCTCTCTCTCTCTCTCTCTCTCTCTCTCTCTCTTCATTAGCAGCCGTAATAGTGAGCAGCCTTCTGTGAGTCTTGGAAGCGCTGCCAAAATTATGTGTCACTGGCGGACAATCTGTGAATGTGAAAATTTACTTCCCAATTTGCCAATGGGCAGCATTGTATAAGAAAATGTGAATAGCAGCGCTACAGCTGTTTAATGTAGCATTGTTATTCACATTTCCTTATAATACAATCTGGCACATCAGCAAACCAATAAATACATTTTCATAATCAGATTGTCCATCTGTGATGTCACCGACACATTCTTGGTGATGCTGTGCCAATGACACTCCATTAGTAGTGTCTATATACAGTATAGTAGTGTATACACACACACACACACACATATATATATATATATATATATATATATATATATATATATATATATATATATATGTTAAAAGAAATATTCAATGGTAGGGAAAGTGCTCAACAAATAAGGAACAAAATAATCCAGTTAGTCAAGTAAATTCTTATAATATATATATATATATATATATATATATATATATATATATATATATATGTGTGTGTGTATATTATATATATATATATATACATACATACATACATACATACATACACACACACACACACACATACAGAGAGCGGGAGAGAGAGAGAGGGAGAGAGAATGTTGAAAATTGTGACGTTTTCCCCTTTAGGCTTTGGCAGCAAGTCTTCCCTTTTCTTCTCAGAGGCAGTGTAAACTCATCACATTACCTTGGATGTATTTTCCAAACATGAATCTCAGCAGTTTAGAGGAGCTTCTCTACGTCCGGAGCAAGAAGTGTGAATGGATTGCTGGAAGTGAATGAACCAAGTCTTTGAGAGTATTAATAATGAGTATTTCCTCTCCAGTTTTTCTGTTTAATTGGACTGCTCTGAGTGTCAATTGTCACTTTTGTGTGGCTGTGAGGGACTAGAGAGTCATTAGAGAGAATGGGAGACAGAGCAGGGGAAAAGGCCGCGCAGACAGAGAGAACAAAAGAAAGAGATCTCTTAGCCTGTCAGAGAGACAAGCCTATTTTTAGAGAGTAAATCCTGTACATTGAGGCCAGCTAGACGGATTATAGAGAGGACTATAAAAGTAAGAAGGGTGAGAAAGTGCGATTGTGGCAGAGAAAACAAAGTGGGGAAGGGTGGAAGGTTTGAGATAGGGTTAATGAAAGAGTGAAAAGGCCTTCCCGGTGATAGCTATCACTCCAGAACCATGTCTATGGGCGCTTTTGAATGGCCACCTCGCTATCGCTCCTCACACAGATTGGCTCCAACCTTGGTTAGAGTATAATCACTCTGATACGCACAGGCAAAGGCAGACACGCTAACACACATGCACATGCAAAAACACATTAAGAAAATTGGTGTCTTTGCCAAGCAGAAGTTGTTAAACTTTTACATGAGAGGTAATGATGTATTAGTATCTGGCTTATGTTATACCTCCAAATGCAGTATCATCATAGACATCTCTATGACCCACGAATAGAGGTCATAAACACTTTCCATTAAACTGCTCTAGCCAGATGGGTTTCATGAACTAATCTGGTGGTTGTTGCTGTTGTTTTGTCCTGCAGACGTCCTGTAAATCAGCAGTGGTGTTCTTCCAGTTTAGCATCCTGGCTAATTACTTCTGGCTTCTGGTGGAGGGCATGTACCTGCAGACCCTGCTGGCCCTGACCTTCGTGTCCCAGAAGAAATACTTTTGGTGGTACATCCTCATTGGCTGGGGTGGGTCTCCTTCTATTCATCATACCAATGCTGGGCCAATGCCACACAAAACCGTTCTTTTCCCTTCTAAATAGAGCAGTGTTTTAGATAAAAGGCCACTATTTTTTCACTAGTTAACCACTAATTTTCTGACATTAAATTGTTTTCTTCATTTCGCCTCGGGTTTAATGAAATTGCTTTAATATCAATGAAGAAAGTGACAATACGATACAATAAATTTTAGCTATTTAATGTTCTATTTCACAACTTCCATACAAAACCTTTAAATTCAAAATGAAATGAAACATTTTAACAACTGATTATGCTTTAAATAGCCTTGTTATAATTACTATTATTATTATTATTATTACTATTGTTGTTGTTGTTGTTATACATTTTAACATTAGACTTTCCAAATTACCTTGGTTTTAAAAATAGTTTTTTTCTTGAATTTCCCATGAATAAAAGGGAAAGGGACTGTTTAACCAAAATATCTGAATTATTTAAACAGTGTTAGTAACCCATAGAAATGATTCAGTGCTTCAACTTTTGATTAGTAGGCAGTACAAGTTTATAACTATACCATGATCACTATAAGCAGTTTGCACGGTGCAAATATACAGACAGAGAGAGAGAGAGAGAGAGAGAGAGAGAGAGAGAGAGAGAGAGACAGAGACAGAGAGAGAGAGAGAGATAGATAGATAGATAGATAGATAGATAGATAGATAGATAGATAGATAGATAGATAGATAGATAGATAGATAGATAGATAGATAGATAGATAGATAGATAGATAGATAGATAGATAGATAGATAGATAGATAGATAGATAGATAGATAGATAGATAGATAGATAGATAGATAGATAGATAGATAGATAGATAGATAGATAGATAGATAGATAGATAGATAGATAGATAGATAGATAGATAGATAGATAGATAGATAGATAGATAGATAGATAGATAGATAGATAGATAGATAGTGTTGTGGTTATTATTTAATTCCACTCTGACAATAAATGAGGAGCGAGACAAAAATATCTTAAAGTATTGTCGCACTTTAAAATGTTCTTGAACAGACACACAAAGCATGGATACTTAAGTGCATGCTCTTATCTCAGAGCGCACTCCCTTTATACCTTACAGAGTCATGCTTATTTCAAACAAGTCTGAGTTACGCTGACAATGGTATGTACCCAGAGTTTCTCCCTAATCCTGTTTGGAGGAAGAGGCTTATTTTATTGCTGGACTGTCATCCCAATGGGTAGCAGAACTTCCATATTGTTCAGAGAGTTCATGGGTCAGGTCTCATCTTGTCCTTATCTTCCAGCTCATGATTTCCAGGGCCGTTCCTTCAGACTCCGTTACACCCAAATGAGCTTCCCGTACATTCCTCTGCTATCAGCTAACAGTAACAACAGGCCTTTATGAGTTCATATGGAGAAGACAATTCATAACACCACCTCTGCTCTGCCATCCATGAGCCTCAAGCATCTATCCAAGCAATCGTTTTCACAGAAGAAGAAGAAGAAAAAAACAAACAAACAAAACTGCTGCCTGTTGTGCTGAAGTTTAATGGCATTCAGGACCATTTGATAGACCTATAACCCAGATCGTCACTTTTGCAAGATGGGTCTGGATGCAGACCTCCTCTCTGAGGCTCAAGGCAATCTGGGACTCATCTCATCTGTAAGGATGGAAATGCCAAACAGGAAATACGTAATTCAGTTTTACATAGAATTGTTGACAAAATTAAAAAATCTACAAATTCCACTCTTACTTCATTGATGATTTATCAAATAATGAGTTGGTAAATTTACATTGTAATTGTAATGTTTTTGTGGACCAACATTATACTATTCAAATGAATAAAGGTTTGTGATAACACATGCAGATGGTACACATCTTATGTATTTTATTAGCAAATGCAAATTCAGATCAATATACCCTGTCATATAGCCTACCGTACATTAGCTTAAGTAGCTAAGTTAACGTTAAAGTTAGACAGTTAAATTAACTCAGCACGACATAGTATTTTAAATCATACAGCGATATCAACATATTCTGAACCGTAGTCGTCAACCAGTCATCGAATCTATGGAATTGGTGTTTGTGTTGTGTGATTTTAACCATGCCCATCCAGATGATGTTTGGCAATTTATTCTGTGCATCACTGCTTCAACTGAAATATTCGACATGAACTGTTTCTGTACTTTGGTGGTTTTACATTTACCATTAGTAAACTGAGTTATGGGTGGTTCTGTTGTATAATAGCATAAAAGTTGCATTACCACATACATTTTACAGCAGTGACTGCCGATAACATTTGCAGTTATTTGCAATGTCACAAAGGACTGTATGGAAGCATCTGATGGAGACTGCAACCCTCGGATAAACACAAGTGCATGGAAATAATGCAAGTTTATAAATACTTTATTTGCAAATTAAAACCACCATTTACAAAACAGATTTACCGGTTTAAACAAAATTACATTATTTAAATGATTGAAACACAACAAGCAGTCATTCCACTCACATCGACCATCTCAGCAAGAAATGTGTCCATATCTGCCATTTTTTAAAATGAACAGAAAGGGTGCAATAATCTCCTCGCTTTCGTCTTCATCTTCGTCTGTGCTGTGTTTTAGCAAATTGTGTTTTTTGCAGTGCCTCTGTAAGCCTCACTCTCATCCATCAGGAGGAAGTGTGGTGCCTGCACTTCCTCCTTGTAGTTTTCTTGTTAAGTTGGAGCCAGTCACTGGCCTCCCTGATATGTTCGATAAATTGAAATTCCAATGAGTGAGGAAATCCAATTAATGAGAAAAAAAATAACATTTTTATATTATTACATAACACTAAGGCAAGAATATTATAAAAGCAAGGCCATCTCCGGTATGAGTTCAAATTTAATCATCTGGAGCTGAAACAAAGAAGAATAAATTAAGTCTAGGAGACTAATGGAAAAATAGTAAATTGAATGTCATTACTTTTGTGACATACCCATTATAATATTCCTTGAAATTACACAGGTTGTATAGGCAGTTGCTGAATATGGAGCTGCCAGGGAAGAGGAAAAGAGGAAGGCCAAAGAGGAGGTTTATGGATGTGGTGAGGGAGGACATGCAGGTGGCTGGTGTGACATAGGAAGGTGCAGAGGACAGGAAGAAATGGAAATGGACGATCCAGTGTGGCGACCCCTAACGGGAGCAGCCGAAAGTAGTAGTAGTGTATAGGCAGTTGTTTGTGTAAAGATAAGGCACTTTAAATATTAAGAAGAAAATATACCAAATGACACAAGAATCTGCGTGTGCAGTCCCAATAATAGCTTGTTTCATACAAATATACCTTCGGCTGAGATGGTTCCTCTTGAGGGATGGCCACAGCAGGCACCGCTCCAACTGGCTCCGCACTCACGACCTGAAACAAGTGACAGAACCTTGTTATAAAAGCATCACTTGTTTTGTCTTAGAAAGTTTCCCTCCCATTTGTTAACACTGAAAACTTACCTAGGGGATCTACTCCAACCTACACCTTTGAACTCTAAAAACAGGTTCAAGTTCACCCTTCAGGAGGGCTTTGGACTCCTCTGTCCAGTGTGCGAATCGCTTTCCATGCCTTTAACAAAGATATCATCATAAATGTATGTGGTCATATTAACATAAAGGATCATAGTTATGGGCAGCATGGTGGCAGAGTGGTTAGGGTGGTTGTCTCACAGCAAGAAGGTCCTGGGTTCGAGCCCCGGGGTAGTCCAACCTTGGGGGGTCATCCGGGTCATCCTCTCTGTGGAGTTTGCGTGTTCTCCCCGTGTCTGCTTGGGTTTCCTCCGGTTGCTCTGGTTTCCTCCCACAGTCCAAAGACATGTATGTCAGGTGAATCGGCCGTACTAAAGTGTCCCTGTGTGTGTGTGTGTGTGTGTGTGTGTGTGTGTGTGTGTGTGTGTGTGTGTGTGTGTGTGTGTGTGTGTGTGTGTGTGTGTGTGTGTGTGTGTGTGTGTGTGTGTGTGTGTGTGTGTGTGTGTGTGTGTGTGTGTGTGTGTGTGCCCTGTGATGGCCTGGCAGCCTGTCCAGGATGTCTCCCCACTTGCCACCTGTGTTTCCCCACTTGCCACCTAATGATTGCTGGGATAGGCTCCATCATCCCCGCGACCCTGAGAGCAGGATAAGCAGTTTGGATAATGGATGGATCATAGTTATTGGTATATTGTCTTATTAATTTTTAATGTGTATCTGTTAAACAGTGGTGGATCCTGCCAAAACTCTCAGGGGGGGCAATTGTTGCCATGATGGCTAAGATGACCCGTTCAATGGGTACATTAACCTAAGTCAGCTAGCTGACTTGATATTGTCACATTGCATTGCACAATTTGTTTTGTTTTTGTTTTGTTTTTTCTGGTGACATCACATAACAATACCACCAGTAATGACTAGATAGCAACATAAAACAAGGATTGTCCCTTAGGCTACAATGCTGTACAGTGGACAGTATTTGTGGACAGTTGCATCCAGGAGTTCATTGTAAATGTCTTGAATAAAATTATTTTGGCCTCTACGATGACTGGATAATCCACTGTGGTTGTCAACATATAAACTGTCATCTAATCAGTTTGCCCTCACAAATACCTTTGAATGTGGAGAGAGACTGCATTATCATAATCAAATAAAATAGAGGAAGGTCTTCACTCTCACAGTAATCTGATTCAGTCTTCATCAGACAGTGTTTGAACACGCCACAAAACTTCACACAGTCGATATGACAGGCTACATGGTGGTTCTTGCTCACCTCATTGTTTGATGACGCACAGCTTTCCTGTAGCTCTCGTCCAACTGTGTGGCAATGTTGACCTTCAGTTTCAGGCAACTGTCCATCTTCAATTTTTCATACTTTTTCCACCTTCTCTGAGAGATGATGCATGTCGGTGACAACCATAGATGTCCAAGCAACCAGGTGGCTTTATATCAATATTATAGATATAGAAATCTACATTTTTGGAGAAACTCACAAAAGCTGAAATTCTAAATAATTTACACTAGATGTTGCCCATTCATAGATCGGAGCCTGCATGGGGGCGTCCAGGTAGCGTGGCGGTCTATTCAGTTGCCTATCAACACGGGGAAGACGGTTCTGAATCCCAGTGTTACCTCAAGCTTGGTCAGGCTTCACTACGAACGCAACTGGCTGTGTCTGCGGGTGGGAAGTCGGATGTGCGTATGTGTCCTCGTCGCTGCACTAGCGCCTCCTCTAGTCAGCGGGGACGCCTATTCAGTGGGGAGGGGGAAATGGGGTGAATAGCGTGATCCTCCCACGTGCTACGTCCGCCCGGTGAAACTCCTCACTGTCAGGTGAAAAGAAGTGACTGGCGACTCCACAGGTATCGGAGGAGGCATGTGGTAGTCTGCAGCCCTCCCTGGATCAGCAGAGGGGATGGAGCAGCGACCAGGACGGCTCGGAAGAGTGGGGTAATTGGCCAAGTACAATTGGGGAGAAAAAAGGGAGAAAAATGCAGAAAAAACAAAGAAAACATAGATCGGTGCCTGCATGTTCCAGAGGAAGTTGTGGCTATTCAGAAAGTTAATGTTCTGGCATAGAGCTGATTAGATCCACCACCAACCCCCCCCCCCCCCGCCCAGCAACTGAATTTAATTGTAGTAAAGTAACCAGTGAACTGTTGAATTTCCTCACCTTTATAGCAAACAAAATTTCCTAAAAATCGGTTCAGAATTAAGCGGCAACAAACAGAGTGGCGGCCATTGAGGTATAGCTGGTTGCCCTGGTTACGTATGATGAAAACACGTTATTGCAAGACCTCCCGGAACCAATAGAGATATCATTACAGTGTCTGAAGTTAAAAATTTTTTTTAATTAATTACCAAGAAAGTATATCAATAGCAACAGGCATGGGCGCAAGTCCATGAATACTGGGATGGCATCCAGCGCTTTACCTGTGTCCCCGTCCATAGGGTTAGTGGTTGTGTCAGGAAGGGCATCCGACGTAAAATTTTGCCAAATCAATATGCAGATTGACAAGACCATACCAGATCGAACAACGGTCATTGGCACTGTGCCCTCACAGGGTCCTGGTGGAAACTGTAAAATCTGCTGTGGCGACCCCTGAAAAACAGGGAAAAAGCTGAAAGAAGGAACCAAGAAAGTATATCAGAGCAATTTGGGCAATTTTCAACTAGACTGAAATCGACCCAACATGACCTGACGCTGATTGTACTTTGATATTTAGACGCAGGAAAAACTGTCTAGAACAGCCACAGCTAGTGTAATACTGTGATAGAATGTGATGGAAAAATTCTCTCCCTTTTCCTTTTGGTAGTACTTCACCCAATCGCCCTAAGGAACAAGCTGCTACTGCTCTTAAATATGTGTATATGCCCTTCCAGCTCATTATTCTCCATGAGCATCACACACCCCCATTTCCGTAGGGATGGCATGTCAGGCTGAAGGAGTTACCACAGTTCACATTCGTAATATTTCATTTTGCTTTTTTGGAATGACAATACATTTGTCTTTTAGACAGAAAATGTACCAACAATTGTAGAATCAAAAGGAGCATCCAGCACAATGTACATGGCATAATGCAAATATGATTTGAACATTTGTTAATTGTTTTATATCCAGAGAAATTGAAGGAAATGAAAGCAAATGACTTGTCTCATCATCAGCATGAAGATGCCAGAGTCATTTCCATACAGTTGTCTTGGGAGGCCCTGTTAACGATACAGATCACATAACAGTTTGGTTGTGGACCTGAACAGACGTAGATACAACTGCATATACAAGGACAACATGATAAAACTTTACCTTCATGTCAAAACCAGTCATTCATTTCCAATTCTCCTGTGCAAGGCAACTGACAGAGACCAAACAAAACATTTTGACATGGGAAGATGAACAATTTGTACTGCTTCTGCAGCTCAGAAACAATGGGTGAAAAGGTCAAAGGAATGTGACCTGTGCCGTGCACGCCACAGCGCATGCTATGTGAAAGGTCACATTTAGTAAGAGATCCAAACTGTCAAAACTAATTGATCAAAATCATGAGTAAACGTATACAATGAAGTGTGTAAAAGCATGTATAATGTGTATAATGTAACATACTACAACCAGTACCTTTGAAATCCAATGCATTTCTAAGGTGGGCATGAAGATGCCCTTGTATACTTGAAATCCTGCATGGTTTAAATGTATTAACTGGGCAAAGGAGACAGTCAAAGTCTCTGCAACATTCAGTGCATTTGGATAACTGTGGCAGGGAACCTGCTTTCCAGTTTGGCTCATGCATTTACATGAAAGGATAATAAGGCAATCAAGCATGTATCATGAATCCATTTGTATAATTTCGGCGAATACTAGCAAGTGATTAACACATATGTTTTTTTTCCTTGATGAGATGCTGCAGAGTGCCATGGGTTCATTTAGCTACACAACTATGAGCTCGACAGCTAGTTACATGATGTGATCATGCATGCTATTATAATAATGGATTACATGTATACAGTGCTTTATCTAGACACCCAAAGCGCTTCACATTGAAGGGGGAAACTCGCCTCAACCACCATCAATGTGTAGCACCCACCTGGGTGATGCACGGCAGCCATTTGTGCCAAAACGCTCACCATACATCAGCTTGAGAGGGAGGAATCATTGAGCCAAGTAAACGTGGGGATGATTAGGTGGCCAGATGGAGAGAACTAGGTTGGGAATTTTGCCAGGACACCGGGGGACCCACTACTCTTTGAGATAAGTGCCATGGGATTTTTAATGACTGCAGTGAGTCAGGTCCTCAGTTTAATGTCTCATTCAGAAGACAGCATCCCCTACAGCACATTGTCCCCTTCACCACATTGGGGCTTTTTTGTTTTTTTGTTTTTTGCCTTGGGACCAGAGGGAAGACTGCTACCTACTGGCCCACCAACACTACTTCCAGCAGCAACTCTGTTTTCCCAGGAGGTCTTCCATCCAAGTTCTAGCCAAGCCCATACCTGCGTAGCTTCTGGCATTCGGCAGAGCCAAGGCCCATGTTGATATGGCTGCTGACAAATAATATATCACCTTACTTTTTTTTTTTTAAAACCACACTAATATTATATAACTGGCCGGCTGTATTAGCATTACTTCACTTACCATATTTTTAAGAAGACAAACTATCAAACTCAATCAAACTGTGGCTGTAAACAAAGTCACCCCTCCAAAAATGTTATTTCCATTACCACCATCTGTAAATTGTGTAAACACAACATCCATTGCACGTTGTCCATCTTGGGAGAGAGATCCCTCCTCTGTTCCTCTCCCTGAGGTTTTGTCCTATTTTTTTTCTCCATGTTAAAGGTTTTTTTCCTTTTTATAGAGTTGTTCCTTACCCAAATGTGAGGGTCTAAGGACAGGATGTTATGTTGCTGTAAAACCCCTTGAGGCAAATTTGTAATTTGTAATATTGGGCTATACAAATAAAACTGACTTGACTTTACCACAGCCGCTACGAGCCCCAGATTGCCTTGAGCCCCCACAGAGGAGGGAGGTCTGCAGCCAGACCCTATTGACTTTTGCTGCTAGCCTCATGCAATGTTTTCTTTTTTTTAGTTTACATTTCTTGCTAAATATCAACTGTCATTACCATGAGCAGCAGGCTTTCGCTAACAGCCAAGGTGGCATTAATATATAATTTAGCTATATACACTCATTTTTAGACATTTCTGGTGTTTTTTATATAGCAATTTTTATTTGTTTATTCGTAATCAAACAATAACATTAATTGTAAATGTAGTCTATAAACAAAGAAGCTTGAATAACCTACCTACCGATGACCTAAATCATAAACTAGTAGCCTAGTCTGTCTTCCAAATCTGCCACAGGCGGGAAAAAGAGGGTAACTGGTGAGTAAATGTCAACACTGACCCAAATATGTAAATGTAATGATGATGATGGTAATGATGATGATGATGATTATTATTTCTTTAAGTATTATTATTTCTTTAATTATTATTATTATTAAATACGCTACGACCAAACAGTCTCATTGTATTTCAAGCTTGACCATTTGGGGGAAGCTTTGGATGTGACAAAACTGAATGCACGGCAAAGTTAAAAAATTAAGGAATATAATAATAATAACAATAATAATAATAGTAAATAAATCTTATATAGCGCTTTTACTTGTATATTCCTTGATTCAAAAAAACTTGCTATTTGTGCAAAAAAAAAGAACGTCATCACAATCCAATTACAGCTTCGGAGTTATGAGGGAAGCGATCTTGTCATATCAGGAAGAGAAATGTTCAACATGGTGTTATACCAAGTTGAAGAAGAAAGCCTTTGTGATGTTTTCGTGGTGTTTTATATGGAAGCAGATTTGCTTCTCAAAGTTTTATGTTCCTCTGGTGAAATCTTGATATCTGACAAAAAAAAAAACTTGTTCACATAACTTAAAAGTAATACAACATAGGTAAAACTTTATTACGTTTCCTTTCATTTATCCAACTGAAATTGTAATCGTAAATATGATCATTAGATCAACAGAAAATTAAATATTCAAATCTATTTATGAGACTACTCTCGGGTTTTAACTGAGTTGTAGGACTTTCTCCTGCCATAAATAAAATAACAGAGGTCTGCTACTTCACATACCCATTCTAAAATTAAGCTAAATGCAATAGCCTAATATAGCTACACCATGGACCAAATAGTGTTTATCAGTGTTTGTGGACCGAAAGCAATTTGGAACAATTAATGGATAAAATAAAATGTTAGGTAGCTCAATTTTATAGCCAAGACTGTCTGCCTTTTCTCATTTGTATAGTTATTAGTGCATGCCACCCACAGACCACTGCTCGGACCACCAGTTAACTCGGACCACCACTTAAGAAAGTGATCAGCTGGCCAACAGTGGACTGACAAAGGTCCACTGGCTGTTTACCACCGGCCTGCCACTAAAAAGCCACTGATGAGCTGCTAACCGATGGGCAGCAATTTGTCAGTGGGCCTGCGGCTGTAACGGAGCTGCCGGCTCAGCGTCAGCTGGGGAAACCCGTGTAGAACTGCAGGGAGTCTTTTTAAAACAGATTTTTTTTTCTTTCTGGGGAAAGACCTGCCTTTGTTGGCTAGTCCATCCAGTGTGTACTGACTACCCCCTATCATACCTTCAATATGGACAGTCAACCAAAAATTGAACTTGACCGGGTCCTTGCGAAGAAAAGTACAATGAATTGTTGATTGTAGTTGGAAGTGCTCCAGCTGAGGGATCAGTGGGATTAAACAGTCGTTAAACCCATGCTCTGTGGTTTTTGTTTTTCTCCCACCTCGTAGCCATGTTACTACATTTACTAGCTTTGTTACTCTTGTGTGCTTAACAGGTCTTCCAACTACAATCATTACAGCATGGATCCTAACTCGAAATTTCTACGACAACCGAGGGTGAGGATTAGTGAAAACTGATGTACCATTACAGAACTCGGAAAAGTTTTTGATTAATGCTGGAGAAATTTCGAAGATAGGTGAAGTTTCACTCCATCCATGGTTAGTGTGCAGTTGTGACCCATGTGATGCAAGGAGATGATCTGTATCCTGTTATGTGTGTGTGTGTGTGTGTGTGTGTGTGTGTGTGTGTGTGCGTGTGTGTGTGTGTGTGTGTGTGTGTGTGTGTGTGTGTGTGTGTGTGTGTGTGTGTGTGTGTGTGTGTGTGTGTGTGTGTATGTAAAAGAGTGCACTTGTGTTGGTTTATGTGCATATGTGTGCTTGTTTCTGAAGATGATCTTCACAACCATGGAAGACACTGCCATGAAACACGGACCAGAAACGTTAGTGGGGCTTAGGAACAAAAATTAGTATTTATTTATGAGCACAGTGGCACTAGCTTACAAGGATTTTACATTAATATCATACACTTAATGAGATATTGTAATGTCACCCCGAGGTAGGCTTTGGCAGAGAAGTTTATGTTTACAGTCCCCAACTGTCCAGTCTTTCTTCTCTTGCTCAGCTGCTGGGATGACACAGATGTGGCCTTCATTTGGTGGATCATTAAAGGACCTATAACTGTATCTCTGCTGGTGAGTAGCCTATAAAGGCAGCACATCGGTAGCAGTCTAGATGAACAGTCTAGATGTCGCCATCTTGCATCTATGTAGCACTAGAATTGCAGCAGCTACCATTGACTCTTAGACTGTCCATTGCTACCTTAATAAGGAAAGATATATATATATATATATATATATATATATATATATATATATATATATATATATATATATATATATATATATTTGTTTTTTTGTTATATAAATCCACATAGGTATCATGCACTACAGCAGCAAGCATGCAATAAAAAGTCAGGCTTCTTCAGTAGCCACAGGTGTAGGCTACTTAACATACCATGGGGCCTAGCGGTCTATTCCGTTGCCTACCAACACGGGGATTGCTGGTTCGAATCCTCATGTTACCTCCGGCTCCGTCGAGCGTCCATACAGACACAATTGACTGTGTCTGTGGGTTGGAAGCCGGATGTGGGTATGTGTCCTGGTCACTGCACTAGCGCCTCCTCTGGTCGTTTGGGGTGCCTGTTCAGGGGGGGAGAGGGAACTGAGGGGAATAGCGTGCTCCTTTCATGTGCTATGTCCCCCCTGATGAAACTCCTCACTGTCAGGTGAAAAGAAGCAGCTGGCGACTCCACATGTATCAGAGGAAGCATGTGGTAGTCTGCAGCCCTCCCCGGATCGGCAGAGGGGGTGGAGCAGCAACTGGGATGGCTCAGAAGAGTGGGGTAATTGACCAAGTACAATTGGGGAGAAAAATTTGCACAAAAAAAAACAAAAACAAAACAAAAACATGGGGCCTCAGTCACAGCCGAATTGAAACATCTTTATTTGTGCACTGTAGGTGAATTTCATCATCTTCATCAATGTGATTCGCATTCTGGTTCAGAAGCTGAAGTCTCCAGGTGTTGGTGGCAGTGACGCCAGTCACTTCATGTAAGTCAACAAGGACTGCAAATTGCCTTGGTCCACATTCAAATGTAGGCACAGTACACAACACAAGCGCTCACGTCACGTGTATGCTTACTTTGCCTTTTTTCTCTATTTCTCTGCTGCTTTTCCAGGAGACTAGCAAAGTCCACTCTGTTCCTTATCCCTCTATTTGGGATGCACTACATGGTGTTTGCCTTCCTGCCAGAAAACACAGGAGCCGAGGCACGCCTCTTCATTGAGCTCGGTCTGGGCTCCTTTCAGGTGCGTGTGCTGTCTCTGAGGAAGTCACTTGCCTCTTAGTTAGCCTCTTGTATATATCAAGACACCAGCCATTGAAATTTACCCTGTGGGTGCAATACAAAAAAACACAAACTATTATGTATTATATACTGTAACATAATACACAAAAAGACACAATGAGGTAGGTAAAAGAAAAACACAGCTTGGCATTGAGTCTAAGGGACAGCCATGAAAAGAGCTATCCTGGCAACAGGAAGTGCCATTTGCATGAAGAAACAGTGAACAGCTTTGTTTATGTGTATGAGTTTATTCAGGTTGCACCCTGTTCTTGAAGAGAGAGAGGGACACAGCAAAGAGACAGAAAAAGAAAATCAAGAGAAACCAAGGGAGAAAGCGAGAGACGGGGGGGGGCGGTGGATATGTGAGAGTCTGTATTTTTGTTCACACCCGAAATGTAGGAACTTTGTATAGTGTGTTTTTGTTTCCTAGGGTTTTGTTGTGGCCCTGCTATACTGTTTCCTGAATGGAGAGGTAAGTAAGGACACTTCCACAAGCAATCATGTCGTTCTCAGAAAGACTTTAATTTAGCCTTGTGGCATACTGGCTGCGAACTAATTTCCCTGTACGGGACAATAAAGACACTTCGACTTTGACTTTGGAGACTTATTTAGCTGCACAGTCCATGCAACTTTAGTATTTTTCGTTGTCAGTGTTCACTCACATAAATCTTTAAAGTTGAGTAACTGTGAATGCAAGACGGCCAGTATACGTAGGCACATGACCACATCGATTACTGACGGTTTCCTGGGCGGGCTAACCAGCCCATTTCACCTTCTTCAAGTTTGGTGTTTGCATGCAATTAATGTCTATGTCAACACATGTGCATGTGTTGTGTGTGTGTGTGTGTGTGTGTGTGTGTGTGTGTGTGTGTGTGTGTGTGTGTGTGTGTGTGTGTGTGTGTGTGTGTGTGTGTGTGTGTGTGTGTGTGTGTGTACGTGCATTATCATGTCTATGATGTGTGTGTTTCTGCCCGTGTCTGAATGTGTGCCCAGGTGCAAACAGAGTTGAAGAAGAGGTTTGGGAAGTGGCAGACCCAGAGTTACCTGACTTACAGTAACAGACGGCGCACCCTTTTCACAGAGAGCAGCACCGTCACTCAAATATCTGTCTTGGACAAGTCCAGCCCCAAAGAGCAGCCTGGCTTGGAAACCCACCCACTCACACACATGGTTACACCCAGCGCTCTCCCATCAGTCTGAACTACAGCCAACAGCCGACACCACCTCAATTGTCTTATTCTTGTCCTCTTTTTCATCACTACGATTCTGCTTGCTATTTTCCTAAGCTGCTGTGCGAGCAACCAAAGCATAAATCCTGAGTGTTTAATATTTGAAAATCTTCCACCATGACTGGTATTTTTACACAGTCCTGCAAGGAGAGTCAGTGTTAAGTTAACGCTTTGTCATCTTTTCCATTAAAACCCTCAGCTGTTGAGAACATTGGGTGAAGGTTGTTGCAAAAATGTGAAAGTGCTGTCTCGATAGCAGACAGCAAGGAATGTCCCGTATTCTTTGTTTGAACCACTGAGGATATTTTTTCCGCTTTAACCTCATGGATTGCATTTACAGTAACCGCATCCAGTGTCATTCATGCAAGAATTGTGATTTTCTTTGCTGCTCCATCACTGTTGTTATCGTTGATTCAGTGCCAGCCGGTCCCATGAATGTCGGTTATCCCACGAAAGCCACGTTACAGAGGGCAGTTGGTGTTTCTAAGTTATAAGAATGATGCTCATAGCTTAACGTGCCCTAACTCGCTCTTATTAGTGACTTGGTATGCAATGTGTTGCACAGTGCGTTAGCGCACATCTGGAGCACTACACTGTAAAAGCTATTTATTACCCAAACGGTTGTCTTAATGTTTTTGTGTGTTACTGTAAATAGACATGGAAAAAAAACGTGCATTTTATCAGTGTTGCAGCGCTGATGTATAGTCCATACACAGCTATCAGATTCATTATCGTTTTGTTCACGGCAGAATATTGTGTGAGAATATGTCAAATGGGAGCCAACAGTCTGCACCAAACAAGGCAGAACATTAGTGGTGATTTATATTTAACCAATATTTTTTGTGTCATAAATATATTGAGTAAATATTGTTGTAGTGAAATTTAATTAATGATCATAACGATTCATAACCTGTTCAGTTGAGCTGCTTAAGTCATTATAATTGATAAATGAGGACTTGAGTGTTGTTTGAGTCTGTATTTTGAACTCATCTTAACAGAAACACTGTTTTGTACTGTGCACAATATGTGTGTACAGTGATTTTGTTATCATGTGCCCAAATAATACAAATTTAGATATGATTTTACATTTAATGTCTGTTGTTACTGTATTGGTAGGTTAGTGATGCCTTGTTTTGAATTTCTGAATTAATACTAATCCTAATTTATTTGAAGAGTTAATGGGGAACAACATACCTTTTATTCATGTCCACAGTGTGTGTGTGTGTGTGTGTGTGTCCATGCTTTTGTTTAGTAGAAATTATTTGATTCTTTGGGCTAGATATCGCAGATGGATTGCAAAAGATTACCTTGCTACTCACTGCCATGGTGCCTTTACACTATATAACCCACGATTTCTTTTCTTTAACCTCTTATCATTTTAGTGTTGTTTAGATAACTATGAGATTATTACATAACCACAAACGTAATTAAGATCATGTAACCATACCACATACTGAACGTGCATAATAGCATAGTAGCATAATGGGTGTGCCTCCCGGATATAAGATGTGACGGGACATTATGCGGAATAATAACACAGTTTTTACTGACCGTGACTGTGCACCGCCACCGACGAGGCATGGAATTAATGTGGAGTACTTTGGGTTTGATCTCTTGGATGCAGAGCCTGGGTGTATTATAGTAGAACTGGATACGGCTCCGCAGCTCAGCCTTGCAGCCATTTTTTCCAGTGGTCACTCGCGGTATTGCAGCGAAAAATCCCCTGCGGGCCCAAAAAAAGCATTTTCCCCATAGACCACCACTGTAAAAGAGACGCCTGTAAAACTGTTGACAGGACACCTGCAGCTATAATCATGGTCAATTATTACTCTTTTTATTGTATTTTTTAAGCCATGGGGTTCTATTATCGCTACTCCGTAGTGCTATATTTACATATTGCCCTCTGACCTCGCCTCTGGCGACGCTAGGCTCTGAAATTCACCGCTCATGCGACAGCATCCCCTAAGCCCCGCCCACAACTGCAATTGACATGCGTCACCACATCACTCGTCAGTTCGACTAGAGCCTCCTTCAAGGGAAGACGTGTCGCGCTGAGCTCTGTTGCGGGTTTTTTCTTCATTGCTTGCTAGCTTAGCTATTTTCTCTGTTTTGACAATAGTGCGGTTTTCTCCGTCACTATGGCTGGTGTTAACGTCGACGTCGATGTTCTTATCGCCGAGTTTTACAGTTTTTGCCACAGGAAGAAGGACGCTGGCGATTTCCATCCTTTTTGCAGCGACAATCCTAGCATGGCTCATGTTCGGGAGACTGCAGCTAGCCTAGAGGCGCCACCATGCATGGTGTGCGCTTCATGGCGAGATCGAGATCCTTCCCCGGCCGGGCTCGTTGGTTTCTGCTGTGCTCCCTGGGAGCCAGGACCACATGTGCCCGCCGGCGGTTCCGCAGGCTGCTACTCAAGATGGCGGATCTTGCTCCTACCAAGTCCCTGAGGAAGGGTCCGAGGAGGAGGCAAAGTTCGACGACTTTTTCCCATTTTTCCTCGAGAAGGCCTTGGCTTCGACGGGGACCACAAGGGTTGCCCCAGTCCATGCCTCGGTGACGCCCGGAATGGATCAGACGTTCTCTGCCTCGGTGGAGGTGCGCAAGACCATAAGCACATTCCGCCCTTCCCCCCCATCACGGAGTCCATCAAAGCCACATGGCCGGAACCAGAGAAGGTGCGCTCCACTGTTAAAGTGAACACCAAGAGCCACCTGACGGTTGCCGGCTGGTCTCCTGCTTCTATGCCGCCCCCCACTGTGGAGAAATTTCTTTTTCCCCGACTCTACCCTGGTAAGCTACGCGAACCGGAGAGCAAGGAGGCGGCGATGAAGATCAAACATCCCTCGCCAGACATGGCGTCCAGTTCTCCGCTCCGCAGCGGCCATCTCCACAGCTGGTCTGGCAGCTGGTCATCTGGCGCGGGCGGTGGACAGTGAGAGCCAGGGGGATGACGACACCGATGCCTCACGCCTGGACGAGGCTTGGAGGGCTTCTCAGATCATCGGAACGTTCCTCCGTGATGCCGCGGTGAACCTGGGTGCGGCTCTGTCCTCCTCAGTCCTGCTGAGGCGTGAGTTCTGGACGAAGGACTGTCGCTTGGAGGACGGGGTCGTTAAGATGATCCGCAAGCTCCCCATCAACACGGACGGCCTTTTCGGTGTGGATGAGCCAGCACTGGAAAAGAGCCGTCACGACCTGGCCAACGCAGAGCTGCTGGCTAAGACCTTCAAAGAGAAGGGTCCCGCGCAGCCACCGGCACGCGTTCAAGGCTCTCCGAAGCCCCCGCCGCAGGGGGGGGGCGAGGTCGAGCCTCGAAGCGCCGCAAGAACTACGACAAGAGCCAGTCGGCTGGCCCCGCGCCAGCCCCTGGGGCTCACAGTCAGTCCCACCACGCTGGCGGAGGCGGCGCGGGTGGTCCTCAGCCTGACGTGAAGCGGAAGTACGAGCGCCAGACCAGGGGTGCCAGCTCGGGAGATCCGCGCCGCCGCTGACGGTGCGCGACAGACCCCCACACCCCCTGTTCGAACATTGCAGGTATTGATGTTATGGCCACTGGTGGCAAGGTTTTACCATGCAATAAGGGGAACATGTTGATGAATAAAGATTTCAGTTCTGCATGTTATCCTTCGTGTTCCTCGTCTGTAGATTATTCTACGGTGGGTGGTCTGTCATATAATGTTGGTGATGTCGATGCTACTTTTATTCCACACGCACATGGTGTAGTGAGTAATGTTGTGTCACATGCCACCGGACTCTGCAAGCAAGTCAGAAGAAACGAAGATGTTCCAGATATGGCAACGGGTTCACTAGCTTCACAGGGTGAAGGCTATGTGAATTATACCGCTGAGATCAGTTCTGTTTCAAACCGTACACAAGGTTATGGGTTGTTGAACTCTGTATCTATGTCTGTCTCGGATAATCATGAGCTGTCAGATGGGAATGAAATTAGTTTATCCCATCAAACAGGCGTCCAGAGTTACGCGCTGGGTTTTCCCGTGCGTAAAGCAGGGTTACCGGAGCGCATGACTCGCTGTCTGTGGCCAGTCGGAGAGGGTGCTGGGCGCGCGCATGCTGATGCTGATTTTTCCGCGCTCCCACCTTCTGTTGGGCAAAATCCTGCACATATTCGCCCCCCATATGGGACGCGGTCCGCCGTGGGAGCCTCTCAACACTTCCGTGGAGAGCTCGGAAGTTGGACCGGAATGGCAGCGATACAGCCTATTTCTCGACAGCCAGACACAACGCGTCACGCGCCCTCTGTCTCCCCATTACGCACGCTGGCAGGCGCTGCCGGGTGTACCAGAGTGGATCCTCCGGACGGTCAGGCATGGGCACGAGATTCGGTTCGAGCAGGGTCCTCCCCCTTACACGGGCATACGTCAGACGCTGATCCATTCACCTGCCGAAGCAGAGGTGTTGCGGCAGGAAATATTGGAGATGCTGTCCAAAGACGCGATACAGGTGGTGGAGAGAGGCACAGAGGAAATAGGGGTTTATTCGAGATATTTCCTCGTGCCCAAGAAATCGGGGGGCATGCGGCCGATTCTAGATCTGAAATGGTTCAATAATTGGGTGCGCAAAGTATCATTCCACATGCTGACGGTCCCCCAGCTCCTAGCCATGATATCGAGCGGAGCCTGGTTCACATCTGTGGACCTCAAGGACGCATATTTCCATGTCCCGATAGTGGGTCACCACTGGAAATATCTCAGGTTCGCGTTTCAGGGAACGTGTTACGAGTACAAAGTCCTCCCGTTCGGCTACAGTTTGGCCCCACGGGTCTTTTCGATGTGCGTCAAGGCGGCTCTCACTCCGCTATTCGCCCAGGGTTACGTTATAGCCTACTACTTGGACGATCTGCTTCTGATAGCCCCAGATCACCGGCTGGCTATGGAACGCACGAGTCGCCTGGTCTCGCACCTGTCAGACCTGGGTCTCACGGTAAACTGGAAGAAGAGCGCTCCCTGGCCGTCACGCGAAACCACCTATCTGGGATTAGCGTTGGACTCAGGGAGGATGCTGGCTTCCGTCTCGGAGGAGCGGTGGCAGGGGTTAGAGGACCTTCTTGCCAGTTTTGCCCCGGGCCGGTCGGTGACAGTAGGTCAACTGCGTCGGCTGCTGTGCATCATGTCCTCTGCTCACCAGGTGGTGCCTCTGGGTCTGCTTTTTATGAGGAGACTCCAGTGTTGGCTTATTCGAGGGGGCCGGTTCCGCCGGCTGCGCCAACGGCACAGGCTAGTGGTCCCGGAGGGGGTGAGCTTGGACCTGGATCACTGGGCAGAGGCCTGCAGATCCAGGGTTGGGGTTCCCCTCGGACCCAGATCGGAGGAGGTGATTCTATTCACGGACGCATCCCTGGGAGGTTGGGGTGCGATCTGTGGCCACAGCACAATCAGAGGAGTATGGCCCGTGAGTCACAATGCGCACATCAACGCGCTGGAGCTGGAGGCAGTGCTGTTGGCGGTGCGTCATTTCGCTCCTCTCCTACGACATCGACACATTCTGGTCAGGTCGGACAGTACCACTACGGTGGCGTATATCAACAGGCAGGGCGGGACGCGGTCGGCTGCGTGCCGTGCGTTAGCCTACGACCTGTGGAGTTGGGTGCCTCAGAACGCGCAGTCCATTCGGGCAGTTCATGTGCCTGGCAGCCAGAACGAGGCAGCGGACATCATGTCGCGCGGCGGGCCCAGCTGGGACAACTGGTCCCTCAATCCTCTTATCGTGGAGATGATCTGGGCGAGGTTCGGAGTGGCGCAGGTGGACTTGTTTGCGTCCAAGAGGAACGCCAAATGCGCACGATGGTATTCACTCTGCCCGAGCGACAACCCGCCTATGGGGGTGAATGCGCTGGGCATCGAGCCGTGGCCACGCGAGCTGCTCTATGCTTTTCGCCCTCTGGGTCTGATACCGGCGGTGGTGGAACGGATCAGATGCACGGGCGCGTCGGTGATCCTGGTGGCTCCCAACAACCCAGGCGCGCTGTGGTTTCCGAACATGGTTTCCATGGTGCGCGCGCCACAGTTCCTCCTCCCGATGTGGCTGGACGCTCTGACGCAGGCGGACGGGATTATCCAACAGGAGCCCCTTCTAGCGGGGTTCCAACTGGCGGCCTGGCTTCTGAGAGGGCCAGGCTGAGAAAGGAGGGCTTTGATGAGGCCACGGTGGCCACTATACAAGCCGCGCGCGCTCCGAGCACATCGGCGCAATACGACTCCAAGTGGAGAGTTTTGCTAGGTGGTGCGTGGGAGAGGGCGTGGAACCTCTGTCTGCATCCTTGGCCCACGTTGCGGGGTTCTTGGAATACAAGAGATTGACTGACAATTTAGCCTACGAAACGATCAAGGGGTACTTGGCAGCGATCTCAGCCTTTATGCCTAGGCTGGGTGGCGACACTGTCTTCTCTCACCCCCATATGGTGGCGTTCCTCAAGGGGGTGAGGAACAGGCAGGGTGTTCGGAACGACCACACGGCCACTTGGGATTTATCCCTGGTTCTGTCGGCGTTGTGTTCTGCGCCATTCGAGCCTTTGGAATCGGCTGACGTTAAGTGGCTGTCGGCCAAGGTGGCGCTCCTGCTGGCCCTGGTGTCTTTGGGTAGGGTCAGCGAACTGTGCGCGCTCTCCACGGAGGGCATCGAATTTGCCGCGGACAGTTCAAAGGTGAGTAGTCTACCCGAATCCGTCGTTTCGTCCGAAACATGTCACCGCGCGTTACCAGCGGGTGCCATTGGTGTTGTCGGCCTTTTATCCCTCTCCCTCTTCGGAGGAGGAGAGGAGGCTCCATCTCCTCTGCCCGGTTCGTGCGCTACGGGTTTACCTGGAGCGCACTGGTCCTTTCAGAAAGACTAAACAGGTCCTTGTCTGCTACGGGGCGACGGGCAGGAAAGGGGAGGCGCTGTCTAGCCAGAGGCTTTCTCATTGGATTTGCTCCGGGATCTCCCAAGTCTAGGTGGGGGCTGGTAGAGGAGTACCCAGGTTTAAAGCGCACTCCACGAGGGGCACAGCCGCTTCGGTGGCTCTCTATGGTGGTGTGGCGATGGAGTCTATTATGTCAACGGCAATGTGGTCTTCGCCACATTCGTTCATTAATCATTACTTAACTGACCAGTCTGCTATGACAGTGACCGGTGCTGTGCTTGGCACAGCGAGGCGCACTGATGCGTAATGCGCTCCGGCCATACGCAAGTGTCTCCCGTCGGGAGCGCGGACGTTTGTACATAGTTCATTTAAAAAAAAAAGAATATTATATATAGGCTATAGCCTATGTGTATATGTATATGGAAAGTTGGAACGGTTACGTTCCCTTTTCTCTTTTTTCCCGCCCCCTTATGCGAGCCTCCCCTCTACGATATACTAGCCGGTCAAAGGGGGGATTTGAGTACTGGGTGTGAGGTGTTGTTCCCCTTATTGTCCTCAGCGCGGGTGGCAGGCGAGGGGCATTAGTCCGCCGCTACTCCGTAGTTGGGGCAATATGTAAATATAGCACTACGGAGTAGCGATAATAGAACTCCTGGTTCTGTAGAGAACCTAAGTTCTATGAGCTACGGAGTAGTGCTATATTTTCCTGCTCGCTGCTGAGGTCCCTTGAAGGAGGCTTTGGTGGGTCGAACTGACGAGTGATGTGGTGACGCATGTAAAGTGCAGTTGTGGGCGGGGCTTAGGGGATGCTGTCGCATGAGCGGTGAATTTCAGAGCCCAGCGTCGCCAGAGGCGAGGTCAGGGGGCAATATGTAAATATAGCACTACTCCGTAGCTCATAGAACCCAAGTTCTCTACAGAACCAGGAGTTTTAATCTTCTTAAAAATTTTCCAAAGCCCAGAAAAATCTTTTTTTTCATCTGCATGACGTCACGGCTATGTACGAGCGCTCTACGCGCGGTCATGTTGCGTCTCGGGAACGAGGATCTTTGCTAGGTGAAACAAACGCTGTTCGGATGAACAGAAACCAAGGGTAAAGGTGAATAAATGACGCAAAGCTGAACTTTCTCTTTCACACATCAAGATATTTTGAGTTTGTGGTTTTGCGTCGCATTTATTGGTCACTTGTTAGACTTTGTTTTGAACGTAATTTTTGATTTGATTTTGATTTTAGTGGTTTGCACAAAAACACAACAATCAAGTACATAAATAAATCTTTCACAAGTAAGGGAAAAAAGGATGTGCCGGTGAGGTAAGAAATCCGAGGAGGGCTTATAATGAGGCCTCGCCATATAAGTAAATTTTAATCGTGACAAAAAAAACCCAGAATAAATAAATTAAAATAAATAGGAAAAACAAACACAAAAAAATAAAATTAAAAATTAAGATAAAGAAAAAGAGGAAAATAAAAGCAGATGCATAGTTACAATGCAGATGTCGTGCAACTAATAAGACGACCGAGCACACAATTTCTCTTTTAATTCCTTTTAAAGATCGGCAGGGAGGGTGAACTGCCTTCTAGATGTAAATGGGCATTCCACAATAAAAAGCCTCTGTATTTCATAGAATACTGCCCTGTGGTGGTGTCACAACGGGGAACATGCAAATGGTTTGCTTGTCTCGTTGAATAATGAAAATTTGAATTTTTGGAAAAATATTGTTGGAAGTGGTCTGGTAGAATGTAACCTTGATATTTCACATTGTAAATGAAGATACATGTTAGCAGGACGTTAATATCAAAGATAGCTAGTATTTTAAGTTTAAAGAATAGGGGTGAGGACGGATCCCTGAGCTTTGAAGTTGTAGCTATTCTAACGAACAGTTTTTGAATTATGGAGTTTATGTAGATATGTGGGGTAGGTACTGGCCCATACAACATTGCAGTAAGTAAGGTCAGCATATACTAGGCTATAGTATAAAGTTAACAGGCAGGCTCTATTGAGAAATGAACTGACTTTCCTAATAATTCCCACAGACTTTGACACCTTTTTGGTCACAAAATCAATTTGATCTTTCCATCAAAATTTTTCATCAATTATCATGCCCAAGAAGCGAGCGGAAGGAACGCTATTGATTTTGTCGCCCTCGATAAAGAGGGTGGCTTCATCTATGTTATTTTTATTTTCCTGAGACTATTATTAAATTCGTTTATATATATATTTAGTGATACTTTGTTCTGCTGGAACCATTTTGGAAAAGGCGAGGAGACCAAGGCTGGCCTCATCAATGAGGGTTTTAAAATGTTTGTGGGAAAGTACAAGATTTGTGTCATCTGCAAATAAAATGGAGAAAATGGAAATGGGTACAGCAGCAAGAGCATTGATAAAAATTAAAAATAGTAATGGACCAAGAATTGACCCTTGAGCCTCTCCACAAGACAGTACGGCTCTATTACACTCAGTTTTTAACAGAGACAAGTCGTTTTCTGTCAATCACATAATTTTTTAACCATTTGAAGACATTTCCTTGAAAACCAAATCTAGACAATTTTGATGGTAATATATCATGGTTCACAGTGTCGAAAGCTTTCGAGAGGTCTAGGAAAAGTTCTATCGCATACTCGTTTTTGTCTAATGCAGTGGATATTTTGTCAATAAGTTCTAACAGAGCCATGTAAGCAGAGTGGTTTTTGCGGAAGCCATATTGATGGTTGTATAGTTTGTTATTTGAATTTATATGTTGGAGGATTCTTTTATAGACTAGTTTTTCAAGAGTTTTTGACAAACAGGGTAATATTGAAATTGGGCAGTAGTTAGTAAAAGAGCTTGGGTCGTCTGATTTGAGAATGGGGATGACTTTTGCAACCTTAAGGTCACTGGGGACAACACCAGTTTCTAAATAGATCGAAAAAATAAATGTTAATGGATCAGTGATCAAGGATCTTACCTCTTTCACAAGGGTAGTGCTAATTTCGTCATGTCCTGCTGCTGATGGTTTGAGCTTGTCAATGATGCTTAATATCTCATTGGAATCAGGACGATCAAAGGTTTTAAATGAAGAAAAACAACAATTACTATAATCAAGGGGACTTCCACCCATGCTTGTAATTTTTCTACCAAGAGAGATGCCCACATTTACAAAAAATTCATTAAACTTACATGCAATCTCATAGGAATCAGAAATGGTTTTCCCTCCGTCAGAGAATTAAGATGGCATTTTTAACGAAGGTTTCTTTTTGTTTAGTAGCTGGTTTACAATTGACCAACTTTCTTTGATATCACTAGAAGACTTTGCATTTTTCACTGAAGTTCTTTTAGCTATTCTAAGAAGGTAATTCAATTATTTTTGTATGATTTGTACTTCATTTGGTTCGAGGGCGTAGGATTTGATAGGAATTTTTTATATAGTCTTTTTTTTGGGGGGGGGGTTTCCTTGAGGGCTTCTGCAACCCAGGGGTGAACCATGACTTGAAATAGTCCTGGCTTTTGGATTTTTTTGCTGTGACTAATGGGAAACATTTATTGAAAACAGAATTAAAGGATTGAATAAAGGCTTGGTAGGCACAATTTGCATCAGTCTGAGTGTACACATTCTCCCAGCATACACCATCAAGTAGATTTTTTAAACTAGTCATGTTTCTTTTGTTAAACTTCTGATAAGTTACTCTGCGATCAGATTGTTTTTTCTTTTTATCCTCAAGCAAGGTAAATTGGAAGACTGGGAAATGGTCTGTGATATCAGTATACAGTATACCCGATTGAAGTACTTATTCAATGAATTTGTTAATATATTATCTATTAATGTGACAGATTTGTCAGTCAATCTTGTGGGTTTATGGATAATAGGATAAAAATAGTTTGCATAGAAACTATTTAGGAAGTCCTGAGTTGATGAGTGTGTTTCACTTTTAAAGAGATTGATATAATCAACGAGGATAAAACACATTTTGCCTTCTTTGCTTATTTGGTCCAGTGTATTTGCCATGCTGTCATTAAAGTTGTCAATGTCAGTATCTGGTGGTCGATAGACACAGCCAACGATGATTTTTTTTTCCATTGGGGGGCAAAGTTATTTCGATGAAGATGGATTCTATATCCTCACCCTGTGAATAAAGTGACAAATCTGCTCTCTGTATGTAATCATAGTCCCTTCGGATGTAAATTACTAACCCGCCTCCAGCTTTCTTATCTCTGGTAGAATGAACTGAGTTATACTGGGGGAGCTCATATAGACTTTTTGTTTCTCCAGAAAGCCATGTTTCTGTTAAAGCAATAATGGAGAAGATATGATTCGAGGCTGTTAAAAAATGAGGAAGATGATCGTAATTTTTTGAGAGGCTACAGGTATTGAGATGGAAACCAGAAAACAAGTTAGATTCTGATGGGAGAGTTCTAACTAGTTCATCAAATTGTTTCTCATTGTAATACCTGCAGGGCTCATTCATTACAGAGTCACAGTTTATATAAGGGTCTAAATCACCTGGGGCTGTATTGGCCACCTCCTTGTTGAGCTCAAATGGATTGAAAACCATATTTTCAAAAGAGGACTGTTGAATTTACCATTCTCAAATGAGAGAGAAACCATATCGTTGTCATCAATATTATATAATGGGAAGAAAGTTAGACATGCATCACGGATCCATGATTCCCAAAGCCTAGTATTCGTTTTGGAAACAGATGAACACTTTAAGTGAAAATTGTTTTTGCATAGGCCACAGGTGATGGTTTGAGATTTCACATTTCTTTGACATGTAGGACAGATGTTATGTACCTTCAAAGCTGTTGACATGGTTAAAGAAAGAAAGAAGAAGAAAAAAGATACAAATCAGGTGGTCCTGCCACCTATGGGTCGATTGGGGTGTCTTAAGTAGTTATATTAGTTCGGGGTGGAAGTAACGGAAGAGGGGGGCACCTCGGATCTGTCAGGGCTGGGGCTGGATTGTCTTTTCCTTCTCCGTAGGGGTTGGGAGATCAGCTGATCATACTTCAAGTAGACAATGAGACCACTTTGCCGAGCTGCCCACATTTGAGGCAGAAGAGCCTTCCTTCTTTCACGAACCTGAGTGGAGAAGTCCTCAGTTATAAATATACCTGCGTTTTTGAGTTCTTTGGCGTTTTTGAGTCCGGAGGCTCTGTCCTTGTAGTTAAGAAATTTAACAACAATGGGCCGATGTCTTCTGGCGGTGGTGTCAGGCTTGCCCGTGCGATGCGCTCTTTCGATGATCATGGTCCCGCCGTCCAGCTTCAGTCTGGTGGAGATCAAGTTGCGTTCCTTTTCCCAGGTTTCCCGCACGGACTCCTCGATGCCATCGAAAACCAGGTTGTTCCGTCTAGACTGGTTTTCAAGGTAGTCTGTGGTTCTGTCTAGGATCTTGAAGCTGTCGCAGAAAAGTGTCATGTTCTTCTCAAGCAGCTCGTTGTCATTTGAGTGCTTGGAGGTGTTCTTACGCCAACTGCATCCTGGGGGCTGTTTTTGAGCTCATGCGTGTTGTTGTTTGCAAGTCAAAACGCTCGTTGGTAGAATCCATCAATACCGGTACACGTTTGCTGAACGTATTATCCTGTTTATTAAGCATCTCCTTATAACGGGCTTTCTGCTGGGCAAGTTGTTTTTCCAGCAGTTTGGCATATCCAGCCTTTTGTTGCGCCAAGCCCTGGCTAATGAGTTTCCTCACCACGTCCAAGGTGACGAACTCCGGCTCAGCCTCAGGCCCTCTCGGCGAAGTTATCTTTCCGTCTTTTCCAGCCATCGTTGAACTTGAGTTCCCGTAGCCCCCCGTTATACTAAAGGAACCGAGGCTGAAAGGTTTAGCAGGTAGTAAGCTAGTTCGCTGGCGAGCTAGCAAGCAGGCCGGTCAGCCGGAGATTTTGTTTCGGGCGTTCGTTTCTCTGGTCTCTCTCTCCGTGCACTCGTCCGCGGACGGGTCAACCCGTTGTTTTTGGCCGTTTGTATAAATACATCCATGGTTTCAAGTCCCAAGTAAGTCCTGTAGGCAAATATTTTTTTCCTAGGATGAATCTGGAAAGTTCCCCCGCAGTAGTCTTATGCATCCACGAAGTCCGCGGTTCGCTCGTTCTCATAGCCTAGAGGCATGATGGGAGTAACATGGGGCGCATATTCAGTGGGCCCCATGTACTGGTAACCCGGAAGCCAGAAACTTCTTCGGCATATGCGCCAGACACATACGCTTCACTTTTTCAAGTTGATTGTTTACAAATATTTTACATTTTCCTCTTTGCTAACATTGTTATTAAGAAGACAATTTCATATGTGGACTGATGGAAGCTTTTGCCCTCCCATGCACTATCTTCCCATTATATTGTGGAGGAGATAAATGGTTCCTGATAGTTGGGATGCTACCAAGTTCCTTCTTGTGGTTCACAATAAAATAACAAAAAATACTGGATAAAAGTGTATGCAAGAAGATAAAACACAGGCTAAAAATTGTATGTAAGATGATTAAATACGGATAGAATTGCACAAAAGACCCTTAGACAGAGAAGGTCAATAAAATAGATGTTTATGAAGAGCAGTAAAATGTGGACTAAAGTCTGCGTGATATTTAAATAGAAGCAACGATAACATTTCTTAAGCACATGTACAATTTCACGGCTTGATACAGGTCTCTGGAAAGATTCAGATGACTCTCAGCCATAAAGATAATACATCCATTATCTGAACCACTTATCCTGCTCTCAGGGTCGCGGGGATGCTGCAGCGTATTCCAGCAGTCATTGGGTGGAAGGCAGGGAGACACCCTGGACAGGCTGCAGGCCATCACAGAGCCCACACACACACTCATAGGGACAATTTAGTATGGCCAATTCACTTGACTTATATGTCTTTGGACTGTGGGAGGAAACAGGAGCCCCTGGAGTAAACCCACGCAGACACAGGGAGAACATGCAAACTCCACACAGAGGACGACCCGGGACGACCCACCAAGGTTGGACTACCCCGGGGCTCGAACCCAGGATCTTTTTGCTGTGAGGCGACCGCGCTAACCACTGTGCCACCGTGCCGCATAAAGATAATTCATAGATCAAATACATCTTGGTCACATGGAACAGCCAGCCGAAAAGTACATTGTGTCTTGCACAATTGAAGAGGTTCATGTTTAATGGGATTGAGGAAGTCTCGTGTTCTGTCGAGTTCAGGGAGTTGCATACATCACACTGGGCAGGCCACTGGGGACATTGACATTTTTGGATGGCCTGATGGTGTGTGTATTCCAAACAAGTGCAACGTCATCCAGTTCATCCTGTAAAAGCATGTTACAAGTTAACTGAGGCAAAACTATAATATAAATTAATTTGTGTAGAGCTAAGAAATACATGAATATAATATTGATAGCATCATAATATGATACTATATAATGTCTAATGAATGGTTTACCAAAATTCCAGACAAAACTATCAACATAGTATTATACTGTCATTTTTATATTACATCACATCACAGCAAATTGACTTGCACATTATCACCTCAAACTAATTCACTTGAATGAGTCCCATAAAGCAAAACAAAAGCAGTTTTTTTCTAAAAACCCTCCATCGTAGACCTCATTGTCTTTCAGATCGGCAAACAATGAAATCCAGAATTCCATGCATTCCTTGTGCAGAAATCCCCACCAGTATTCGATCCTTTGATTGGCGGTGCTGGCCCCTTCTAAGTAGCTGCCAAGGGTTACATCCAAGTGATTGGCATGGAAGATATGCTGAAAGTTTCTGACCGTGCCATTTTCAGTTCCAAGGTCCCCCGACAACTCTAGGACAACTCCCAAACGCTCCATTGTGTCAATGTAATAACCTACAATCAACTTTGGATTACTACTGGTTGTGTTGGCATTAAGCCAGATGATTTTCCGCAAATACCCGTCAATGGAACCATTATTACAAATGCTATATGGTTTAAGTCTATCATAGGAATCAACGTGCCAGATAAAGTTGGGCCCTTTGGAGAAGTAGTTGCGCCGTGAGAGACGCCTTGCTCTCCTGACTGACACAACTGTAGGATCCAACTCCCGCAGAGTTAAGAGCACATCCTCCATTCGTACACACAGGCCATTTGCTCTACATTTGGCATATATCCACCGATAGCCATGATGTTGTACGGAGTACTGCAGTTGGTCGCAAATAAAATCAACTAGACTCGCCAAGCTTGTGTATGATCTCGGTCAGGAACATCCTCTTGCACGAATAATTCTCTTCAGTTGTCTTTCATTAATGTGATAACCATGCCTATAACCGAGCACTGTCGTGATCTCTTTATATTTGAGTCCAAGCTGAAAATAAAACTCAATGAGAGGCTCCACAGCGGATGTTTTGACCCGGAAGACACTGGCGACCGTACCCGAAAGTATTGCGAGGGAATGCAAAAGTATGATATTTAAGGTGAAAAGTATGAAAATAAATAAATCGTTAAAATGAATACTGCCTACCTAACACTGAATGATGATGATGAATGCAGAAACCAGCTGGAAGTTAGCTTCTTCTTCTTCACTGGTGAAAAAAGTATTACGAGGGAACGCAACATCTCAAACTTTGTTTTAACATTTTACTGACTTAAAGTGTGGCCATCTTGTAGGCGCTCAGGTGCACAGCCCATCTCGGAACACTCGGGGTACCCATTTGTGGAATGGGTTTTTTTTCTCATTGAAGAGGTAGATCAACGGCTTATGATCTGTGTCAATGGCGGAGGCTCACCCATATACGTATTTGTGAAACCTCTCAACACCACACATAACTGCCAAGCCTTCATTGTCAAGCCGAGAGTATCTTGTCTCAGCAAGCATCAGTGTGTGTGACCTGAATCCTATGGGCCTCTCACTACCATCATCCATCCTGTGTGATAAAACGGCGCCCACTCCATATGGTCACATGACAGAATCAATTCTCGGTTAGCTGAGTAGTGAAGTAACACACCTGATGTGTTCAGCAAGGCCTTGGATTTATGAAAAGCATCTTCCTGCTCCTTTTTCCACTTCCATCGCACATCTCGTCTTAAGTTCATGCACTGGAACCAACAAGGTTGCTGTGTTGGGAAGGAATTTGTTGTAGTAGTTTAGAAAATCTAATATGACTTGAGTTCAGTGACATTTGTGGGAGTGGAAGCTTCCTGGATGGCTTTAACTTTTCTCTCCACAGGGTGAAGTCCCTGTGTGTCCACCCGATGTCCCAAATACTCCACTTCCTCCTGTAGGAAGGTGCACTTATTCCTCCTTAAGCGCAGCCCAGCCTCTTCCAGTCTTGTCAACACTGTCAAGGTTTTTTAAGTGGTCTGCCTCATCCACTCCATTCACCAAAATGTCATCAAGGTACACTGCCACTCATGGAATTCCTCTTAATAGACCCTCCATGGTCCTTTGGAATATAGCCGGTGTTGAGGCCACTCCAAATGGCAGTCTGTTGTATGTGAACAAACCACGGTGCGTGTTCACTGTCAAGTATTTCTTTGATTCATCGTCCATGAGTACTTGCTGGTACGCATGACTCATATCCAATTTTGTCAACTGTTTTCCCTCAGACAACGCTGTGAAAAGGTCATCTATCCGAGGTACTGGATATTGCTCCAGCGAGGAAATTTTTCCCCCGGTTCCCCCGGGTTTCAAGATTGGCACAACTGGGGCTGCCCATTCTGAATATTTCACCGATGTGATTATGCCCTCTTTCACCAGTCTGTCTATCTCTTCATCTACTTTTGCTCGCATAGCATAGGGGACAGACCTGGGATGAAAGAATCGAGGGACTGGGTTGTCTTTCACATGGATAGCCTTGGTCCCTTTAAGTGTGCCAAGCTCCTCTTTGAACACATCCTCATGTTTGCTTAACACCTGCTGTAGTGTTCTTTTCTCTGCTGTGATGTGCTGCACTTGACAGGCTTTGTGTCGGTCTTTGATTTCTCTCCATCTTAGATGTATCTCCTCCAGCCAGCCTCGTCCGAGTAAGGTGGCGCCATTCCCTTTGACCACAACGATGGGCAGTTTAGCGCTTTGCTGCTTGTATTTAACACTGACAAGTGCTGCTCCAATCACCTTAACAGTGTCCCCTGTATAAGTCTCCAACTTGATTTTGACTGGTCTCATCCGAGGAGTTTATATGTCTTTCCACATCATGCAGAATGTTTTTTCATTCATTACAGTGAGACTGCAGCTGGTATCTATCTCGAAAGTAACACTTTTCCCATTTAGTTTCATCTTCACAGTATATAGGTCTACTCTTCTCAGGTGCACTTAACTCATAAGTCCCAGGTTGAACTTCATGCACTTCAGTGTGAATGTGCCTTCTTCTGAGCTATCAGTGTTAGTGTCATCATAATTTTCTTCCACTTTATGGGACCGGTAGTTTGAATTCCGCCCTTTATCTCTTTACAACAGCTGCTTTTTTATTCAATTTATTCTGGGTATTCTTGTTATGGCAAGCTCTAGCAATGTGCCCTATTTTCCCACAAGCATGAAATTTTTCTTGTTTAAGCTTACATTCTGATGCAGTATGGTGTCCTTTGCAACGGTAGCACTCCCTCGTAGCTCCCTTACACGCACCAGCCTCGTGCGAGCCTTTGTTTATGTAAGGTAGTAATGTACATCCACCACAGGGTGGCACTGTTACGCTGTTATGTTCCCCTGGGAATGCCGCAAATGGCGATGTTTGTCCCTTTTGCAACACCGTACCCCTAAGTCTTGTCCCGGGCAAAAGGCTACGTTGATCAAATGTTTTTTTGTTTCTTCTGCCGGAAGCTGTGAGTATGATGAGGCCAGCAGCCAGCTGATTGATGAGAGGTGAAGTGCAAGCGAGTGCCAATAAAGTGTCCAGGTCTCAGCCACGATCCCAAGCCTCCGCCTCCTTCCTTTTCCACGCAAACATCATACTACAACAAACACAACGCAGAGTCCCAGGGCGTGTAGGGAGACGACGGCCGAACGCAAAGTGCGGGTTACATTTACATTGAATCACTTTGCCGTTGCAGTGAGATTTTGTAGATCATGGGCATTTTTGTTTGCGGTCTCCGCTGCTACGGCAATTGACAAGGCTTTATCAAATGTCAAATCCGCTTCTGCCAGGAGCTGTCTTTGAATCCGGTCGTCATTAATCCCACAGACGATCCTATCTCTCAACATCTCCTGTAAAGTGTCACCGTAGTTGCAGTCCTGCGCCAGCCAACGCAGCTCTGCCACATACTCCATTACTGATTCATCGGACTTGCGATTTCGGGAATCAAACTTGTACCTTTTGCACAATTTCGCTCGGCTTTGGGTCAAAGAGATTTTTCAGCAGCACTACAAGTTGCTGGTAAGTTTTGTCCTTCGGCTTGTCTGGGCTGAGAAGGTTCCTCATCAAGCTGTATGGTGAGGCTCCGACGACACTTATGAGTATAGCTCTCTGCCTATCTCCATCGTCAATGGCATTGGCCGCAAAAAAACCGATCCAGTATTTCACAACACTCTTCCCAAGTTTGATTTTTGGAATCAAACGCTGCGAGCTTTCCAATGGTAGACATTTCTTCACTATTTCTCTCTCCCCCTTTGTTATCTGAAAACAATCCTCTTCACTTTGCTATCTTTAGCATTAGCAACCGCTAACCAACCTGACCCGTCGCGCTGCCGTCTGCTTTGTCATCCAAAGCGGCATCGGTGTCCTCTTCAAAAGAAAGATGTTGTATCTTATGAAGAATGGATTGTCCACAACATCTCAAACTTCGTTTTAACATTCTACTGACTTTAAATGTGGCACAATTATAATACACCCATGATGCAGAGCCTTTGTGTTGCTTTGAGATGACGTATTTAAATGACGTATTTTTAATGCGCCGTTGTACAGCGATGTTTTTACTTTTCTCATCCTTGACTCACAATCAAAAATTTCCTTCCAGGTTCCTGTCTAAGGCGTAAGACTCCACAGGAAAAGGAAAACACTTTCATAAACAGAATACAATCTTCTAATAAATTTGTTAATATTGCATTACATTTCGATTTCGACTACACATACGAATTCGGGAGGCTCTGCTTGCGGTCTCGGCCAAAAAATAAAATAAAATACATAAATCATCCAATCAGCCTTTTCCCTCTGCTGTAACCGTGTGAGAAGACTCCTCCTGCCAGCGTTTTCGTCATCTCAAGCAAAGGTCTCCGCTATCTAAATAAATTAGGCGTTAATACTGGATTGATAGATTACTCAACCAATCAGATTTTGATGTGCAGCGGATGGGCGTATTCTTTATTACTTGCCCAGCGTCATAGGGCCGTCGCTGCATACGGCCTACGTGACGGATTGTTCAGCCAATCAGCAGCAGCGCCTAGGTCTGTGGTTGGTGGCTAAGTTAGTTAGCGTTTGTGTTTTTGATTTAGTTAGCTAAGCTAGCTAGCCGTGAATGAGAATAATGTCTCAAGGAGAACTCGTGAATGATGTGGTGTGATTTATTAGTCACACCATTTTCAAGACGTATGTGCGGCATTTCACTTGTTTAGCTGTGGCAGTCCCGGTTTCCACGGCATCTGTTAAAAGGACATTTTCAGCACTTAATAATAAAAACGTATTCCGAGAATACAGCGGGACAGACACGACTCACAACATTGGCCTCCATTGCCAAAGGACATTCTGATGGATTTAAAAGCCAAAGGAGTGCTCCATGACCGTGTGAGCGACCGTTTCATCCAGAAAGAAAGGAGAATGGAATTTGTCTTCAAATAGACAACACTGGTGAGTCAAAGGTATATTTTTGTACAGTTAGTTGATTTGCTTAATGTTTGATTGTTTTTTATACTCAGCGGCCCGGCTGGGATGTGTTTGTTGAGTTTCTTGATAGCGTAATATGCCCAGCGATATTACTTCCAATAAGGCTGTGCGTTACACCATGTCGCCCCACGATGTCGCTGTTGTGAAAGTGAAAAGTGTTAAATAACTTGATGGCGATGATTGTGATGATAACCACTGTTGCGACTAAATCATTGTAGCATGGCGATATGACAGCTGTCTTTGGGTAATTATGAGGAGGTGACGTCTCGCCGAAGACCTAGGCTGAAATGCACGGTCCGCTACTGCTACCTACACAAACGGACGTTTCTGTTCTGGTGTTATTTATTTAGGATGGGGGGGGGGGGCTGTGCTTGAGGTCACAATTATCTGTGCAACATTGTGAACATAATCATAATCATAATATCATACCATGTTGAATCAGTGATGTGCAGCCAGGGGAGGCAGGGTAGGCAGTGCCTCACCCAGGCTAACAAGAATCAATCAGTCAACCAATCAATCAATCAATCAATCAATCAATCAATCAATCAAGATGCATTTTATATAGCGCTTTTAAAGCTGCAACAGCCACTCAAAGCGCTTTACATTTCTGGTCAAATCTGAATTTCAGACACCTGTTACAATAGAACACAAGCCGTTGAAATATCATGATAGTTAAAAAAAAATTTTTTTTAACTTTAATTTGTTAAGATTGTTGTAAAAAATAATGTAAAACTTGTTGTTTTATCAATAAAAGGCATGCCCTATTCAGGATGGCTTGCTCCAAAAGCTAGCATTCGTGAATGCAGGCTGCTGAGGCAGAGTCTGCTTGTGCCTCTCACTGGCACAAATAAATATAGTTCACTGCTTACCCAGCCATGGACCTCACTGCACGTCACTGCATGATGGTATGCTGTATAGCTATAAACCTGATTGCAGTGCAGATTAAGTTGCTGCAGTAACTGTGACCACAGTGGTTTCCTGTATTTATATAAAAAAACCCCAAAATAATACAATGACATTGAGCCAACAAGTTAAAAACATTTAATGTCCATAATTCTGTAATGTACAAAACCTCTCTCATATGTGTTTATACATCAAAACAAGAAAATCATACAGTGTATTCTGCTGCGAACGAGATCCAATCAAAGAGATTGTAAATCAAGTGCTTTCCTTTACAGCAGTTAATTTACATTCAGCCATCAATACAGACAGTCATGAACCACAGTCATCTTCCCATTCCCCCGCTGATGATTCAAACAGGAAATGAATACTGAGAGGCAGTGGATATTACTATTATTAATTGAAGAAAGAAAAAAATGTAAAAAGGTTGTAAACCATGTGTCCCAAATTATTCCCCTGAATGTTTTTCTGTAATAGCAAAATAAAAAAAGAGAATGCTGTGCAGTAAATATGTGGCACTTTACTTTTCCTCATATCAATGAGCCCCTGACATTATCAACATTCAAAGAAAAAAGTGTCTCATGATCCAGGGTGACCGGGTGCTCTTGATGGGAGAGCTACAGTTCGCTAGATTGTTCACAGTTGAAACCCAATGTGTGTGTTCCTCCCATGAATTATAATTGGCTCATACGCTGATTACAGTGAATATGTTTCGGATATAAAACAAAAAAACAAAAAATAAATAAATAAAAATGAGCACAGTTAATATTCCAAACAGGAAATCTGTAAACATCCCTTTAATGGCCTAGAAGCATCACCCACCCATTGGATTAAATCTGCTGGTCAAACAAGATCAAACCATTGAATATGCATGCATCAGCCTACAAGAGAGTAATACACTAGGCTTCATACTGACCAAACACTATCACCAAATAGATCGAGAACAATCACAGAGCAAGATTTAAATGACTGCTATTCACTTCAAACCACAGAAAAAAAAGTCCATTTACAAGATACAGTGATGGCAGTTTAATTCTGTCTCACACATATAAACTGCACAGTTTATTTAGACCAGAAGCCACAAAGGTCCCTTTTTCCACGAACACTTCAGCTAACTACTTAATTTTTCAAAATAATGGGATGAAATGAATGCACTGTTTACTTTTACAATAGACACCTCTAGTTTGACATCAACATAGTACTGGCAATAATAAGGCTCCGTCTCCAATATTAACACAATGTAAATAATTCTGTACATAAATACTTCAGACGAATAGGCTTGTGACCTGGTGAGATTGTCATAATGTTTATAATGATGTCCACTGTGTGCTGCTAAACGTTCAACCCAACCAGAGTAGATACTGCGATTGTCCAGCCCTTTCCCAAGACCAAGTAGAACAGGTGAAACAGCGCTCTCCTGTGGCTCTTCTAAGAATTGGACCACTTGTTAGTTGAAGCCATACGAGGTACTGTATTATGAATACAGTTGAACAAAGAACAATACAGTTCCCGGTCAGCCCTTCTTTCCATTCTACACCTTTCTATGATCAGAAATGACATGAAACTACTTATGAGAAAAATTCAGCATTCAGCTGTAACATGGAACTTAATAGATGTGCTTTTTGTCATCAGATATCCGTCGTGCATCAGGTGTACATATTTGGCAAATATTCACTTGCTGAAAAGAATTTATTTCTTTTCCATATTTTGCAGTTTTTCCAGTTTTAACTTGTGAACTGATAGCCATTCCTGTATTTCTGGTTAAAGCTGCAATGCTTCCATCTTCATATTGATTACACGAAGGGTAAAAGTAAAATGAATTGCACTGTTTATCAGGGGCTGTGTTCTCCAGGACTCATGACATGGAGAAAGTCATACACAGTCCTATTTTTACTTGGCTGCATGGAACTCATATCATTTTCTATTACTGTCTGATTAATTGATATACAACAATATGTGCCTGGCGTTACACTGGCAACAACGGAACTAAAATACGTCACCATTATTGTGTGTGTGTGTGTGTGTGTGTGTGTGTGTGTGTGTGTGTGTGTGTGTGTGTGTGTGTGTGAGAATACTGCAGAGAGACCATAACTGACTTATACTTAAAATAGCACTGGTTCATACAAAATGGTGATCAATCGTTGGCTGTTCCCGTCATTAACAAAGGTGAGCAGAAATTACTTTGAAGGCCTCCAGGAGTTAAATATTGACTTAGTCTAGCATCATAAAAGCACTTTTGTTGAACCAAATTATTAGGTTTTGAAATGAAATACATTTTTTTCTTTATACCAGCTGAAGTTGAAATATTTGTCTTGTGCGTAAAGGCACTTTTGGAGACACATAAAAGAACACTAGCATTCAGAGGATAGTTAAATCAGACCAAAGGAAGAATCTGCAGTGACATCTCAGCTGCAAAGCTAACTCAGCCTTTGCAAACAGGTACGGCCGTGCGAACTCAGCGAGTTTTGATTATTTGTCTTTGGAATGAGAGAATTACCCCCCGAGTTGAAAGCCCCTCTCCAAAAGTTACATCCATCTCAATATGACTCATCCCAAACATTAACATATACTACAGATTACAGCAGAAAGACAGGGGCAGTGGGAAATAATAAGAGGAATTAGCAGAAACCCAATCCCTATTTACTATAACTTCATATGAATTATAACTGAATATTTAAACTGTCATATTTTCTAAAACAAACCAGAACGTTTTATCCAAGGAAAGGGAAGTGTAATATTTTTCATTGGTCTGCCTATTTACTTAGACCAGTACAATACATTGTTAAACGTACCTGCAAGAGGTTTTTGAATAAACTCTGCTTTGAAAAGTGACAAAATAAAATGACAGCCAAATGCATTACCTGCTGTCAAAGAATAGTAAAAAAAAAAATCAAATAAACACTGAAATTTCACAAAGAAATGCAAACAAACTGCAAATCTAGAGTGAATGCAACTCATGCAGGCAAATCAACTCAAGATACACAGTCTCGAGTTAACTGCCATTGACATTTTCTGTACTAACGGCTGTTTAAAAGTACGGACCCCGAAAGGACCCAAGGCATCGTCTCTGTCAAACCCTAACAACTGAGAAGGTTGTTTGTAAGTGGTTGTAGTCGGCAAACCATAGCACTGTATGCACACCCAAAGAAGATCCTTTAGTCGAGCACCAAGCCTTGGTAAATTGTGTTTTGTTTTGTTTTTTGTTTTTTGGGTTTTTTTTGGCATTTAGTGAGACTGTAGAACATATAGGCCTCTTTCACATAAATACTGCTTCGTTTGTATTGTCATTACAGCCGCCTGAAATTCTTCCTCATCATTCTTGGACTGAATCTTGATGGGTTCTTCATGCTGCTTATATCACTTTCTACCAGTCACAGCTTGTGCAGTCAGAGATGGCTTGTGTGCTATTGGGAATAATACTGCAGGCCAGTGTCACTGTAGCACGCCACGTCACACTGAAGCAAATGGTTCACCGCCATATTCCCAACAGTATGAAAGGCATGATGGATGAAGATATCATTTTTTTTCATTAAAGTCCTTTTACGGCCTCAGACATGAGTCATCGCCTCATCGGGGTTAAGGTCAACCCATTACACTTATACGAGTGTTAACGCTTATCTCTGAAATTCCTCTCACCAGATTTACAAAAACCTGGAAGCAACGACTTAATTGGTTGGTAAGGTTGAAGCAAGGTATTTACATTGGTTTGCCCTCACTGCGGCCTTTTTTGTTAATTGACAATTTCACAATGCTTGCTCTATGCTATGGCATATCCATCTATAGTATATATATATATATATATATATATATATATATACACATTCAGTCAAAGACACATTTTGATGAATAGGTGATGAGTGAATGTAAAATTAGTTGCTTTCCACAGACGTGGTAGAATGATTATTGTGACTAGAATTAATAATAATAATAATAATTACATTTATATGGCACTTTTCTAGACACCCAAATCGCTTCACATTGAAGGGGGTAACTTACCTAAACCACCACCAATGTATAGCACCACCCCGGGTGCATGAAGGGGGGTAGGGGGGCATGTGCTCTCTAGCTCTAGCGTTAAAGTTGTTCATTTGTGCCACACAGAATACAGCTCAAAAAGCCTTTGTCACAGACACAATGGTATGTACAATATGAGCTAAGCTTCTCCTGCTTGTTGCTATTCCACTCAAAAGACATCTTACTATGACAGTATCTACAGAAGATTCCCAACACAAATGTTTGGTTGTCGGAGAACTTGGTTTGGACTTGAATCGACCTGCATCTGCATCTGAACTGGGGAATGGGTTGGGGGAGTGGGGGCTAGAATAAATTTGGTTCAATCTAAAATTGGTGACTGGTTTTGGCACATCAGGTTCTCTCGTATTTTCAGGGTAATGAAGGTTAGACTCATGGCTGCACGGGGCCGGGTTGAGTCTTGACCCCTGCTGGATCAAGGTTGTAGGAACTGAGTTGAGTTTCCATCACGGCTGTGTCTGGGTACGGGTTAGGAAATGGGTTGGTGAGGCTGGTCATAGGTAATGAGGTGTGAATGGGCTTAGTAGTGGTGTCGGTAGTGTCGGATCCAGTTGCGAAGGCAGCGCTGTTACCGGCCGTGGCTTCTTCCTGGCTGTTGTTCAGGTGGCTGGGATCTCTGCCTGCAGGCTGGACATGCGGATCTGAGAGCTGCTCTTGCTGAGGATGGACAGCTGCGTTCCCCCATTCACCCCACTGCTCGCCAACGAAGGGTGCCGGTGCTTCAGGTCCACAGCAAAGTACCTGTTCACCGTCCAGCTGCGCCATTTCCTCTTGATCTCCGATTGCACCTTGAGGGATATACTTCACAAGGTCATTATTAATGGACCTCGCTGGAAAGACAAAAGCTTTCTGTCCCTAATAATAATTTCACCTCTGCATCTGTCTAGTGCAGTCTGAATACTTATTAAGTTTTAAATCTATTTGAGTTGAAATGAAAAAAAAACACATTATTTGGATATTTTAAGTACAAATTATTCAGCACATCTGATTAATTATGCATGCAGAAAACAAACGTGATGTTGTTTAAAAAAGAGGTGTACCTCTCCATTAAGGAAGCAGTAGAGGACAGCCACAACAAAGCCCTGAGGGGACACAGAGGATGAACACATCAGCTATAAGTAGTGCTATGCATGTTGCATTTTTTCTGAGTATGTACTCTGATTATCCTGCTGGTTGGCTGAGTCATGAGAGATGCATTCACCTGGAAGGAACCAAGGCCCAGCTCAAACACCAGACGCTCCCTTTTGCTGACATTCTCAGGGGAGAAAGCAAACACAGTGTAGTGGATCCCAAACAGAGGAATCAGCAGCAGAGTGGAACGGGCCAGCCTCCTGCAAATTAGTAGACGTTGCATCATCGACAAGAAGACCGAGTTTCAGGGGACTAGTTATAAAGCAGGACTTGTATGCAGACAGCAACATGTTTACTCAGTACACCACTTTGCACCAAGGTCCAACAACAAATGCTGCAAATCAAAATCAAGATCATAGAGTAGCTTACAGGTAAATACTGGACTCGTTTCCACCGATGTCTGGTGACTGCAGCTTCTGGACAAGGATGACGATGATGCCAATGAAGAGGACAAAATTGATCTGTAGATGTACATATTGTGAAATCTTAGTGAATGGACCAAAGAAAATAAGCATTGGCTTCTCATTAGAGTTTCTGAAACTGGTCACAGCTCACAGCTAGTTCACTGCCAACTCACCATGATTGATGCCAGCACAGGTCCCTTTATCACCCACCAGATGGCCGCATTGTCATTCATATCCCAACACCTGAGAGATTGGGTTGAGAAAAAATGTGCAAACAATTAGTCCGCTGACCATTTAGCGCCCATTGTGACAAACACCATCTTAGACACCTTTAGAGCTCCCCTGTCCTATCTGCAGCTCACCCTATGTCATCAAAGTGCAGCCTCAGTACAGCCCATACGGTCACACAGACTGTGGGGGTCCCTGAGATGTGAAAAAATATAACAGAAACATTGGCACAACAAATCTGCATCCACCATTGGGATTTTTTTTCTATTGATTCCTTCAAATCAGAATCTAATAAAATGAGACAAGTCATTGTACAATGGTAGATGTCTTACCCCAGCCAATGATGATATACCAGTAGAAATATCTCCTCTCAGGGAAGAAGGTCTCCACCAGTAAGGTGAACAGATACAGACCCTCAATAAACAGCCAGAAGTAGTTGGAAAGGACGCAATAATGGAAGAACACCATCACAGCCCTACACTCCACCTTGAGGAGACGTCAGACAAAGCAGCAACAATTAGTAAATGGCTGTGCATTTCTGCATTGCGGGTGCATGGTGCTGTTTATATATGCATAAAATGAAATGGTCAAGGAGTGACTTTGTGCAGAAGAACAGCTATAGCATTCCCCTCGCAGACATGAATTATATATAACACATCCTCTGATGTAAGCATGGGTTTAGGGTTTCAAGGATATGAGTGAAAAAAAAAGACAATTCAGAGAGACGACAGAATTTATCCACCCACTGTTACTATTGCTGCATTTAAACTGTCTAACGTGCAAAATTCAAGACGTTCAGAGATGTGTGCATACACATTTGTTTTGCTCACCGTGTGTATGAAGCAGTGGTCGCTGTCCTCCTTGGCATAAAGAACGCCGTCCTTGATGAAGACAGAGATGGCTCTCAGGATAAACGACACAAACAGGTTCATGTGGATGAAGTTCCTGGTGCAGTGCAGTTTCCTGTGGTGAAAACCGGCCATTGAAGAGTCAGAACACAGAATGTCCACAATCTCCGAGCTCAAGTATCTCATCACAGTCACACGCCTTTCCTTTCCACCTAAGTATGAACTCACTCACACTTGATATCCATCCATCCATTATCCAAATGGCTTATCCAACTTAGGGTCGTGGGGATGCTGGAGCCTATCCCAGCAGTCACTGGGAGGCAGGTGGGGAGACACCCTGGACAGGCTGCAGGCCATCACAGAGCCGACACATTCACACCTAGGGACAATTTTGTATGGCCGATTCACCAGACCTACATGTCTTTGGACTGTGGGAGGAAACGGGAGCACCCGGAGGAAACCCACACAGACACGGGGAGAACAAGCAAACTCCACACAGAGGACAACCCAGGACAACCCCCAAGGTTGAACTACCCCGGGGCTCAAACCCAGGACCTTCTTGCTGCGAGGTGACAGCACTAAGCACTGCACCACTGTGCCGCCCCTTCACACTTGATATATCCCTCTGAAATCATCCAAAAGGAGTAAATACCTCAAAAACACATTTTGAGCTTCAATGATAATCAGAATAAAGATATCTAAAAATAAATAAGTAGCGCTCATTATGCATAGACAATAACAAAACGATTAATCTTTAAAATATTGTCTTGTCTCACCTGAACCTGCAGAGGATGACCATGGCCGTGGTGAGGGAGACCAGAGAGGTGCTGTAGCCCACCGTGTACAGAGCCTTCACTGACACATAGTACATGTCCTAAAGGGGAGATGGGTGAACAACAAACACACTTATCAGTGTGTCAACATGTAAATCCATAAATAAAAGTGTTTGACTCTGAGGTACCCCATACGATCTATGATCATGAACTATAGAATAGCCATGAAACAGTTTCCTGTGGAATTTATTTTCACATCACTACTTTGTTCTGGACAATGTGGAAAATATTATCATCATGATGATCATGTTGAATTTTCCATCCATCCATTATCCAAACCACTTATCCGGCTCTCAGGGTCATGGGGGCCACCAGTCAGGCCACAAGTCCATCACAGGGCTGACACACACACACAAACACACACACACACACACACACACACACACACACACACACACACACACACACACACACACACACACACACACACACACATTCATACCTAGGGACAATTGAGTATGGCCGATTCACCTAACCTACATGTCTTTGGACTGTGGGAGGAAACCGGAACCCCCGGAGGGAACCCACACAGACACGGGGAGAACATGCAAACTCCACACAGAGGATGACCCGGTATGACCCCCGAGGTTGGACTAGCCCGGGGTCAACCCAGGATCCATGTGGAATTTTGCACAGTATATCTACTTATATATGCAAAACACCACATATAAGAATTCACCTGAGGTTCATCACATTGAAGTCTTTGATAATGTAATATCAAACCAAAACTAGTTTTGAAGTCATACTCCCTCAAATATTTCAGACCCCATTTTGTGTGACGTTTTAGGTGATAGATTCGCATGATAAATAATTTAGACAACAACATCTCAGATTGACAATGTATGAACTTCATCCCAATGCAATACCATTGATCAGTGATAAACAATGATGCTGAATAAATGCCTAGCTGTAAACACTGTACAACCACTATAGCCAGTGTTATTTCCTGTGTTTTTCCTCACATCATTTCTATAATGTACAAAGTGTGCCTAAAGTGTTCCTATAGAAATTTTTAGTGTGCGGCTATAGTATTTTTATAGTAATATGACAACAAACAAAAAAATACAGGAAATACTATAGTGATTTTCTGTTTTCTGTGATTTTATTATAGCCTAGTTTCTCTGTTTAAACCCTTTAAACAGAGACAGCCAGAGGTACTGTATAGGTCAGTTTACCGGATGACTGCTGTTGCCATCATCAAAAAGGCAGGCATCTACATAGTGGGGGAAGATGTCTGACCAGCCAACCTCTGTGCAATTACGGCTCACCTTCCCCAGCTCTGTAAACACAACACAGATACACACACACACACACACACACACACACACACACACACACACACACACACACACACACACACACACACACACACACACACACGAATTACAGCAGTCAAGGAAAGGATTGGTTCTAAATTTAACCTTTAACAGGATGGATCATTTCCTTGAATTTTGATTCCCTTCTACAAATATAGTATCTGGTTTGTGTCGAATGAGTTTCCCAGCTTCTCATTGCAAACTGACCATAGTCCTCCTCGCTCATAAACTCGGAGAATAGTTCAGGGCAGTTGACCTCCACCACTTCACCCACCCTGGCAGGCTGCCAGCATGTCAGGTTGTCCCACATCCACGGGCACCCTGGGAACAAAATACACACGGGAATATAAGCGGGGGAAACATTCACCTACACGTACACCATCTTCAGATGCAGGGCCATGAGACAAAGAACATGAACCTTTAGCATCCATTTAGCTCCACTGCAACTGGGGCAGTCGCTGGCGTCTAGGGATGCCCCCCGAAACCCGGTTCTAAACGGGAACCGGTTCTAAATTAGTAAAAACCGGAGCATTTTTAAGATCCGACGTTTTCGGTTCTGCTATCGGTAGTCGGTAGGTACTCGAGAAATCATGGAGTGAGATTTATATTGTGGCAATTGTGTTTTTCGAGGAATTTAAACGTCGCGAACATAATCTTGTTTGCCGTTTTCTCCAAGTCTCTGTCTCTCTTACTGCGCGAGGGGCGGGGCGGGGCTGTGCTGTGCTCCACACACTCGCTCACACACGCACAGACAGCTCTGCTCAAGTGCTCATCATGGCGGACAGAACTAAACGTTCAAAAGTTTGGGTATATTTTTCAAAAGTCGATGACAACAACGCTCGTTGCCACAGGTGCAACAAATCATTTGCCAGTAAGGGTGGCAATACAAGCAATCTGTCGGAACATCTTTTGTCGAAACATGGTATTAATCTGCAGAAATGCGGCGTTTTCCACTGCTTTGCTCGTAGTGTTCCATCCACGTCCACTGCAGGTAAGCCGCATGAGCCATAGATACGGAGTTAGCTAGGCTAATAACGAATTATTACGAATAGGCCAACAAATAAAATATAATTGCTTAGCTAATTGTTTAGCTACAAATATATAATATACACCCTGGTTAGGGATGAGCGAATGCGGGGTGGTAACCTTGTACATGTCCTTAATTTCCAGTCCATCATCACTTGCCCCACCTTCAAGTATAATAAGAAAATAAATATAGACACTAGCCCAGCCTGGAAAATATTCTCTTATCCAATCGAGATAGACCCCCTTGCCAGACTATCACTGAGATTCGAAACCATAAGGCTACCCAGGTTTCTCCGTGTGTACCCTTTCCTACCTCATAAACTCACAAATGCTCAGAATCACCTAATCAGAAATGACAGTAGATCCGAATCACTGCCTTCTTCTATTTTCCGTACAGCTCCATCATTCCCTCTTCTTTAATAGCTCTTAACACAATGTGTATGAAAGAAGTAACTGTGTTTCATCATCGGTCACATGAAGACAACTGAATGAAACGGGGAGAAAGAGGGATTCGGGGCGATGGTGCAGAACGCCTTTCGTCATAGTTTCTCTCTTTAATCTCAAATGTTGTTGCTGCTGTACCATAAAGGTCTCTGCTGTTTCATTTTATAACAGCAAAGATCTTTCAAACTTGTTGACATATTTCCAGCCTTGGTCCTCTGACTAACATGTAATGTCATTTTGGCAGCAAAGCCACAGCCAAAAGTGCAGTAGCTGTAATAGTGGTGTCTGGTGCTTGGTTGTGAGAGTAACTATGGAGAGCTCGAGCGGATGGCAATGGCCAGAGGGATGAAGAGTCCGTCCAAATCTCCCATTATCAATCATCCACTCTGTCACAGGCAGACCCCTCGCACACACTGGCTGTGAGCTTGTATTCAAGGATGCATATAAGATGCGGTCGCTGGCAGTCTGCTCCTTCACTCGCTCTGGAGAACAAGGCCTCAGAGAACCATGTCGTAATTAATTTGCTTCGTTGGGGTTTCCCTTTTTGATTCGCATTGTTATATAAAATACAACTTGATTGATTGATTGATTGTTTATTTGTTTGTCATTTGATTTTTTTTCTTCAAGCGTGTGTACAACAGGCTCAAGCCCCTGCACGCACGCATGCACGTGCGCGCGTGCACACACACACATACACAGAAACGCACGTAACGACATGCACTAACACATTTTTCACAAAGCGAGTGTGTGGTTTATCTAATAGTCTCTATTTGCAGACAAACAGGTCAGAGTCAACTCCCATTTGTACAGAAGAATTATCTCCAGCTCATTAGCAAGGCAGTTCGCAAGATGCTTATGTTCTTTGTCTTTGTTTTTCCTTATTACTTTGAGTGTGTGTGTGTGTGTGTGTGTGTGTGTGTGTGTTTGTGTTTAACACTGCTACATGATAAACAGCATAGTATTTTAGCATGAGAAGGGTGAAATTAATGCTACACTCACTCCAAAGCAAACACACACACACACACATGCACACGTGTACTAGTACAAACACATGCACTGTAACTGTCTCACATTGTCACTTGGGTTTCTAGTTTGGCACCTTTTGAGCTATTTTTTTTTTGGTTCCTACCTATATTAAAGTAGTCCAAGAGGTGGAACTATTTTCTGCCACTCCAGTGTTCCACTCGTAATTAACAAAACGAACCATCTTTCAAGCAAAATGCAAAATGTGCCAAAATAACACAAGCAAGACCTTAGACAAGAACAAGGATGAAGCAAGCACGATTTAGCCCCTCTTAAATAGTAAGCAGACAGCCTACAAGGTATGTCTGAGTTTAACTTCATTTCATTGTGTTTTTCTATGACATATTTAATGCATAATTTACATATACTATATATATGTCAGCTCAATATGCTACCTATTGTATTGCTGTAGGTGAATTAAGAATTGTGAATACAAGAAATACATGCGTACATGTCATTTATTGTATTTTTTCTTTTTCTTTTTTAACCCAGTTCTCACGGGTTGGTCCGATAGAGGAACAAAGCCCCGTTTTTTAACCATGATCTTGTGCCTCGTGTCTATTACTGGAGGGAGCTATAGTGAGAACTCGACTGCTCTGCATGAGTAGGAGAGGAAGACGGTGCCAGAGATAAGCGACGTGTAGATGGGATGGGACATTGCCACACTACAGCGCATGCATCTCCTACCGCCGTCTACACAACAGCACAAGACGCAGCACCAATGGGAAGATCCTGGTGCCCTAGCATGAATTAAGCTGCAGCCAAGTGTTCTGCACAAGAGACAGACATTTTTTACATTTCAAATACCAAGGTAATGTTGTTTTCTTACCTTTTCTAACTGGTTTATTGAAGTTCATTGATATTGAAACTGTGCTGATATTGTGTTTACTTATGGGTTATGTTGAAAATATTTACCAAAAATCTAGCAGTACTAAGAGTAAGGCAGAACTAGTAATATAGTGCGTTTAAAGGTGAATGGCTATTACTTAATAAGTGTATAAGTTTAACTAAGAGTTAACTTTTTTTTTTTGTTTAATTGTCTACTTGTGGTGATTTAAGTTTAAATAAGGCTATAAAACTGTAACAAATAGGTCAAAATAGTGTTGTTAGCTGCAAGATATAGTGGTTATATATCAAAATAAGATAACTACTCAACTAAGCTTAGGCTATATCAGACCTAACTTAAATTACTGTTAACGATGTCATTACAGCTAAAGGCAAGATTAGATTAAACCAAACTAACGCAAATCATATAAAATGTCAGAGCTTGAGTTGTCCTCCGAGAGCGACAGAGAGGATATTGGTGAAGATGTGCAGTCCCACTGAACAGCAACACAAATGACCAAAGGCACAGGAGCTGATAACCACACTTCCTCACAAGAGCCACAAAGAAGCCAAAGAGTCCGCATGTTAATGGATAAGGGCCAAGAACTGCATGATGAGCAAGTAAGAAGATTTACACACCGTTTTAGTGTGAGTTACGAGAAGTGGAAGGCTATCACAAAAGATGCCAAACAAATGCTGAATGGACAATGCTCAAATAACCTGCTGTACAAACAGTAAGGTAAGTGATGCCTCAAAGGATCTGAACATTGTTTATGAAGAGTTAAGGCACATCAACATTCCCGACCATCACACATGTCGCAGAGTAGACACCTGTGAAACAGTAACAAGGACTAGCATTGAGACTGCAAGAGGTTGTTTAGATGCAAGAAAGGGTGAAGGTCAAAGGGATGAAGAACAAGGTGGAAAGGGGACAGCTTCTGTAATCAAGTCTGCAGCCTCAGACAAAATAAGCATTAACTCTCACCGCACCAAGTCCTCTGCTCATTGTCGAAACCTCAAGAGCCACATCCAGACATTCAAGCCTGTCTTATGCCAACAGACAAGATGCCACTGCTGAAGTTGCTGCGAATGAAGCCACATTAGAAGTACTGCTAGAGCAATAACGTCATATTGAAGAACTTCAAGACTCGAAGCTGAAGCTGCACATTTACGAGGCAAACAAGAGGCTGAAAATGCAGAAAGACAAAGGGCACTAGAAGCCAAGCACAGACAACTAGATTGACTGGAGACAAGTAAGACGCTAAAGGCTGCCAAGGCACAACAGCAAGTATATGATCAGAGTGAATGTTCAGACAAGGAAATAAATGAGCTGCTACATCAACATGTTTTTCTGTAGGAGAAAGAGGAAGTCAGGCATGAAAGTAGACCGTGGCAGCACCATTCTCCACCACAAGATGTGGCACATCAAAGGCAAGAAGACAGCACAGCAGCTCTTGTTAAAGTGTTCGCAGAGTCCATCAGTGCAAGTCGTCTTCCTGTACCTGAACCACAATTTTCAGCGGCGACCCACTCAGATTCAATGACTGGAAAGTTTCCTTTCATACACCCATCTACAGGAAAAACATACCAGCTGAAGAAAAGATCTATTATCTGTGAAAGTATGTGGGTGGACACGCCAAGTAGGCCACAGAGAGCTACTTTCTGCTAGGTACAGTCAGCTGATCATGCAGCATGGACTATCCTAGAAGAGAGATATGGCAATCCATTCCTCATTGCCAAGGCATTCAGAGACAAGCTCGATACATGGCCCAAGATAAGCTCCAAAGACAACATGGAACTTCAAGAACTCGCCAACTTCCTTCACAGCTGTGAGGCTGCCATGTCTCAGATCAGAGGTCTTGAGATACTCAACGACTGCATCGAGAACCAGAAAATGCTTGCTAAACTTCCAGACTGGCTGACCTCAAGATGGAATAGGAAACTCATAGAAGTGGAAGAACAAAGTCACATATTCCCCAGCTTCAGCGAGTTCATTGAATTTATCACACGTGAAGCCAAAATCTCTTGCACCCAATAACATTTCTCCATGCTCTAAAACCAAGTGAAAACGAAAATATCAAAGCCATAGCAGAGGTCCTGGAGCAAAGGTGCTGGCAACCAACTCAGATGAGAAAGCTGTTGCTACAAGTTGTGTCTTCTATGACAAAGCAGTTCACAGTCTACACAAGTGTCGTAAATTTATGAATGAGTCGATCTCTGAGCGAGTGAAGTTTGTTCAAGAGAATAAATTGTGCTTTGGCTGTCTGAAGTCTGGCCACCGCTCTAAGGACTGTGAAAACAGAAAGATCGGTGATACATGTGAGAAAGGACGTCCAACTTGCCTCCACGATAATCACACCAAGGAAGAAAGAATGTCAGCAAGGCCTGATGGAGCAAGAGACAGTGACAAGTCAAGGGAAAGGAAGATGGATCACCCAAAAGATAAGGCAGCAAGAGCATCATGTGAGGCAACATCAAATAGAGTTGTCCAGAATGTCAAAGACACTCATACAGCCACAATCATTCCAGTATGGGTGTCAACCAAAAGTGAGCCAGATTGTGAAGTTTTTGTGTATGCACTCCTTGATACACAGAGTGACACAACCTTTATCCTTGAAGAAACAGCAAAGGTTCTCCACACAAATAATGAACCAGTTCAGCTAAAGCACTCCACAATGGCTTCAAGGAACACAGTCATGTCCTGCTAGAAACTGAATGGTCTACAAGTGAGAGGATTCTACTTGGACAAGATAATCCCTCTGCTAGTGACCTACTCAAGAGAATTCATCCCTGTAAACGGAGATCATATTCCCACTCTAGCGACCGCAAAGGCGTGGCCTCATCTTGAAGACATTGCAGATGAGATCGCTCCCCAGCAAAGCTGTAACGTCAGCTTGCTAATTGGCTACAACTGTCACCAAGCTCTCGTTCCAATACAGGTGGTACCTTGCAAAGAAAATCAACCCTTTGCACAGAGAACAGACTTGGGTTGGAGTGTAGTCGGCTATAGCAACCCATGTCTTAACTATGAAGATGCGATTGGAGTAAGTCACCAGGTCATCATGAAGCAAGTGATGCCAGGTCTTCAGTCTTCTTCAGTCTTCACAAGCGAAGTGCACTATATCTGTAGAACACAGATCAAGGAGGTAGTCTTACCTGCAGATGTCATCAAGGTGCTGGAATCCGACTTCATCGAAAGAGCTTCAAAGGATGGCCACATTTCTCAAGAGGATCTTCTGTTCCTGTCAAAGATGGAAAAAGGCATCAGGCTTAAGGATGATGGTCACTATGAAATGCCACTACCATTCAAGAAAGAATGGCTCAAGTTACCAGATAACAAGGTATGGGCCATCCACTGTCTCAGATGCATAAAAAGGAAGCTGCGAAGAAATTAGCAATACCTCAAAGACTACAAGACCCTCATGGATGAGACCATAACCAGCGGAGATACGGAAATGATCCCAGAAAAAGACATCTGCAAAGTTCCAGCATGGTACATCCCACACCATGGAGTATATCATCCACAAAAGCCTGGGAAGATACGCATTGTCTTTGATTGCTCTGCAAAGTTTCAAGAGAAATCCTTGAATGACCATCTGCTGACCAGTCCAGAGTTGACAAATACCTTGGTGGGAGTCCAGTGTCATTTTCGAAGAGGTCCTGTGGCAATTGTGTGATATAGAATGCATGTTCCACCAGTTCCATGTGAAGGCAGAAGACCAAGATTACCTAAGATTCTTGTAGTGGGAGAATGGAACTCTTGAAGCCAAACCTTCCATCTATCAGATAAAAGGCCACCTGTTTGGTGCAGCTTCATCACCTAGCTGCGCCAACTATGGAATCAAGCACCTCACAGCTGAAGGATGAAGATACTTCAGTGACGACACCATCAAGTTCATCCAGAGGAAATTCTATGTTGATGATGGCCTGACAAATATAGCATCCAAAGCCAAGCAATCCAGCTAGTGAAGGAAGCAAGAGAGCTCTGCAGTACAGGCAAACTCCAGCTGCACAAGTTCATTTCCAACAGCAAGGAAGTCCTAGCCACAATTCCCAAAGAAGAATGTGCTGAAGCTGCCAAAGACCTGGACATGGCACTGGGTGAACAACACTTGGAAAGATCTCTTGGCATACAGTGCTACGTGGCTTCTGATGAGTTCCAGTTCAGAGTGGTCGTCAAAGAAAATCCACTAACCCAAAGAGGAGTCTTGTCCACGGTCACTTCAGTATATCATCCACTTGGATTTCTGGCACCCTTCATCCTGGTGGGAAAGCAGATCCTACAGATGATGTGTCATGAAAAGCTCAGTTGGGATGACACCTTACCTGATGACCTTCGACCCCTGTGGGAATTTTGGCTCCAAGAACTGCAAAACTTGGCTGGTGTGAAGATCAAGAGATGCTACATTCCATCAAACTTCAAAGTCCAGTACTATGAGCTCCACCATTTCTCCGATGCCAGCATATCAGGCTATGCAGAGTGCTTGTAACGCAGAGCAGTCAGTGCATCTAATGAAGTCCACTGCTCGTTAGTCATGGAAAAGTCAAGAGTCACCCCTAATAAGGTTACGGCCATACCAAGACTCGAGCTTTCAGCAGCAGTAGTAGCTGTCTTCACCAGTGATATTGTGAAGAAAGAACTGGAAGTGGATTGCCTACAAGAGTTCTTCTGGACTGATTCAAGGGTTGTCCTTGAATACATCAACAATGAAGCAAGAAGAGTTCATGTGTTTGTAGCAAACCATGTGGAACACATCACGCAAAGTGCAGAGTCTGCACAATGGAGGTATGTTGCTTCTGAAGAGAATCCAGCAGATCACACCTCAAGAGATCTCATAGCAGAGCAACTTGTAGCTTCTAACTGGTTCACAGGCCCAGACTTTCTTTGGCTGAAAGAGCTACCAAGTGGAGTAGCCAAGGTGGGAGAGATTGCAAGTAGTGACCCAGAGCTCAAGAAGGCCCAGGTTCATGACAACCAGGCAACGGAAGTGAAATGGCTGTTAGATCACCTACACAAGTTCTCTGACTGGTCAAGAATGGTGAAAGGTATCACCAGACTCAAGTGCTGTGCAAGGGAAACTAAAGGCCTAGAGACAAGGTCTGGTGAAGCCACCAGTTTAGAGGAAAGGAGGCAAGCAGAGCTGACCATAATCAAGATGGCCCAACAAGCAACCATCTCAAGAAATGCAGTGCCTCCAGCCTCATAAGAAGACTCCAGTATCTTATACTCTCTCTCTCTACTAGTTCATCAGTTGGCCCAAAGATATAGTTAGTATTTTTAAATTAATGTTTTTATAATGCAGTATGTTTGTCTGTCTATTCTATGAAATCACGTGATTTGGTGGGAGTGTAACTGCCGCATATTGTCAGTTGAGTTTCTAGTTTGGCACCTTTTGGGCTATTTTTTGGTTACTACCTATAATATAGAAGTCCTAGAGGTGGAACTAATTTCTGCCGCTCCAGTGTTTCACAAATAATTAATAAAATGAAACACCTTTTAAGCAAAACACAAAACACGCCAAAATAACACTAGCAAGACCTTAGACAAGAACAAGGACAAAGCAAGCAAGATTTGGTCCCTCTTAAATAGTAAGCAGCCTAGGAGTTATGTTTGAGTTTAACTTCATTTTGTTGTTTTTCTATGACATATTTAATGTATAATTTATGTATACTATAAATGTGCCAGCTCAATATGCTACCTATTGTATTGCTGTAGGGGAATTAAGAATTGTGAATACAAGAAATACATGCGTACATGTCATTTATTGTATTTTTTCTTTTTCTTTTTTAACCCAGTTCTCACGGGTTGGTCCGATAGAGGAATAAAGCCCCGTTTTTTAACCATGATCTTGTGCCTCGTGCCTATTACTGGAGGGAGCTATAGTGAGAACTCGACTGCTCTGCATGAGTAGCAGAGGAAGACGGTGCCAGAGATAAGCGACGTGTAGATGGGATGGGACATTGCCACACTACAGCGTTTTTTAACCATGATCTCGTGCCTTGTGTCTCTTTTTTTTTTTTTTTAATTTTATTTCTGATTTTTCCCTTTTTCCCCCCAATTTAGTGGCTAATCGACCCCTATTTTAGTTCCAAACACCCACCCTCGTACTGCATGCGTTCGCCAGCTGCATCTCTCCGGCCGGCAGTCTCGAAGGAGACGCCTCGCCACTTTCGTGACAAGGTGAATCCAGGCCGAACCACTGCTTTTTCCGACACACCCAGAGACGCATTCATGTGATGAACACAAGCCGACTCCGCCCCCCTCCCGAAGACAGCGTTGCCAATTATTGCTGCTTCATCGAGTCCGGCCATAGTCAGATCTGACAAGACTGGGGCGCGAACCCCAGTCCCCAGTGGGCAACTGCATCGACACAAAGCCGATGCTTAGACCGCTACACCACTGCGGACGTGCCTCATGTCTCTTACTTGCGGGAGCTATATGCACACTTGTCCAAACGGTTTGACCTACCAAATTCTGGATCATTTCCTGGATCGTCTGATGTGATCTTTTCCATGCATTTCTCCTGTTCTCTTTTGATGACACAGTCCGAGTGCCCAGAGTGCTGGCCTGAAACCTGAAGACAGCACAGGCACATTAGAGAGAGAGAGAGAGCGGGAGGGACAGACAGACAGACAGACAGACAGACAGACAGACAGACAGACAGACAGACAGACAGACAGACAGACAGAAAGAGAAAAGAGTCAAATTGTAGAAGACTAGTGTACATCACAACAGTGAGGAAGCACTCAGAGGTAAAATGAAAGATGCTGCTTCGTTAGGCTTACCATGTAGTTCTCACCACAGTGTGGGAGAGGTCTTAGCTCTGGGACCTGTTTTACATTCATCCAATTAAACATACCACACTGCTGCTGGCATTTTCCCTGTGTTAGCTGACCCCCATGAAAACCCATTGTACTAACAAAAAAGGGCAGAACAAGGCAGGAAAGACACTCAAACACACACTTTATACACTGGACCGTGACAGGTAGTGCACCCATCTCGAGGGACCACAGAAAGGCAGACTCTCTATGGAAATGTAGTTACAGTGCTTTCTAGTTGCCATAACACAAAGGAGGCCACAGCTCAGAATGACAGCCAGAACCCCTGGTGCTACAACTAAAGACATGGAGGTCATGTCCAGAAAGGCCCTTTTTGCAGTTCTTCTCTGCCTGCTGACAGCTGCACAATGGTCAGCTTACAGCGGGGGACAGAGGAGGCCACTGTAGAGGTGGTGTGGGATATGTCTCTGAGTCTTTTTGCTGGTGTCAGCCATCATCATTCTGTCCCTGGGAGACATTACATCACAGCTTTATAGTACGCAATGAAGTCCCGGCACCAAGGGAGGAGTTGACTCTTATCAAGTGACGTAAGCAGCACTCATTGTGGTCTTATACATGTAATAAAAACACATCATTTAGGCGGGATTGGCTGGTGAGAAAAGCATAGACACACAGACAGACCACTTAATGTGTTTTACTGCATAAAGGGCCACCTGCAGAATGGCAGAGCTTGGCAATGTGAATACACACAAGGGTCTATACACCACTAACTTGTGACATATTTTGTGAATTTCTGTCTAAACAGGAGCTAGAGGATTGGCTGTTTTGGCAGAAGTACACTAGCAAAGCTCAACATTTTATGTGATTGATATAACTTGGCAGTGTGAGCTTGGGAAAGTTTTACACTAGGATGTGCCAGTTAGTTTGTGGTTGTGCATGCATGTGTGTATGTGTGTCTCCTGTGGCTAATTATATCATGGCCTAGTTCACTATACTACATTTAACTAGGTCAAACAGTGTATGGCCAACATAAGCTTTGACACTGTGTATGTATGTGCATCAGTGCACCTGGGTGTGTGTGTGTGTGTGTGTGTGTGTGTGTGTGTGTGTGTGTGTGTGTGTGTGTGTGTTTAAATGTTTATAATGCCAATGTGGACAATCATGTCAAGCCATATTTCATGTGAACAGTATTTCAAACCATCCAATCGCTCCCACTTCCACCTTTCACTGTACTGCGATGTAGTCTTACTGCCTGTTAATACTGTTACTGCCAACTTCAACGTGTTCTGCCCTTTGTCTGTTAAACCGTCCTTTTTACCCCGAGGATATTGCGGTTGTGAACCGTGCCTTCTTTAACGCCTTAATTTGTTTAATCAAAGAGGAATAACAAATAAATCTCACAGTGTGTGACCCGATATTGGCATGGCTGTATAATTTCACCGTTGGCTAATATTCCTGGATGATGACTTCATCTAATTGTTATTATGTAACATTTCATCACATAATCATGCCAGCTCATGTTAGGTAAGCAGAACAGGTAACAAACACATGGCTGTAGATTCATAATATTATTCTGCCGGCAGGTGAGGCTTACTGTATATGTGCCTGTAACTAAAGAAGGGGGGGGATAAAATCTGTTGGAGGCAGGTATCCAATATGTTGGTGCTTCTTGACTACCATCCACTACAACGATAATTTGATTTTTTTCCAAAACAAATAACAAACAAATAAACACGTCGTTAACGATGGTGAGTTTAGTGGAGGTGTATTTTGTGTGCTAATTAGCATTGGCAGTTGCTAGGCAGCAGGCAGTGAGTGAAGCTCAGACAGTGTGAAGCCAAAGTTTCACGTTACTGTCCAAACATTTCTACTTTCCACATGCCTTGATGCTTGCGCAGTAACCCAGGTAAGAAAGTCACAGCGTTGTAAGATGGCGATACATCTGTCGCCATCTTACAACGCTGTGATTGTAACCATTCCCAAATCCTCTGTGAATAGTACACATGGCCATTGACACTCTAGTTAATGGTCACACCTATATTTGCATATGAAACTGGTTTCGGTCATTATGCAACTGTATTGTTTATAAGAGTGGAGGAAACCTGCAATCAGTCGAGACTGAAGAGAGCTCACTTAGATGAGTGATGAAGCATATCTGTCAATAAACCTTATATCCAGATGAGCTGATTCAACCTCCTTTACTCTCCACATGATGGCTTATTCTTGAAAACTGCTCAGCCCCCCACCAGCTAACAGCCCCACCCTCCACTAATAAGCTATTGCACTAATGCAGATTTGTCCTCTCACTATAACGTACCCCATACAGTTTTCCCCATTTGCATTCAAGTACATTTAAGGCTGAGGAACAATAATGTTTGTGAGGTGTGTATGTAAATGCATCCATCGATCTATCTATCTATCTATCTATCTATCTATCTATCTATCTATCTATCTATCTATCTATCTATCTATCTATCTATCTATCTATCTATCTATCTATCTATCTATCTATCACTCTGTGTCTGTCTATGTATCTCCATCTGTCTGTGTCTATCGTCTACCTATTTATCCATGTCTACCAATCTCTATCCATCTACTTGTCTAGCTATCATCTTTCCATGTGTCTGTCTAACCATCCATCCATGTCGGTCTATCTATCCATCTATCATGCTTATTTTTCTATCGACCTGTCTGTCTGTCCATCTATTCTGTCTATCTATCATCTATCCTTGTCAGTCTATATGTAACATTTATCCATGTGTCTCTCTCCGTGTCTGTCCATTTAGAGATCTAGCCCTATTTGTTCATTCTATCATCATTCTATCCATTTATTTGTGTCTGTTTACCCATCTATCCATCAGTTTGTACCTGTCTATCTACTATCTATCTGGTTGTCAGCCTGTGCTGGCATTTATACTTCCATTGTATCCTGATGTAACTCCATTCTATCTATCTATCTATCTATCTATCTATCTATCTATCTATCTATCTATCTATCTATCTATCTATCTATCTATCTATCTATCTATCTATCTATCTATCTATCTATCCATCCATCTATCTACCACTCTCTCTTTTCAGTCATTTACCTCACCTCCTTCCATTCTCTCTGTAGTCTCTCTGCATCTCTCCTTTCCTATTCCATTTCAGCCTTCACTCTACACCTTCATCCACTGGAACAGTTCTACTCAGTGCTTTCTTTATTTTCATTTATTTCACCTCCACCTGCCTCTCTCTCTCAGTGATTCATGTATCCGGCATTCTCGCATGCTTTCAACTTCCCCTCTTTTCTCAAGCATTCCTCTGATGCAATATATACTGCGGAGTATTTAATATTTAGTTTCCCTTTCAGTGCCACCTTATTCATCCTTTTCTCCAAACATAACCCAGACCTATATGAGGAAGAATGCAAATAATGACCCCTTTAATTAAGTCCAAATACAGTATACAGATGTCTCTCATCAGTATGCAACCCCCCCATCCTCCCTCACACCCCGTCCACCTCTAGAAAATCCTCTTTTCTGTCTATCTTTTTAAGTTCTACCCTTCTCTGTCATAAAAGCAATACTGTCCTCAACAGACTGCTTTTCTTCATGTAAACATAGCTTTCAGTTCCTCGGAAAGCACTTCAATTCAAAGGCAGTGACTCACAGCCAACTACTGTAATGGAAAATCACTTTCCTCACAGGATTTGATTTCCAAGAGGCATTGTAAGTCCGTAGTGGAGAGGAGAGGTAGAGGACCAGAGAAGTGGCAAAGAGCGGTGGCGAGAAGAAGAGAAAAGATAAGGAGCGTTGAGGAGCGTAAGCCTCTAAAAATAATGTTCTCATTTGGAATAGATTTAACAAGCAGGAAGAACACTAAATAAACAATGAAAAAATAATGATTTTACAGCTCGATCCATTATTCCAGTCACACGCTGATCAATAAATTATTAATGAGAACACAGCTCTTTATCTGTGTCATTTTAATGATGTGGATGACTCTGTGCAAGTACATGAAAATGAGGCCTCAATCCCGGTTTGAATATATTCCGGCATAGCACCACCTGTTGCTAGGTCAGTTTGTAATTTTATACTTTTGCTGGTAAAACATATGCAAGAAAGTGTACACACACACACACAAACACACACACGCAAATATACACATGCATGCATGCATATGGATACACCACCACTTGATAGTGTTTTGCATTTGGGGTTTTTTTTGGGGTTTGTTTTTTTCCCTCCTTTTTCTCCCCAGTTGTATCCGGCCAGTTACCCCACCCCTCTGAGCCATCCCAGTCACTGCTCTACCCACCCCCTGCCAATCCGGGGAGGGCTGCAGACTACCACATGCCTCCTTTGATACATGTGCCGCTTCTTTTCACCTGACAGTGAGGAGTTTCGCCAGGGGGACGTAGCACATGGGAGGATAACGCTACCCCCCCCCCCGAACAGGTGCCCTGACTGATCAGAGGAGGTACTAGTGCAGCGACCAGGACACATACCCACATCCGACTTCCCACCCGCAGACATGGCCAAATGTGTCTGTAGGGATGCCCGACCAAGCCGGAAGTAACACGGGGATTCGAACCGACGATCCCCATGTTGGTAGGCAACTGAATAGACCGCCACTCTACCCGGACACAATGTTTTGTGTGTATATGCTTATATACACTGTGTATGTGTGCATGCATTTACTCATACACTACATAGCCAAAAGTATGGACACCCGAACATCACACCCTTATGTGTTTGTTGAACTTCTCATTCCAAAACCGTGGGTATGATGGTGTTTGCTGCTTTTACAGCCTCCATTCTTCCGGCACTATGCATTTGGGCAGGTAGCATTCTCCTGGTACGCATCAAACCCAGATTCATCCATCAGACTGCCAGACAGTGTGAAGTGTGATTCATCGCTTCAGAGAACGCATTGCCACTGCTCCAGAGTCCAATGACGATGTGCTTTACACCACTCCAGGTGACACTTGGCGTTGCCGATGGGGATCTTATGCTTGTGTGCGGCTGCTCGGTGATGGAAACCCATTTCATGACACTCCCAACGAACAGATCTTGTGCTTACGTTGCTTCCAGAGGCAGTTTGGAACTCGGTAGGGAGTACTGCAACTGAGGACAGACTGTTTTTACACGCTACTGTGAGCCTGTGTGTCCTACAGCTTCACGGCTGAGCTGTTGTTGCTCCTAGACAGGGCAACTCTAACAGGGCAAAACATTTGATGAACTGACTTGTTGCAAAGGGACAGTGCAAAGTTGAAAGTCACTGAGCTCTTGAGTACGACCCATTCTACTGCCGATGTTTGTCTGTATGCTTGAATTTATGCATCTAATGGATGTGGCTGAAATAGCCAAATCCAGGCATCCGGGTAGCGTAGAGCAGTCTATTCCGTTGCCTACCAACACAGGAATCGCCGGTTCGAATCCTTGCGTTACCTTCGGCTTGGTCGGGCATCCCTACAGACACAGTTGGCCGTGTCTGCGGGTGGGAAGCCGGATGTGATTACGTGTCCTGGTCGCTGCACTAGCAACTCCTCTGAGTGCCTGTTCGGGGTGGGGGAATAGCGTGATCCTCCCCCACACTACATTCCACTGGTGAAACGCCTCACTATCAGGTGAAAAGAAGTGGCTGGCAACTCCACATGTATCGGAGGAGGCATGTGGTAGTCTGCAGCCCTCCCCGGATCGGCAGAGGGTGTGGAGCAGCGACCGGGACGGCTTGGAAAATAGAGGCATTGGCCAAGTACAGTTGGGGAGAAAAAGGGGGAAAATGAAGAAGAAAAAAAAAAGCCAAATCCAATCATTAGAAGGGGTGTGCACATACTTTTGGCCATACAGTGTACGTGACAGCACATATGCTTAACACTTTTGTTCTGTGCTAAACCAATATAAATATAAATATAAATAAACGTGGACTGCCTCTTTTGGCGTAGTGTAAAAATGGAATAGAGAAAAATAAGAAGGTGCAGTTTAGCATAAAGGAGGGCCATGCACTTACCAAAGGCAGAAGGAGGAAGAGGGTGTGTATCAGCGAGCTCAAAGTGGTGCTGAACATCTTTTATCATCCAAGTCAGGAGTCTTCTCGACAGACAAGAGCTCTCAGGGCTTGACAGAACAGGATGCTGGTCAGCTCACCTTGGGATCTAAAAACCACAAAGGAATAACTCCAGTAAGAGATGCACGGCTATTTGTGGGTGTGGGACTGAGGAAGAGGGGTGCTGTCTGCTATCTTTCTCTATGGAAATAGTAAAGCATATGAAAAGTTAGTCTATACTTATTTGTGTGTACCCAACCTGCTCCCGAGACATCGTGGTAGAGGGGAAAACCTGTATAGTTGAGAAGACGAAAGACTAGAAAATGCAAAAAATATATACATTTGGACATGTGTGTGTGTCTGCGCGGGCGTGTGTGTGTGTGTGTGTGTGTGTGTGTCCAGTTTACTGCCACCAGTGAGAAACATGACAGCCACTGAGTCATTAATTCACTGATAGTTAGGGGAGTCTATTGAGCCGAGACTGCACGCTTAGACACACTTGTGTACACACACATACACACAAATATTTTCAAAGAGCTCTTGTTATTTCAAAAGTCGAAGTTTCCATGGATCACTGCAGTTCATTTGCATAGGTAACCCCATCTTGCATCTACAAACATGCACACACACACACAAAGGTATTGATACTCCGTCTTTGTGTCAGGTTGGAAATAAAGTCACTTGTGTGTAGTTAGTAAAGCATGGCAAGGTAACACCCCTGTGAAGTGGACTGGTGGTGATTGTGCTGGAGCACTCACCATGAAAGCTCTAACCATAAATGTTTTACTGTATGCATTAAGGCGGCCTTGGCAAAATGACTTTGTTGTGGATTGGCCTTTATACAGTGCCCTGAAGTTTGTGTGTGTGTTGTCTGTGTGTGTCTAAGTATGTATTTGCCTGTGTGTGTGTGATCCCTATGTGACTTAATGCAGCGTACCAAAGTAGGAGTTTGCTGGCGGTGTGTGGGTCTATTTTTTCCACACACAATGCAGTGCTCTGAATATGCTCAGTTAACGTGGCAAGTCGGTCGGTTACTGCCGCGTTCGTAAAAATGCTAAACGGACTTCCAGAGAAGACAAACTGCACTTTGTTAAACCACCTGACTGGCTTAACACAAAACCACATACACTGCAGCTTCATCAAGCTGTAACTTCATTTGAAATTACTGCCCGATTCATTAAAAAAGAAACTGCTAAATGCAGTGTCTGCGTGTGGTAGGGCAGAAGAGGGAGCAGAAGGGGCTTCTAGATCCACGTGGTTCAATTCAGCTCCAAACTCAGCAGCCCTCTCAGCTGTTGCTCTTGACAACAGTGGGACGGGGGACTCGGTTCTGGCATGGCCCCGCTGTAGTGAGAATGCCAAGCTCACCCTGCAGGAGGTGGCCTCAGGAGTCAGTCAGGCAATTGGTTTCACCAGGCTCAAGCTAACCCATACAATATGTGCATGTGTGAGCACATGCACACGCACGCACGCACACACACACACACACACACACACACACACACACACACACACACACACAGCCAGAGACATGGCTGTTCCAGAGATGCTCGTCTTCAAGCATCAAATTCTTGTAATGGCCCATGGTTAGTGAAGCCAGTTAATCATTTTGTAGGCACACATACATTTGATAACCTCCTAATTATTGCTGGAAAATGTCATTAATATCTAATAGCTACAGTCTCTCTAAATGAAAATCAAGGGTTCACCGTGAAAGCTACACAGATGCCATCTGCATGGTTGCCATGAAAAGCAAATTGAATTGATTTCTGGCCTGCTTGGAAAGGCATTGTTTTTGTACATCAAACCAGACATGATGTCACGAGGCATATACTTATATGGGGTTTTTTTTATGTTAGAGTAGCAGCAGATCCCTGAAAAAAATATTGCAAGGTCATTTGCTAACAAAGGTGTGCATATACAGAGTTGCTATGATTTGTATTGTTCTATTGTGTAAAATGGTGATACACAGAAAGAGCCCAAGCATCAATATAATGACTGAAAGCTGGAGGGTGCATCCCTGCAAAGATGCTTCATCATTCCCCTCAGCGCTACAGTACTTTACAGGTGCACTTCTAAGCGTGTGCATGAATATATTAAACACACACACACACACACACACACACACAGAAATAAGAAGCTCCTCTATAATGTACTCCTGTTTATACAGACACGATAAATGACTTTTTTTATTATTTGTGTCCACTTTATGATATTGATAAAGGAGAAAATGAACCATGTAGTTGTCTGTAGTTACTTGATGTAAAGTAATACAAAGGAGAGGGTAGGGAAGAAAAAAAATAAATAAGGGAAACTGGAAATGGAAGGCTGCATTGTCTTTCTTTTTCATCCATGGAAGAACAGAAGAATGTGCACATGCATGCAAGTGTGGGTATGCTAATTCATGTCTGTGTTTATGTGTATTATGTATGTCTCTGTGTATGTTTACTGTATGACTATAGTGTGGGCTGGGGAAAGAGGAAAGAGAAGAGAGAAAAGAAGAGAGAGAGAGAGAGGGAGGGAGGTAGGGAGGGAGGGAAAGACTGTGTTATGCTTTGATGTAGACTGGAGTCCGTTCAGCTGAGTTCTGTCCCTCAGCACATGTATTGGTCTGGCTTTGACAGCTGTTGCAGCCGAAAGAGGGGAGGCATGCACAAGCATATCCCCTTGCACTTACCCACAAGCCCTCAACAATACCTCCCTCTCTCTCAGCAGCCTTCCATCTAAACACAGGCACACACACACACACACACACACACACACACACACACACACACACACACACACACACACACACACACACACACAGAAGACCGAGCTGCTCACTAGTGTATGCTTTTGATACTATACGAGGTTATTTACCAGTAGTTTATTCAGAAAGGGAAACCTACTTCTCCCCTGTTCTCCAAGAGTCTTGCTATGGTGTGATAAGCCACAACTGGGCTGCCCAACACCCACTGAATACTGCAATAAGTCACTTTCGCTGCACATTGAGAGCGAGGACCAATTAGAAGAACGAATATACAAAAACAGGCTTCATTATTCCTGGTGGGGAACTTGAGTGGACATCCATAGTATATAAAAAGAGAGAGTAAGAGGAGACTGAGGGCTAGACAAAGAGAGACAGAGAGACAGAAGGAGACAGAAGGGGGGAGAGAGAGGGAGAGGGAGTCTTAAATCTGCCCTGGGTTGTTGCTTCCATTATTTCCCCCCTACACAATTCACCAGGGGGATGAATGCTGGAACCATGAGAAAAACAACTTGGTTGGGAACAGTAATAAAGAAATAGTAATAATAACATCATATGTCTTCATCAGGCATAGAAAAACCCACACGTAGAACAGGATGTTGTGTTGCTGTGAAGCCCCCTGAGGCACATTTATAATTTGTGATATCGGGCTATAAAAATAAAATTGACTTGACTAGAACAACCATATCCCCAAGTTTTCATACTTCCAAATAATCAACAACATGTGAAGGCAGAAAAGGTGCAACACTCACTCAGGGGCAAAAGTTATAACATGGCACTTTGGCCCTACTGGCCACTGTTAGATGGGCAAAGACAGAGACTCGCATGCTTTTTAAAGGGAAAACTAACACACATTCACAAATGGAGTGATACAGAACTGTATAAAGGTGGGTGCATAATGGCAAGTATTGTCCCATAGAATGCAGGCATGCAAAATGAGGGGAGGGGAAAGAGAGACACAACGATTCACAGATGCTATAAGACACTATGAGAGAGAAAACAGGTTGTGGCCACGGGTGATGGGGGGGAAGTGAAAGTGAGAGTGTATCTAAGAAGAGATAAGGGCCAACATAGATTCATAGAAAAAGACAACACAAACCGTGTAACATCAAGAGTATGTGTAACAAACACATTATGGCTTTTAAATGATTGCTGTGTAATCTTTTATCACATTAAAGCCTCTTGGTGTGAAGGTATCCAGGAAATGGAGTGTGATGGGCACTTAGGTGGTGCAGCAGACTTAGACTTGGAAAACTTCAATGTTCTCCGAGAGGCAATTTGTGGTGCAGCACAGAACATATAGACAGATTTAAAGCACATCAGATAAGCAAAAACAACAATAGTCCAAGATCACATCGAGCAGCCATCATATAGTATATCATCACAGTCCAGGCAGGCATTTAAAGTGCATGTTAATAACTTTATACCAACAGCTCTAATAAAAATATTCAGTATGCTGCATGTCTCCTATGAATCAATGTATTTCACATCCCTTAGTCCATGCATTTCCCTAGACTTCCCATGGCTACTGTATCTTATTTAATTGAGCTGTTGCCATGGGAATAAATATGTTTTTTGCTCGGATGGTTCTGATCTTGGGGTATCTATACCTTCGAACAGAAGGGAGTGGCTGGAAAGCCGCTGAAAGTGGATGGGATGTACCCATGCAGACCTTGTCTGCCTTCTTAGTCAGCTTGGTCATGTACAGGTGGTACAGATCAGCCTGCTGCTTCTCCATGATTTTGCCACTGGTTTTCACAAGTTTTCCTAATTTGTTCCTGTGAGTGATTTTGGAATAACAAAGGATGCTCACAATAAAAGATTTGTAAAATACAGTAAGATTTTTGCTGTCAACATTAAAAAAGTTCAGTCTTCTGAGGAAGTAAATGTACTATTGAGCCTTCTTGAAAATAGCATCTCATGGGCATCCGGGTAGCACGGCGGTCTGTTTCATTGCCTACTAACACGGGTATCGCCGGTTCGAATCCCCGTGTTACCTACAGTTTGGTCGGGCGCCCCTACAGACACAATTGGCTGCGTCTGCGTGTGGGAAACCAGATGTGGGTATGTGTCCTGGTTGCTGCACTAGCGCCTCCTCTGGTCGGTCGGAGTGCCTGTTTAGGGGGGAGGGGGAACTGGGGGGAATAGCATGATCCTCCCACGTGCTATGCCCCCCTGGCAAAATGCCTCACTGTCAGGTGAAAAGAAGCGGGCGGCGACTCCACATGTATCGGTGGAGGTATGTGGCAGTTTGCAGCCCTCCCCGGATGGGCAGAGGGGGTGGAGGAGCAACCGGGACGGCTCGGAAGAGTGGGGTAATTAGCCAAGTACAATTGAGGAGAAAAAAGGGGGGGGAATAGCATCTCATCTCCTCTGATCCTAGATAGAGTGGGTGGTGGAGCATCATGTCTAAAACCTAAAAGCAGTTCTTTGGTCTTGGATGTGTTCAGATTTAAATGTGAAGCCACACTCCAGCCGACGAAGTCGTTTAGAACAGGACCACGTTCGACATCATCCTGCTCCAATGGACTGACCGCAGCGGTGTCATCCGCAAACTTAACTACATGGTGTCGAGGGTATCTGCTGCGACAACAGTCCATGTACATAAAATATATAGCAAAGGTGACAGCACACTGCCCTGAGGTGTGCCGATAGAGGTAACATGCGCCTCTGACATGGTGTTGCCTACCCTCACCCTTTAAATATGCCCATAAGGAAATCCCAAATCCATTTTATGAGTTTTGAGTCCAGTCCAAACTGCTCTTCCAGTCTGTCAGCCAGGATTATTGGGCTGGATTGTTTTAAGGGCAGAAGAGAAATCTGCAAAAAGGACTCATGCATGTGTTTTACAACCCTCCAGATGCACATACAGAACATTTAAGTGTTACAATGGCATCGTCCGTCCCTCTTGCGGAGCAATAAGCAAATTGTAGTGGGTCCAGTTCCTGTTTACATGAGTTATAATGTTGGTTTTGATAGTCCTCTCAAGTGGTTTAACTACCAGCTCGGCTGCTAACAGCTTGTTGCCGTGGGCTCTTGGTGGGTAGTCAGTAAGGAGTAACGCGGCCCACCATGACTATTAGCGATTCCTACAGGTGGTGGGACACCCGTACAGCTGCGAGCGGATCCGGGGGGAATACCGTGTCTCCGCCTGTGTTGGGCATAGGCTACAGTATGTTCCCCCAGAGAAACTTGCAAGTGAAAGGAAGCAGTCAGCTGGCTCCACGTATACCGAAGGACACAAGTGGATGTCTATGCCCTTCCCCAACCCTCGTACGGGTTGTGCAATGGTGGGGCCTTAGGAGAAAAGGAAAGAAGACACGGCAAATGTGGATGAAAACCGGAGAAAATCTTGTGAAAGCTTTGAAAGAGAGCGGTAGAATGGAACAAGGAGGAAGAGGAGTACTTAAGGTGGAGTAGACGTGACGTGGTAAACGGAGTAAGGCTGGGGTGAAGCAGTAGAAATGATGATGCTATCTCAGGGGTTAAAGTGCTGCTGTTCCCAAGCATGCAGCAAGTCAGCAGTCTCCCTGCATGGCTACACTATGAACGCTCATCGCCACACATCTGAAGCATGATCACTTTAACTGTGGGCAGGGGGCTGACGCTGACTGCTTGCAGTGGATCCAAACTGCAACACGGACCCAGGATCCAATTTGATGGAATTTAACACAGAAGCCCCACAGTGTAATCAAATAAGATCGACTGAGAAGTGCATTGAATGCAAAATGCAAAAGGGGAGCCCCCTCATTTTGCTAAATATGCAAATGCAAAAGGGGGAGCCCCCTCATTTTGCTAAATAGGAGAAGACTCAAGAGTAATAGGTGTGGAATAAATGTTGCTGTGCCAAAAATGGGCTTGATGCCTAAGGCCACCGCTCTGTCTTCCTTCTGTGCTGCTCTGACCATTCATCATAACAAGGCTACATGGACCATTCATCTGTTAACAATACAGAGGAGCTCTGATCGACAGAAACACCCCTTTCCTACTTTATGCACTTATGTGTTGCTATGCACTTTCTGTATGATGTTTTAGCACTTCTGTATTTTAGTGTGGTGGTGAATCAGGGGCATAGAAACTGGGGCTCTATGTTGCTGGAGGTAACCCAGATTAAGTTGCTGGAGGTAACCCAATATGCACCGCACATGCAAATTGAGTAAAATATTCTCAAAGGGAAACAATTCTGGATGCCCCCCCCCCCCGGACCAATAGCTCAGTACTAACTCACATATATCTAACACAGAGATAACGTGTTTTCTGACACTGTGACTTTTTAGACAACACTTACAGCTTTGAACCAGCTTGGCCTGAACTAAGGATTCAGGGCACAGTTGTGGCTCATTCACCATTCTGAATGAGTCTGCAACACTGAGGGGAAAGGGACATAAGCATAAATACTCTGTTTGTGTGTGTGTGTGTGTGTGTGTGTGTGTGTGTGTGTGTGTGTGTGTGTGTGTGTGTGTGTGTTGGGGGGGTCGGGGAGTTAACACGAATACTTGCCAGCATTCACCAACATTACCCATAAACTAATGGTATTCACAATGTGTGATTTTAAACTTTGCGAAACCTTAAAATCTTGTTTTCATATAGAAGCAGACCTCTTTAAAACCCCACAGAGCAACAGTGTAAGAAAGAATGTGATTAAGTCCTTGACAAATTCCGCTTTAACCTTCCCATTAACATTCATCCCATCCTACGAGAGAGAGGAAAACCCAGCATTTGTCACACACACACAGAGAGAGAGAGAGAGAGAGAGAGAGAGAGAGAGAGAGAGAGAGAGAGAGAGAGAGAGAGAGAGAGAGAGAGAGAGAGAGAGAGAGAGAGAGCGAGAGCGAGAGCGAGCGAGAGCGAGCTCACACACTGATATATTACAAGGTCACTCCAAAGCGTCTGTCAGGGTTCGATTCAAATGGATGTACGATGACCAACCCCAAAATAATTCACCCTGAGGTGTTGGCTGAAATATTGGTGAGAATTATTGCACCAATGGGATTGCTGTAAAGGTCCATATGCGTGTGCATTGACATGCTATATTTGTATGTCTTCAATAGGTAATGTGCAAATGGCTTTTTTTGATATAGACTGCCTTACGATATCGAGGGAGTTGATATCATAGGCTTACACAATGGCAGTGTTTACATTAGTGTTAGCATTTCCGATGCAAATCACACACCATGGAGTTCAGAGTCGCCCTTGGAAACAGCCACAAGGATGTTACGGGCAGAATACGCTGAATTACTAACTGAAGCAGCCTAATCAATGATACCAACCACAAAATAAAAAAAAATCGACGAAGCAAACCTGCAGACATCTCCAGTTTGCAAATGAAAGGGAAAAAAACCGCACCAAATCAGTGGTTTCCAAAATGTGTGCTCAAAAGCTTGGTGTCTGAGACTAATCGCTATGAATTCAGAGTTCTCTCTTTAATGCAGAACAATGCAGATCTTCTGCAGCTGCAGGGAGCTGCTAGTGTGTATGCATGTGTATATGCATGTATATACGGGTAGGGAACCCCCACACTGAGCCCAGCCAACACATGCCGCAAGATCCCAGCGTGCTCATTTGCATTCCCCTCTTATAATCTGCACGCGCGGTTCTGCCATGGCCGATGCACCTTTATAAATCAAGCTTCGTTGAAACCAATACATTTCTGCTCCCCCCAGGGAAAATAAAATGTAAATCTTACCATCCCAGCGACGTCCTCTTGAAACAAGGGCAAGCAACAATCGACACTCCGAGATCCTCCGGTCCGGCTCTATCTATCTATCTATCTATCTATCTATCTATCTATCTATCTATCTATCTATCTATCTATCTATCTATCTATCTATCTATCTATCTATCTATCTATCTATCTATCTATCTATCTATCTCTATGTATCTATCTATCTATCTATCTATCTATCTATCTATCTATCTATCTATCTATCTATCTACGTATTTACTCTGCAGGGAAGAGAGCAGACGCTCGAACATGGGTTCAGACACAAAACTTCTGCCAGCAGGTAGCTTGTGACGTCCTTGACTCCGTTGTAAAGTGAAGCGTGTAGCTGAGTAGGGGGCTGGGAGGAGGGACCATCGTCCTCTTGGCTGATAAGCGGTCCTCGGGTCCGTGAATTATCGCTGTTCGAGCAATTCCGTTGCCCCGCGCTCGCGCAAGAAGAATGCACCGCGCATTTCAACTAACCGTCTCTCTCTCTCTCTCTCTCTCTCTCTCTCTCTCTCTCTCTCTCTCTCTCTCTCTCTCTCTCTCTCTCTCCCCCCCCCCGTCTTACTTTCATTCTCATTTTCGCCCTACTTTTTTGTCTCCTCCTCTCTCTTCTTTCACTCCCATTCTCTAGCTCTTTCTCTCTGTCTGTCACTCATTCTTTCTTTCGGTCTCTCTTTCATTCACGTTCCCTTTCTCGTTCCACATCTCTCTCTCTCCCCCCCCCCCGTCTTACTTTCATTCTCATTTTCGCCCTACTTTTCTTTGTCTCCTCCTCTCTCTTCTTTCACTCCCATTCCCTAGCTTTTTCTCTCTGTCTGTCACTCATTCTTTCTTTCAGTCTCTCTTTCATTCACGTTCCCTTTCTCATTCCACATCTCTCTCTCTCTCTCTCTCTCTCTCTCTCTCTCTCTCTCTCTCATTCTCAATTTCACTCTCTCATTTGGAGAGACTGTTCACGTTGACATGGCAGCTGTTATTATCAGCCAAGCTAGTCAGTAATTACCTACTTAATTTGAGCCTATGCGCACGCACGGACATACGCACGCACACGCACACACACACATTTCTAATCTTGCATGATATGTCAGTCATAATTAGTTTAAGTTGAACAATTCAGTCACACCGTTGTTTGTTGGAATTTTTAAAAGCAAATCAGCTGGGACACTATGTATGGTGTGGTTACCAGTGACCCACTTCCTGGGCTATGTCAAAACCCCATTTTTAGAAAGCAAGGTATTTCTGATAGGGTCCCCAGCAACAGTTATAAGCACCATGGACAGCAACCACTTTATTTCTCCTTAGTCTGGACAAATGTATGTTTGATGAGGCTGCTCACTTTGCATTTCAATGGTCTAACGAGCCCATTAGCTTTTGAGCTAATAAGCAGCATTGACTAATCAATATATCATGGGAAACTCCACGGATTAGGCTTCGTTTCTAGTCTAAGCCAAGTTTTGATGAAGCGCGTTAATCGCAGTCCTATCCCAACTCATCCTCTTATTCAGGATCAGCTTAAACTACGATGACCATAGGATTCAAAGTCCAAAATCTGACACCAGAATTTGTCATAAGTTTAAATCTCCCTGGCCTTTCATAAGGATAATCACTCAAGTGTCAATTGCAATGACGCATGAACGGGGGAGGAAGAGAGGGCCTTTAGAAAAGTGTCTCTAAAAATATGCACTCTCTATTCCTCTCTATTCCTTTCCCTCTGACTGACAAGAACACTGTTTATTTTGCAGGGGAATGAAAAACAAACGGAAGCCTCAGTTCACTGCAAGAGGCCAAACCACACATGCATTGATACCTAGGGGGAAACCAATATGATCACTGCAGGATAATAGATTTGAAAGGAGAAGTTGACCCAGTACCAAAGAAGTATATTGAAACAGGTAGAGGGTTATTTCCCCAAATTGGCACCGTCAGGCTGTTCGGAGGAAACCTGCATTTGCAGTGCAATGCATTTCCTTTGCTTCCTTAGCAATTTGACAGGTGACATGCAGTCTGGTAGACCTCAGTCGTCTGCTGATTCTTCATACAAAGATAATGTCAAAAACGCACATATCTTTGCGAACACCGGCGTGTTCTAATCTTTCTGACTGTTTTTTCCCATGCCGCTTGTCGCCGTCTCTCATTCTCTCATTTCCTTCCATAATGCTGTCATCCAGACCTCCTACACAGCGCTTAGCGGTGACTCAGGCACGTCACGTTGGCTGTCACATTCTTCTCCTTGTTGAAGAAATGATGCTGAAGCTGAGAACGATTTCTCTCCCTTCAGATCCCCTCCGCCTCATATCCATATTTCTGTCAAACTGAGCGCTTGCATAAATGAAAGCATGCTTGCTCCCGGGCGCGTGCCCTCACTCACAAAGACCAGTCACGTTGGTACGCACCTCTGACTGATCATGCCATAGAGACTGGTGACCAGGATCTGAGCAGTTCACCGACGCACTGAGATCATTGCTAATTGATCCTCTTTTGAATTCAGAAAGGGGAATAATGCTGCTGTATGGCGTTGCCATAGCAACTGACCCATTTTGGAGAGCGAGGATGTGGAAGTGCGGATGGGAGCTGGGGGTAATTGGGGATGTTGGAACAGTAATGGGGGTGGGGGGGGCAGGATGTGCAAATTAACAGGGGGAGGGCTGCCCGGCAGAAGATGCTATAGGAAAAGCTTTGCTGTAAATTGACTGCTATTGATAACATACATCCAAAGCCCCGAGTCACCTCGGCAAAACCCGCATGCATATAGATTTGACAGAGAAACGAAATGGTTTCACTTGTTCCACTCAAAACGGTGATGCACAAGCCAGGCAAGTATTGAAAGCAATGAGAGAGGTCTGAAATGCGCATCATGAACAAATGGTATGTCGACTGTGAAACTAGGTAGACTTTGGGTGTGGATGAATGCCTATAAATCAACAAAGACAATGGTATATCAGCAGGGAGACTGCAACTTACATCAGCAGTGCCTCTGAACCAGCAGACCCAATCATGCACGCAGGCAGAGTTACACAACATACATCATTAGAGATACATGTGGTTCCTTTAACATGTCTATGACCCAGACTGAAAAATGAAAAATAACGCTTTCACTACCAATGCATAGAAATCTTATGGAGCGCTCTCCTTCTCCTTGCCTCCCTCCCTCCCTCTCGTTCTCTCTCCTTTGCTCTTCTGGTGATCTCTTACTCATTCTTCCACACTGATGCTGTTCATAAAGGTGCAGCCTCCACATTATTGATATCTGATTCTATGAGAACTTCGAATGCTATACAGAGAGGGGGGTCGAGAGCGGGGGGAGGAGGAGAAAGGAGTGCAGCGTCGCTGTCAAAGTGACAAATGCTGACAAGAGATTGTCCTTGTGAATGTTCTGGGATGCAAATATAAATTCAGAAGGGAAATATCAAATCTTACTTTATTCAGACACATAGGAAGGTCCATATTAAAAACAACAACAAAGAAATACAACACAGGACAACAGCACAAAAATATAGCTAAAGACAGCAGTTCAAGTCCACAATGATTAACAATAATAATAATAATAAATCAATGTTATATAGCGCTTTTCTAACACTCAAAGTCACTTTACAGTAAACGGGGTGAAACAAGACAACAGATACACATAACACAGACATACAGGGGTGGACGGGAAGGGGGGCTACGAGAGGAAGAAGCGGCAGCCACACATGATGCCAGCAGTACTCTCTGACTTAAACATACACAAATGGGCAAGAAAAGAAAAAAAAACAGCACTGTAGACATTGATTTTCTGTAGGGGTTTACTCCCGTAGCCTATTCCTCTCCCGAGGTGTCCACTAGGCCAGGGGTGCCCAACTCCAGGCCTCAAGGGCCGCAGTGTCTGCGGGTATTTGTTGCAACCATGCACTACACCACTTGATTTAACTAATTAGCTCACCCCTTGGACCAAGAAGGGGAAGGAATGAGTTAAATCAGATGGTGTAGTGCATGGTTGCAACAAATACCCGCAGACACTGCAGCCCTCGAGGCCTGGAGTTGGGTACCGCTGCTCTAGGCAGTGGCACTATTTAACCCATAGCTGGGGGGCTGGTTTGTGGACATCAGGGAATATCCACACACCGGTGGGCCTGCGTACCGCACGTCTAGGGGCCAGACCTCCTCCGAGTCCCTTGTAGTTCAGCCAGGATCCAAGGTGTACCCAGTTACCGTGTGTCACCAAGAGGAGGCGCTACATAGGGCTTGCTGTTGGAGAGGCTATGTACTGGCAGGGAGAGACTTATGCGGTTGGCTCGCCCATTCGCATGTCTGCTAGCCAGCGGTGAAGGTTGAGGGTGAGACGTGAGAGGCACAGAACACTACACCAACACACTAGATGCTTCACAACAACCCCACTTCTGACACAAGAATGTCAGACACACACAAAATTAAAATAAAATTAAAACAAAACAGTGATTAAAACCTATACAGACATTTGACAGCATACATCAGATGGTTAATAAGACTATCCCCCACCATACAGCCCGTCTTACGCTCCTTTAACTTTTTGGAAAGATCATCCATATACACACTGAAACAAAATGCAGTAAAACCATTGAAATGCAAAGCATGCTCTCCTGCACTGAAAAAATGCAGGAGAGCATGCTTATTAAAAAAGCACAGTTGGTCACCATATCTATCATATGTCGCATTGTTATATTGAGAGTAAGAAGAAGACTACTCAATTGCTCACTATGGGGTATCTGGGAAGGTGAACTTTTTGGCATATACACAGGGGTCCCATATTTTGCTTAATTTTCTCATGGAGCCTTTCAATGTGCATCATCTTTTTTTCCATTTTGACATAGCAGAATATGTCTTTATCCAGAGGATATGAGAAGGAATGGCTCCAGATTTCAATATAATCAATATTAAACAACCGGCCAGTAAGGTAACAAATTCAGTTAAGTCCACCACTAAAGCAGAAAGTTGCAGTGTAGGGGGAATAACTCCGAAAATGCTATCAAAGCATCTGACTCGCACACTTTTTAAAAAAAAAATGTATGTCCATCTATTCACATTGGTAATGTGAATAGATGTTTGGAGGGTGAGGGGCTGTATTAATCTCAAACCTCAGTATGTAGCACCTGAACATCACCAAGAAGCCTCAGACTGCTACCTTAAAGTGCAAGGCCTCAAACAGCACAGGATGACAACAGGAAGCTATCCAAAAAAAGTCAGACATAACGTGTGAAAACAAGTCATGTCTCTCTACGACAAGCCCGTAACCCACTGTGCTATCCATTCTCCCACCCCTCCATTGTGTTCTTGTTTTCATTGCCGAGTGAGTAAATCATCTTCTCATTCTCTGGGCTTGAATTCAATAGAGTTCTCTACATGGGTTCTTTAGATATCATGTCACTCTTCCCCCTCATCCTCCCATTGCCATAGCGACTCATCTGAGCTACCGTGCCACATGGCAGGACTTGTCAAGAGACATGCAATGCTTCATAGCAGACCCAGTTGACACATAGGCACTGTCATGGCCTGACTCAGAGCCATGACAAAAACTGGACCAGCACTCCAATTACATACAACTTAAGTTTTATTTAAGAACAACCAACAACATTAAAGGTGAGTATGGTGTGTCAGGGAAGCCAGTGTGGATGCAGGGTGTTGCAAGAGCAGAAGTGTAGATGGCTGTTGTGCAGCAAAGCAAATCTAACCAACAAACCTAAACCACCAACAACTGAATTGTGGCCATAGGAAGAAAATAAAGTGGGTACTTAACCCCAAAGAGAAGAAGATGGAGAGCTGTGGGCTGGACAGCGTCTGATCCACAAAAGGAGCAGAACTAGCAAAACCCAGAGGCATCATGGACTTTAAACACCTGCCCACAGGTATTACAAATAAGCAATCAGCCACTGCTTCCTCTGTGCGCTGGTAGGATCTAGAACTAGAACACACAGATGAGAAAACAGGCAGACAGTGGCAGGGCTGACAAAAGGTTAGGCCATAACAGGCACCTATACACACACACAAATATGTGATTACTGAGAGGAGAAAGTATTCACCTGCCTGTCCATCTTATTACTTTCTCTCCTAAGCTTCTCTTCTCAGTGCCCTTGACCCTTGGGTATGAATGATCCTATTTCTCTGAATGGACGCCTGCTGCAATACTCAAAAGGACACACCAGGCATAGATTGCAACAGTGCATGATAGGTAACAGGTTTTGAAATGCTTACACAGTTGGCAGGGAGGCGTTGAGAGTGAACGTGGACCAAGTGGACCGGAAGGGATGGGTCAAAAATCTAAAAAAAAAAAGGAGGATTAGAATCAGAAAGGATTCAGATAAGGCACTGGCCACACGTCACAAGCAAGTTGAACTGTTCACAAGCCAGTGCATGATGATTAATGCTCACTTGTACTGGTGTCAATATTGTTATTCTCTGCCAAGTGCTATCGCCTTTTAATGAAAGTATAACCATTAATTTGCTGTCGAGAAAATGAGAAATAGGGTGATGTGAAATCTTTCACGATAAAACCCCTAGAATGTAAATTGAAATGTGTAAAACAGATGTGGGTCGAACTGAGAAGTGTATTGGTGATGGCTGATGCGGCATGAACATTCATTCATTCATTCATTATCCAAACTGCTTATCCTGCTCTCAGGGTCACGAGGATGCTGGAGCCTATCCCAGCAGTCATTGGGCGGCAGGCGGGGAGACACCCTGGACAGGCTGCCAGCCATCACAGGACTGACACACACAGGAATTTTCCCCCTTTTTCTCCCCAATTGTATTTGGCCAATTACCCCTCTGTTCCGAGCCATCCCGGTTACTGCTCCACCCTCCTCTGCTGACCCAGGCAGGGCTGCAGACTACCACATGTCTCCTCCAATACATGTGCAGTCGCCAGCCACTTCTTTTCACCTGACAGTGAGGAGTTTCACCAGGGGGATTTAGTGCATGGGAGGATCACACTGTTCCCCCCAGTTCCCCCTCTCCCCTGAAAAGGCGCCCCGACTGACCAGAGGAGGCGCTAGTGCAGCGACCAGGGCACATCCACATCTGGCTTTCCACCCACAGACACGGCCAATTGTGTCTGTGGGGATGCCCGACCAAGCCGGAGGTAACACGGGGATTCTAACCACTGATCCCCATGTTGGTAGGCAACGGAATAGACCGCTGACGTGAAGATATTCAATTCTGGTGTAGAAAGCTTTCCTCAAAGGTCAGTAAACACAGTGAGACATCAGGGTCAACATGGAGGAATGGGCTCACATGGCCTTGCACTCATTATGCGGCATAGAACAACGAGAGGCAAAACCTTCTGTAATTAAAACTATACGCTGTAGAGGTACATGTGTGTGTTTTCTCTCACCTGGTTTAACCACTCTTTTTGAATTGATGATATAAATGATCCAAATTCCTCTCTGACTTCCGACTCTGACAAATGTAAACTTATTTGTTTTGTTTAAACCTCAATTTTTTACCTTCTGCTACAACAAATGGCTCGTTAACCATCACTGAATCAACAATAAGTCCAAGCATGGTAGTACAACGGCATGTCTCAAATTTGCTGGCATAGCTTGTAACAAGGATGAACACCATGGTTTTAGAGCTCGCTTACCCATCATGCATGCATGCAGGGACAAGATGCAACCAACTGATGCATCCTCCATAGATACATACATATATACATAGGGGGCAGCATGGTGGCCCAGTGGTTAGCACTGTTGCCTCACAACAAGAGGGTCCTGGCCTCTTGTTGTGAACCCAGGTCCTTTCTGTGTGGAGTTTGCGTGTTCTCCCCGTGTCTGTGTGAGTTTTCTCCGGGTGCTCCAGTTTCCTCCCACCAACAAAAAGACATGCATGTTAGGGTTTATGCTCTCGTCTGTGCCCCTGACCAAGGCAATGGACAGAAGAACTGGAGGTAGTCCCCGGGGACCGCAGCTGCCCACTGCTCCTATACAATAGGATGGCTTAAAGGCAAAGAACACATTCGTTCTAACAACACAATGACAGAATAAAGTGGCTTTCTTCCGTTTACATTCACCCAGCATATTGCATGTCTGTGATCTGACCAAAGAAAGTTGCAGAAAGACAAAGAGAGCAGGGCGGGAAAATGGGTACTAAACAGTGACAGACATTTTCAGAGACAGGCACAGTACAGTGTTAAACGTTCTCAATCCAAATGCGGTGCTGACCAACTCTATCTTGATAAATAATACATTTAGCACTTCCATTAAAGCTGATCCCCAGCATGCTTGGTGAGTCAGGGTAAGAAACGATATGCAAACAGGGCATCCTTCACAGTGTCGCAACAGCTGCTGGTGTTCCATTCAAATTTAATCATGTTTCTGTATGCAGTGTGTGTGTGTGTGTGTGTGTGTGTGTGTGTGTGTGTCTGTGTCTGTGTGTGTGTGTCTGTGTGTGTGTGTTTGTGTGTGTCTGCACATTTGCCTGCCCCTACTTCCCAAAACAGAGTAGTTGCTGAATCTCAGAGGATGAGGGATATGAACAATTCCTCTGCTTTAATAACTACTTAGCTGTTAAACGTGGGACTTATTTCCTGCCAGTTTGGAAATGCTGCCGCAACTGCCTTCCAACTGTCCTTCAATCAGGATATATGCACAAGAACATCCGCAACGCTGTATAAATTGGCCAACAGAAATACCCACAATCCAAGTCATGCTGCGCGCAGATTAGTCGAAGCCTTCGGGCTGAACAGTAAATAAAACCGAGAAAGAGCTCAGATTCAGGCATGGAATGGCACCGAGTTGCATGGGTAATAGAAATGAGGGGAGACAGGAGGAATAGAGGGTGGTAAGGACCTTTGACTATGTGATTTAAAGGGGGGGGGGCCTGTTAGAACCTTACTTCCCTCAAAAGTAATTACATCTCAGTTATCTGGAAGACATACTCCCTGGAGAGGTTAGGTCCATCTCTTGAGGTACAATAATTAAGGGAAGGACGAGTTGGAACAACATCAAAACACAGTAATTTCCTCTCCCTGTAGTTCTCCCTTTTGTGATGGTGATAATAACACTGGAGCAGAGCTGCCTGATGTTGCAAGCGATTGTCCAGCCCATCCTTCCAAACAGGTCTTCATGGCCATGTGGCAGAGTCTGTTATACATTTCCCCCACTTGGTTCATGGAGGCAATGAGAATTCATGCTTGTAGGATAAAAAGCTCTTGAAATATCACTGCTTCTGGTCCTGGTTATTGATTAAGAGTTAACGGGTTGATTGAGATTGATTTAGCAAGAACCACCCGGTATAAAAGGCATGGGAATGAAGCAAAGCCCTTAGAGCTCGATGGTATAGCTCAACACATGTCAAATGGATATCTGATAGGTCAAATGTGCAATGTATGTTGCCTTTAAAGAGCGACACCTTTAGATGTTTCCTTTGGAGAGATAAGCATGTGCGGAAATTTGCCTTTGTATAAAGACATCAACATTCAGAAATACTTGGGCTGCACTCCACGCCACCCAACCACAATGGTGACGCAGCCCCTGTCTGCCACACGGAAATTACTGCCTTTATCACAAGGTAATCACTGTTATTGTGATTCACTGTTATGTGCTGTCTCCCTTCACACTGTCACACAACCTTAGGAAATGGCTGGAAATCTATTTAAGGGCTGCCTCCAGATGAAAGCGCTCTCAGGATTAGACCACTTGCTATAAGGGAAGCAATTTCCATGCGTTTACGTAGGCTTCTAAAATACTATAGCCTTCTGTCGCAAGGGGACAGTGTGTTATTTCCATCACTAAAACTCTTCTAAAACACACTTGTGTTACTCCATGTTCTCCACAAGACTCACAAGTGCAACGATCCCAGTAACTCTGCTCTCACATATGGTTGGTTAATTGAATGAGTTTAGCAGATTATTGGTACTTTGTGTGCTGTGAATAAACAGGTACAGCACATCCACGGAAGCCTTTATTAATTGTTGTCTATTTTCCATCGTTCCATTGAGCATTCTAGTTTTCTTTCTGGGCTCACTCACCAAACTATAAATCTCGAGTCAAATTTGGGTATAGGATGTGTCTTTCACTGTTGCTCCTGCCATTGTTAAAGGTTATTGTCTCCTCTTTAGAAGTAGAACCATAGAAGAAGAGATTGGTTCATGAGGCAAAGGTCCTTTTGCGAGGTATGTGGGCCGAAGTTTATTTGTAATGTATATTTTGAGCTGTTTGTGTGGGTCTTTCACCCCGGCTATGAAAAATGCATGCTGAGATCTCATTGTCTTGCTCTCTTCTTGGAGCATTACATAAAATCAATCATAGGAAGAAGAGGGGTGATCACGCTACAGATTCTTCTCCGCTTTCACATTTAACCAGAAGAGGACCTACAAGGGGAGTGAAAATGTGTTTACCTGAGCGTGTGTGTGTGTGTGTGTGTGTGTGTGTGTGTGTGCAAAAGGGCAAGTGTGTGCACTTGTCAATGTATTCATGTGTAAGTGTTCTAAGATTTGATGGTGTATGTGTTGTATACAACACTGTCAGTGCAAAAGAAACTCAGGTAACACTTTCTATGAAGCTTGCATCTATAACGCCCTATAAGTGTAGCTATAAGTCATTGTAAGATTCATTATAACCATGTATAGTATGTCCTCACAACACCTCATAACCATCTTTATGATACATTATGTCAATTTGAAACGAATTTATGCATTATAAATATGTCATCATTAGCCTGTTTATCTGTCAAATGTCATAATGCATCATAGCCTACTTGTTTTGCTGAAGTTATGTAGTTTTGCATAATGAGACTTCAGTGCTATTTCACAGTCTTCAGCCATAGCCGTTAGTCATTGTAATATACATTATAGGAAAGTAGGGGTGATATAGATGCAATAGAGGCTTATAGAGCATTATAGATGCTTATAGGGCATTACAGATGTTTATAGGGCGTTATAGATGCAATCTTCATAGAAAGTGTAACCGAAACTTATCCATTTAGCTGTTCATCACCCTCCCTCCATAGAATCATCACCTGTCATTTGTATTCTAACACTGCAGTTTTTCACCATGGGAGCTTCTCATTGCCAAATTGACCACAGGTGTGAAGAGACAAAACTAGCTACAATTTAGCCACTTACAGTAATGATGGGTGAAGACTGTCTCATTTCCCACTGTAATGAGGCTAAAGGGAGTTCACCTCATGAAACGCGTTGCATACCAATGACAAAACTGAAACTACATAATCAATGCACTGAAATCTTTTTGGATGTTTGTGTGCATGTGTGTGCTCGTGTTTGTGCAGCTGTTTGTGCGATCTGGTGGCTGTACTGTAAGTGTACTGTGGGAAATCCCTGCTCATTCCTCTTATGGTTGCCATGGGGACCAGTGCCTGTATGACAACTTGAGCTGTGTGTGTCCTTGGCCCTCCAAGGGATTTATGGTCTGTTCAGTACACCATCCCTCAATTGATCGCTCCATCCTCCTCCACATCAGTACAGACACCCCCGTCCTTATCATTTCAGCAGTTAGATAAATGTAGTCCACAGCCCTCAGCATCAGCATCAAGGATTTTGAGCTGCCGCAGCGCTATTCAATAAATTCTGTTGAATTCTGCATTCTGTTTCCTTTCAGTGTCTCCATCAGGCTTCACACTACATAACTCCATTCCAGACTGATTGGTTGCAGAGTCCATCTGTATGGCATTGTAGTGTATTGACTTTGTCTTTGCCATAATCTCATTGGGATAATGGACTGCACAGAATGCTTTGGGTCTATTTTCAGCCTACGGGCACATTCAATCACTCTGCTCTTTAACTTGGTTAGGAGAGGCTCATTACCATTACTGTTATGGATCGCGATCAAAAGGACTTAACATGCAAAAGGTGGAGCCAGATAAAGTTGTTCGACAAGACACTGAGCAATGTTTATTTGGAAACTGCTTGAAGAGGCAGTGCAAATTAAGAAGCCAACAAACGCCATGGCGTTAGCATTAGCATGAACATTTGAAAGGAGTGAAGCACATACTCAATGTCAGCGATGGACATAGACAGTGAATTCTCCTTCACTTCCAGGCCAGGAGGCACAAGGCTGAAAAACCAAACTCTATTCCCTTGACTATGCCAGAGCCACTTCCTGTGAAAGGCAACACCACTGTCCCCCCTCTTCTGTGCTCACTGACTGCTGAACTGGCCAGCGCAAATGTCAGGTGATGCATGTTAACTCGCTGTCATTTCAATAAAGGGTTGTAGTTTCTCCTATTCTTCGGCCTCAGAATGATCACGTTTCCTCTGTGGTCGTCGGCCTACACCATCGCTACAGTATGTAATCGTGTAATCATTGTAATTTCTGTGTGTAGTAAATGCTCCAGGATGATAGTAATAGGCCCTGTAAAGGTTAGAAACCAGTGATAATTATGATTGTAGTGATTACAATTTGTGTGAGGATACTCTGAAATGAAGGATATAATTTGTGGATGAGAGCAAAAATGTCATAATGATTAGATAACTGGATTATTCTGATATATATAATCACACTAATTTTCACTCTTTCTTACATGGGAAGCAACCATTCTGATATGCCGGGTGGTTGGATTCAGTCTATTTTTGGCCTATTCCTCCATGGAAATAGATGATCTCCTGTAGCTCTTGGCTGATGATATTCTCTCCTGGAATGTTTCACCAAGGCACATCACTGAAACGCATGAAACTAGCATATGACCTAAGATAGAAATGTGCCTAAATATAAAGTGTCTTAAATGATGGCGAAATGAGCTCATACGTAAAAGAATAAGATGCAAAGGGCAAACACAAAAAACTGTATTGTCAGGCTACATTATTCTGATAGAGCCTGGTCGAAGAAGGACAGGTGAAAGAGGGAGATAGAAAGAGGAGATTGAAGGAGAAAGAGTTAAACTCAGAAAAGGTGTGTGTAATCAGTCATGTAACCAAGAACATTCTCATACATCCCTTTTTATTGACTGCAAGGGAAAATATAAAAGGAGACCAAAGGAGAATGGAAGGGAAAGGAGGGAAACATAATGATGGGTAAGGAGAGATGGATCCCAAAGTATTGAAGCACAAAGATGTGATTGATAGAACAGCATAGAGTACAACTCCCTATAGAATCTAGACACCAATATACTGACAGCCTCATCACCAACACACACACACATACACCCACACACATACGCACACAAAAATTAAAGAAAAAAAATCTGTATATGCATGTACTACATTAAATAAATCACTTTTTCTAAATAAAAATACAGGTATAGCCAGAATGGAATGGGTAGTAAAATTATGTTCTTTCAATTCACACTGCAGTGAGGATATTGTTCTGATGGTCCAAAATTCCTCTCCAGACAGTGATATGTCTCCCCTGCCTGGGGCGCCGTGAAATAAGCTGCTACTTTTACTGCCTCTGCTGCTACTGTGTGTCTCTATGGGGTTAGCATCAGCTGCAGGGGTTATACTGTACATGAGCCGGCACAGCAGCTCCATGGAGCTGCATCTCAATGAGAACGGCGGAGGCTGGAGAGAAACATTATTTGTCTGACATCTCACATTTTTCCTCGTGCCATATCATCAGCACAGAGGCAGCAGTGTCTCTCATAAATTTGCAGCTCTGTTTGGTGCATGTTCACTGCAGGGTAAAGCAGCAGATCCTTTTTCTTTTTGTTCCTCATTCATTTCTAACATATCCAACCCCCCCCCTTCCACATGGAAGCCATAGAAGTATTAATTAAGAATATGTCTGCGTAGATAATCTTAAACTTGCCTGTGTATGTTTAAAGCTACCTATTGTTTAGAGAAAAACACAGCCAAGTATAACATCTAAATGTACTAAATAAGATAACTTATGATGATGTGCATTGTACAAGTTTAACTTGTGATTATGTGCATTGCAGGAGCTAATATAGCTGCAAAATCAGTCATTGTCTGTGCATAAATGAGATTAGATTGAAAAATATGTTTAAATTCTAAACTGCACCCTGATTATATTTAATCCAGTAGCAACAGAAGTAAGATTGATTGTATTCCTTTGAGGAATACTACTTTTATTTTCTTCTTTTAGAAATCGAGAACTGAGATGGGCTATGAATACTACTTGTAAATAAAACCACAGCACTGCAAACACCTACCCTTGAATGTTCCATAACCCTCGAATGCCATCCCAATTCAAACAGGGCTTTTGTTACCATGACATCCGGGGAAGAGAATCAGCAGGCGATAAAATTTCATTCATCATTCCTACAAGCACTGTTTGTGTCGCACCGAACATGTGATTACTTTAAGGTTGATTGTATAGGGAGGATACTGCAATATGTTGTGGCAACTTGTTCATAAAACTTAGCACCTTCAGTGGGAATAAGACCCAGCATTTATTTGAAGGTTAGCTCAAACGAATTATTGAGGCAATGCATGTAATTTAATTCTGATTCAATCAATGCCAGCTCCATGATTTCACCAACAGTTTAGAGCTGGGGGGGGGGGGGAATCAACAGGGGAGTCAGTCAGAGAAAGGAAAGCAAGAATCCTGAGCAGGGGCATCCCAGAAATCTGGGTTGTAGACAGAAGCCATGTTGAAATTCAGATCACACACACGCCTGCAAACCATGCTGCTCACTAAGGAGGGAGAAGATGAGAGACAGGGAAGCAATAAGAGCAAAGGAGGGATAAGAAAAAAAGGACACAAACAGAAGGAGAGTGTGCACAGGGGCATGTAGAGGGCTCAGAAATAAGGGAAAGGGATTTTGAACAGAGGGAGAACTCTGAATGCTTCTGAAGCATTGTGATGTATGTGGACAATTCCGTTAAACACACAACAAACACATCCACACCCTTACATACATGCACACATGCTTGCCTCGTACACACACAGTTTCTCGACACGTATAGCAAGCCATTTTATCATTTATTCAATGTAAGGCTCTAGTCACTAAAATTTCAATACTAATACCCATTTTTAGATACTAGTAAGTATTCTGTCACTAGTCGCTACTGTAAAGCCATTAGTTCCTAAAAATTAGATACTAGTTCTATTATAATAAGCACTTTTTAATAATTTAATTAATAATTTAATTTTTATCTGGAAGAAAACATTGAATGCCCCATAATAATATTACATCAAAATTCTCTGATGTTAAATATGATGTACCTCAGGGCTCAGTTCTTGGCCGTCTACTTTTCTCTCTTTATATTTCATCTCTTGGCCAAATTATACGCAGTCATGGAATAAATTTCCATTGCTACACTGATGATGCTCAGCTGTATGTGCCTATAAGGGCAGATGATCATGCTTTACTGACTAATTTAGAGGCTTGCTTGGCTGTTGTGAAAAACTGGTTGTCACTAACTTTCCTGCTTTTACATTTGGATAAAACAGAGATGCTGGTCATTGGTCCTGCTAGACAGACACCAATATGATTAAGTAACAATAACAATCTGTGATTTCACAAAGTGTGGCAGCCAAAATCTTGGTGTTACGTTTGATGCCAGCCTTTCCTTTGATAAGCAAATTACAGAAATCACCAAGACTGCCTTTTTTCACTTATGTAACATAGCTAAAATCTGGTCTTTCCTGTCTATGGCTGATGCAGAGACTCTAATACATGCATTTGTTTCATCCAGACTTGATTACTGTAATGTTTTGTTTTCAGGTCTGCCAAATGCTAGTACTAAAAGTATTCAGATGGTTCAGCATGCTGCAGCTAGAATCCTAACTAAAGCTAGAAAATTTGACCAAATTACACCAGTTCTTGACTCCCTTCATTGGTTTCCTATCCATGTTAGATTACACTTTAAGGTGCTTCTGCTGACTTGCCTGTCTGATCCCCTTAAACCATACATTCCATCTCAAGCTCTTCGCTCTAAAAATACAGGGCTCCTGTATGTACCCAAAGTTAAAAAGAAGTCAGCTAGTGGCAGGGCCTTTTCCTATCAGGTTCCGTTCTTGTGGAATAACCTGCCTGCTGCCATCAGACACCAGAGTCTGTTGAGTCCCTTAAATCCAAACTTAAAACTCATCTTTTTTTGCCTTAGCCTACATTTAGTTGCCTTTAAGTTGAGTGCTTCAAAACCTGTACTGCATGGCAGGTCGGTTTCTGCCTCAATGAATTTATCAACCACTGTTCTGCCGACAAGATTATAGATTATTGACTCTTGCAAACTGTTCTCTTCTCTCACATGTCTTTTCTCTCTCTCTGAATGATGTCTTCTCCTTTCTCTTCTTCTGTGTGTGTGTGAATGGTGTGATGTGAGTCTCCCTTGTGTGCACATGCAATCTGTCCTCCTCCCAGGTCTCCGTGGTGATAGTGGCCCCTGGACACTGCTTGACATCCCCCTCATCACATTTTCTTTTTATATATCTTATACAGCCATATAATTTTGTTACCCTGTTTCAGTGTTATAGCCTTCTCTCACTCAGACATGTGACGGTTTTTTTTTTGTGGGTTTTTTTTGTCAAAATTTGCCATTTTGAATCCAAATAGTCCACCTACCTGATTTGTGCAGATCTGCTGAGAAATAAGTGGGGGGGGGCAGTCGACAGCCTACCTACTCAAAGCGACTTCCATAGAAAGACAATGGAGCAAAACATTTGCTGCTGTGGATGCGCGTTTGGATGTGCATGCTCGTCTGTTCACAAAAGGCAGCAGCCAATCAATTCGCTAGTCACAGTAGCGCAAGCCAAGACCATCGGTCTGTGACCTGCTGTGTGGAAAAAGCTGAAATGAAGCCATGAAACTAGACATTACATTACATTACAGTCATTTAGCCAACGCTTTTATCCAAAGCGACTTACAATAAGTGCATTTAAAGTAGGAAATCAGGAGAACTACTAGTCATCAGAGGTCATAAGCGCATCTTCTCTCTAAACAAGCATCTAAGAGCAAAACCAGTGCTAAAGTAAAAGCGCAAGAAAGATTTTTTTTTTCAAATGAGTGAATACAATAAGTGCTAAGAGCAAGTAACAGGATAGTAGTTCTTGAAGACGTGAGTTTTCAACCTGCGCCAAAAGATGGGCAGCGACTCCGCTGTCCTGACATCAGTGGAGAGTTAATTCCACCACTGTGGGGCCAGGACAGAAAAGAGCCGTGACTGGGTTGATCGGCAGCAGGGGCCTCTGAGCGACGGGGCAACCAGACATTCCGAGGCAGCAGAGTGAAGTAGTCAGGCGGGGGTGTAGGACTTGACCATGGCCTGGAGATAGGAAGGAGCTGTTCCTTTCACTGTCCTGTAGGCTAGCACCAGAGTCTTAAACTGGATGCGAGCAGCTACTGGGAGCCAGTGTAGGGACATGAGAAGGGGAGTTGTGTGGGAGAACTTAGGGCATTTGAACACCAGACGAGCTGCAGCTTTCTGAACAAGCTCCGGTGGTCTGATGGCCAACACCGGGGCGCCAGCAAGGAGGGAGTTGCCGTAGTCCAGCCGGGCGATGACCAGAGCCAGGATGAGCGCTTGTGCTATCTCGTCGGAGAGAAATGGGCAAAATCCTCCTGATGTTATAGAGGAGAAATCTGCAGGAGCGAGCAACCGATGCAACATTTGCAGCAAATAACAGTTGGTCATCCAGGATCACACCGATTCCCTGCAGTCTGAGTTGGCATCACCACGGTGTTGTCAATGGTGATGGCCCGGTCTCGGTGCGGGCAACCTTTCCCCGGGAGGAACATCAGCTCTGTCTTGTCCAGATTGAGCTTCAGGTGGTGTGTCGCCATTCACTCCGAGATGTCAGTCAAGCACGCAGCAATGCGTGTCTCTACTTGTGTGTCAGAGGGAGGAAAAGACAAGATCAGGTGGGTGTCATCGGCATAACAATGGTAAGAGTAGTCATGTGAGTGAATAACAGAACCCAGGGATGTCGTGTACAGGGAGAAAAGGAGAGGAGCCAGAATCGACAAGGCCTTGACTGAACAAGGCAAGACAAGGTGTTGACTGAAAACTGAAAAATACCTGTTAATTGGAAAGCCTGAGGTAAAAGCTCAAATTGGAGGAAACAAGAATTGTTAGCAAGCTAGCTAACATTGCTAAGGGAGGATGTCAGGTACGAGGAGGTGGACCGCATACTAAGACTATTCGGTCAGCAGGAACCACTGACAAATGCCAACGGCAGTAGTCTACTAGAAAAGCTATGGCAGCAGAGCAAGTATGGCTGCCAATCTGGCAGTGCTCAGGAGAGCAAAAGTTTAGCGACTACTATCAATGAAAAAAGCCATTAAAGAGGCTACGTAGACCGTGACATGTTCATACAAAAAGACCTCAATGGCGGAACTGGCGGAAGATGTCCCCAGGTCACAACGGCAGTGAAGGCGGATGAAGGCTGCAACAGAGGGTGGTCCTCAATCGTCTTACTTCTCCATGCCATTGGACTCTGGCCACCCCCTGCCAAGGATCCTGTGGTGGCTGCAGGTGCATCAGCCTCTCCACGTAAAAAGTTGTCACACGCAGGCGTCCTCACATTATACGGCTCCAGGATCAGCCTCTACACCCACCCCTGAGGATCCAGAAGGAGGATGGTCATACTCGACCCTGAGTAACCGCCGATGATGATGATGATGTTCATACAAGTCCATACTGATGTACAGATGTTTTATACTGTTTATTAATGAAAAAAAGAAAGATGGAAAAGCAATTGTTGTACTGGAATGATTAAACCAAGACTAAATTGTACCTGATGTGACATGACTGTCAACAGAAAATATTGAAGCCCGCCCTCTTTGTCGCTATCCCGCCACACAAGTTGTGAAACCACACCTATGTGCTAATTCCTAGAAGTGATAGCAACCAACATGTGCGGCCTAAACAAACAATAAACAGCACAAGCTAAATACACATTTTTGGCTCCTACAAAAAAGCAGATGGCTGAAGAAGAGAAGAGGGCAAGGCCGAGGCATACGGCAAAACAGCGAAAGTGGGCCCTTGAGACACTGGTCCAGGCCAAGACGAAGAAACAAAGACACCCATCTAGCCCTATTCCCCTACTTACCCTTTTCACCCCTAACCAGTTTGCATGCCTATTGTAAACAATGACTAAATGTTTTCGTCTTAATAATTAAAAGGTTTTCTTTTCATCATGTAGCTTAGCTAAATGTCTTGGGGACAAACATTTTTTTTCCTTTTTTATTCTATAGAAAATCAAAACATTGAAAATACAACACACATATACCAAGCAAATAGTGAAATAAAACATTTTACAAACTCATCGAATGCTACAGAATCAAAGATTACAACACAGGTCGACAAAAAAGTAGTCTATTCAAGTGTGATATTAATATACTTATTTTAAACTGAAAATCAGTGAGTATACTTTCATGTTTACTTTTTAAGTACTTATCAGAGATATAGTAAACAAAATTATACTTAAGTATACTTACAAGTATACTACTAGTACATATACTTGAACTTTACCTGAACTTGACCTTTACTTGAAGTTTACCTAATACAATAAACTTCAGTTATACCATTTTTTGTGAGGGTGTGAGGTAACCTGTAGGCCTTGCCATGGCTTCCAGTCTACAGACCCCCCCTCCCCCCACCAAATCAAAGAAATCAAACAAAGCATACACATATACCACACACAGTATACTGTGTATACTGTGTGTGGTATATGACTTTAGCACTTTTTAGCTGTTAGCATGGCAACAACTCAAATGTGCATTCGCAACAAATTACGCTTCCTTGCGGTTCGTGTTCTTTTTCTCTTCTTCTGGGTATTCTAGTGTGTTTGCCACAGCAGGTGAACTTAGTTAACTACCTAGCAGAATAGAAAACTTAGCCCTGTGGGTCCCGAGGGCCAAAACTGAGAACATTTTAAGGAAGTTAAACAATGAGGAAGCATCCACCTAGAACCCTTTTACATTTTCCTTCTTTTCCAATATCACACTACGCTGCTGACGCTTACTATTATCGTAAGATCTGCATTACATAATGTGTCAATATGTTCAGTGAGAAATTGGCGGTTCGGGTGATAAAAATACACGTGGCCTGAGACAACTGGCAGATGTGCACGAGTAATGATTGAAAATGAGAAAGAACAACAGAGAGAGAGCCACGTTTGTTGAAGTGCTGTGTACATATTTGATGTTTGCACATTGTGTAGAGCAGATGGGTATATATACATATGAGCTTGATGGTGCAAACACAAGCACACATATTGCACATGAATACGGGTACACACACATCTGCATATCTACACACAACCAAGAACGCAGAAACACACCCACACCAATGCAGGCTTTCACACTGACAACCACAGACTCCCTGCACCAATCTTGTATTAGATATTTAAGATGACAGAAGGGTGAGTTAAACAATCTGGTCACACGGGGTTCAGTTTAAAAATACACAGCAGCTCCTTATATGCACAAGATACCACAGCAAACACTGCCAAGTCAAGTCAATTTTATTTGTATAACCTATTATCACAAATTACGAATTGCCTCCAGGGGCTTTAAAGCAGCACAACATCCTGTCCTTAGATATCAGATAAGGAACAACTTCCTAAAACAAAATTTTAACGGAGAAAAAAATGGGAAGAAACCTCAAGGAGAGCAACAGCGGAGGGATCTCTCTCCCAAGACAGACAACGCACATTGGATGTTGTGTTTACACAATTTACAGAATACAACATTGAAAGAGGATTAACAGAATTATAATGGAATTATAAAATATATGAAGAATATGATGAGGAGGATGCCAAGCAGTGTCCAGATGCCACCGGAAAACCCAGGACCTGAGCCATGCGATCAGCATCGCCATGTAGAAAAAAAATATTAGTCACGCGTCTTAGTGAGGGAAGGCTATAACATTAAAACAGGATAACAAAATTATATGGATTTATAAGCTATATAAAAAGAAAATGTGATGAGGGGGATGCCAAGCAGTGTCCAGGTGCCACTATCACCACGGAGACCTGGGAGGGGGACAGACTGCACGTGCACACAAGGGAGACTCACATCACACCATTCACACACAGAAAAAGAAAAAGGAGAAGAAATCATTCAGAGAGGGAGAGAAAAGACATGTGAGAGACGAGAACAGTTTGAAATAGTCTATAATCTATATGCTATTATTTCGTTGGCAGAACATCCGTCCATCCATTATTTTAACCGCTTATCCTGCTCTCAGGGTTGCGGGGATGCTGGAGCCTATTCCAGCTGTCATTGGGCTGCAGGCAGGGAGACACCCTGGACAGGCCACCAGACCATCACAGGGCCCCCACACACACACACATACACACATTCATACTTCGGTACAATTCAGTACGGCCAATTCACCTGACTTACGTGTGTTTGGACTGTGGAAGGAAACCGGAGCCCCCGGAGGAAACCCACGCAGACATGGGGAGAACACGCAAACTCCACACAGACAACGACCCGGGATGACCCACCAAGGTTGGCCTACCCTGGGGCTCGAACCCAGGACTTTCTAACCACTGCGCCACCGTGCCACCTCGTTGGCAGAACAGTGGTTGGTAAATTCATTGAGACAGAAACTGACCCACCATGCAGTACAGGTTGTGAAGCACTCAACCAAAAGGCAACTAAATACAGGCTAAGGCAAAAAGATGAGTTTTACGTTTGGATTTAAAGGACTCAACAGACTGATTATCTGATGGCAGCAGGCAGGTTATTCCACAAGAATGGGGCCCGATAGGAAAAGGCCCTGCCACCAGCTGACCTCTTTTTAACTTTGGATACACACAGGAGCCCTGCATGTTGAGAGTGAAGAGCTCGAGATGGAATGAATGTATTATGTTTGAAGGATCACACCATGACACAGTATCAGCATCAACGCAATGTTCATTTACTCCGCATTTCAAAAAGCCCCCTTACAGCAGACTCAACCAATCAATTCAAGAACAACCATAAAGGCATCACGTAACAATTGCAGCACAGCAGAACAGTGCTAACCCAAATGTAGCACTGATGACCCAGTGTGCAGACATAACTGCCCCCCACCACCACCAACACCACCACCCCGGCAGGGTTTCAAACATGAAAAGTTGACAAAAAGTCCTCTAGGTGGCCAGGGCCTGAACATGTGCGAACAGGTCGCGGGGAGGCATGAGGCTGAGGCTGAGCAGGCCGAGGTGAGGAGATAGAAGGCAGGGGTAGCTGATGCCCAGGGGGCCTGTGTAGGGGCTGCCTGAGGGCCTGTGTAGGGGCTGCCTGAGGCCCCGGGGTGTCCTGCCATGCTGAGGGTCTGGTTTGGGGTGTGTCACCAGCTGTGTGTGGTGGAGCTGGCACCTTCCAGAGGCGGCTGAAGTGCCACCGAGTGCCGTCGTTGAGGAGATAGGTGGCTAGGCCCAGCTGACAGGTGACTTGGAGAGGAGAGGACCAGTATGAGGCCATTTCATTGTCCCGGTGGGGCCTACGGACACTGACCCAGTCTGAGGCGTTGATGTCTGGCACCCTGGCTCATTTTGACTGGTCAAATCGTTGCTTCATCCGCCCCTGCTGATGGGTGACTGAGGCTCTGACCCTAGAGGGAGGTGCCTGGGGTGTAGAAGAGGGGCGGAGGCTGTTGAGGGGCATGTTTAGCTTCCGGCCCAGCATGAGAGAGGCTGGGGAGACACCCGTGGTCGAGTGCTGTGTGGCCCTGTAGTGCAGCAGAGTGTAACGGATGGCATGTGTGAAGGAGCACCCTTGGGCCAGGTGTGCTCTGAGGCCATTTTTCAGTGACTGGGGAAAGCTTTCAATGCCGCCGTTGACCTGGGAGTGATAATACACAGTGCATATGTGATGGATGCCGTTGCTTTCAAGGTAAGCAGTGAACTCTGCAGAGACCAGTTGAGGACCGTTGTCAGTGGTGATGGTCTTTGGGAGGCCGCAGCGAGAGAAGAGAGTCCAGGAAGTCGACGATGACCTGAGAGGTCACAGAGCCAGTAGTGGTGAGCTCAGGCCATTTTGAGTGGAAGTTGTAGGTAACCACCAAGAAGCGTTGGTGGTTGGGAACCCCGTGGATCTCTCCACAGATGTCCAGCTGCAGCTGTTCCCAGGGTTCAGAGGGCCAGGTAACAGGTTGCAGGAGGGGGGAGCCTGGTGGCCAATCTTGCCATTCACGAGGCAGGCAGAGCAGTCCTTGACCAGGGCCTCAATGTCTCTGTCTATCCCTTGCCACCACACTTGGTCTCGGCAGCGCTGTTTTAGCTTCAAAATGCTCAAGTGGCCCTCATGCACCATGGTCAACACATGCGCACACAGAACATCTGGGACCAGTGTGCAAAGCCCGCGTGCCACACAGGTGTCATTCCAGCAGGAGAGCTCCGGTTTGACTCGGAAGAATTCAGCCAGCACCTCTGGGACCTTGTGAGGTCAGCCACTCTGGATGTAGGTGTAGAGCTGGTGCAGACACACATAATAGTATGGTTTAATGAGATCAGACAGGTAAGATGGGGCAAGTCCATTTAGGATTTTATAAGTCAGCAGAAACACCTTGTATTCTGATCTAACATGGATAGGAAGCCAAAGAAGGGAGGCGAGAATTTGTGTAATATGGTCAAATTTTCTAGTTTTAGTTAGGATTCTAGCAGCAGCATTCTGAACCATCTGAAGACTTTTAGTACTAGCATGTGGCAGACCTGAAAACAGAACATCACAATAAGCAAGTCTGGATTAAGCAAATGCATGTATTATGAGTCTCTGTGTCAGCCATGGACAGGAAAGACCAAATTTTAGCTGTTACATAAGTGGAAAAAAGGCAGTCTTGGTGATTTCTTTAATGTGCTTATCTAGCTGGCATCAAACGTAAGGCTGGCATCAAGCGAAAGGCTGGCATCAAACGTAACACCAAGATTTTTGCTGCCACACTTTGTGAAGCCACAGAGTTGTCGATTGTTATCATTACTTGAGCAAATTGGTGTCTGTGTCTAGCAGGACCAGCGACCAGCATCTCAGTTTTATCCGAATTTAAAAGCAGGAAATTTTGTGTCATCCAATTTTTCACAGCAGCAAGCAAACCTCTAAAACTGCCAAAACAATACTCCTCTTACCATCAATACAGCCAACTAGATATGTCCGGTCTTTTCTCTGAGCCAGGTCTAAGATCACCTCTCCCTCTTTACCCTTCATATCTTTCATGACAGTAATCTTTCTACCTCTACTATTTTCTTTCGTACATCCTATGATCTGTGTCTCCAGAGCATTACTATTCCTTGTCTCTCTTTTTCTACTTACACATCCCTTCCTCCATCTTTCCTCTTTTATCATGCATCCAGACAGGGCAACAAAGATGCATGAAGTTTTGAACCATCGACCTGATTCTCGACATTCACAACAGTCACACAGCATATCAAATCTGGTGAAACAGCAAGGCATGGCGGCAAGAAAAGATCGCGGAGAGTGGAAAGGAGGAGTAGAGCGAGAGAGGAGGAGAGTGCTCAATCCGAATTCGGAGGATCCACTTATGGCCAGTTGTGCCCACTGTGCTCCTGCCACATGCCATTTTGCCCTTGGCCCCCAACCCCTGGTGAGTGGTCATGCTTATTTGTTCTGGGTCATGAACAGTTTACAAATCCCCATAACAAAGGTTTTCTCTCAGCTTCTCAAATGGAGTCCTTATGAATGTCCTCCATTTATCTGGGGGAAAACAGTTTTAGCTCTTTTGTTCAGAAGAGCAAGTTTGCATGCTGTGTTTTGTGTATTGTCATGCAACATACTTAGCAGACTATTTGGTTGTGTCATTTGCACGGGGCCTTGTGAGAGATGCAGGGGCCCGGAATAAAGTCCATGTTTCTATCAAGAGATCCGTTAGAGAGTGGTGGGAGGTGCAGGAGCAGGATCGCACCTCAGAAGTTGTTCCACAAAAGACTATTTGAAAATGCTAGAACATGGAAGAAAAACTAAGGTCTCCTTGCAAATTCTGCCATTAATTATGAATTACTGTTTGATTTATGAATGACAGTTTTAAAGAGGAGAACACAAGGTAGACGGGTGAATGCAGGATAGGGTTTAGACTGACAGAGGAAACAAGAGGGGAGAAATAGCTATAATCCTACTTCAGGCCTTTTCTGTGAATCCTCTAATTACACAGAGCAGTGCAAAGAGAACAGAGTTTTCATATTGTTGGTCCATGCAGGTACTTTATAAACATGGCAATACCAGTCATTACCTGGTCACAAAGAGCTGAATGTCTAAGCTAGTAAATATCAGTGTTAGAGACACCAAGACCAAAGACAGGTATTGTGGTAGGGATAGCGCATCCTTAGAGTTTTAAACCCCGTAATAATATTTTTTTTAAAAATAGCATCATGAAAAAGTGGGTCAAACCAGGTCGTATCAAGCAGAAGAGTGGGCCAGCGAGAGGAGAAAGCCACAAAGAAGACACCATATGGGTAATGAGTACAGCTCTGCTCAGTTTAGCTCAGTGACTGTTTTGGACCAAGGGGAACAATTAAGTTCATTAATTCGGTTTACCTGTGTTCAATTTCAATGTCCTCTTACTCAGCTGAGGCATATTGTACTTGTACACAAAGTATACATGACAGAACACATACACTGAACTGTGCACGCATGCACACACACACACACACCATCTCTTCAGCACCACAATCAAACTGTTCTAACCATTCACTGGATGTATGACTAATGATTTTTGTGAATAGTGTGATGCGAGTCTCCCCTGTGTGCATGTGTAGTCTGTCCTCCTGTCAGGTCCACATGGTGATGGTGGTCGCGTGGCTCAGGTCCTGGGTTGTTCCGGTGGCATCTGGACACTGCTTGGCATCCTCCTCATCATATTCTCCACATATTTTATAATTCCATTATAATTCTGTTATCTTCTTTCAGTGTTGTATTCTGTACATTGTGTTTTATTCTGTAAATACAACATCCATTGCATGTTGTCCATCTTGGGAGAGAGATCCTTCCTCTGTCGCTCTCCCTGAGGTTTCTCCCTATTTTTCTCCCTGTTAAAGGTTTTTTTTTAGGGAGTTGTTCCTTATCCAATGTGAGGGTCTAAGAACAGGATGTTGTATCGCTATAAAGCCCACTGAGGCAAATTTGTAATTTGTGATAATGGGCTATACAAATAAAATTGACTTGACTTGACTAATCACCATGGCAACCTCAATCAGGTCCATATACCCCTCTAATCTGCATCCTCCACTTAAAGAAATCATGTAATTTTTCTTTCTTTCCCTCTCACTCATCTCTCACTTTGCTTCTCCATTGTCTCCCTCTCTCTGCCCTTTTCTCAAACACACATACAAACTCACGCATACATGGGAGAGGGCACACACACACACACACACACACAAAGCTCTTCAGAGGGACGCTATGACATATATATTCAGCACTGATGCTTGTAAGCCAAAAAAAAATATATATATATATAATCCAGTGAGTCAAGTAAATTCTTTATGAGACAGTAAGCTTGTTTCATGCCATAAGCAATCATCAGCTGTCCAATATATATATATATATATATATATAGTTTTTTTGGGGGGGTTTCAGAAACCATCAGTGGTGTTGATGCAAGTGCTCAACAAATGAGGAGCGGAATATTAAGATGGATGTAGGAAGAAAAACTTTCATTCATAGCAGTACAAGCCTGCTTCGTGTGTCACACACTCATCAGCTGTCAAGTTGGCAATGCAACGAAAAAAACCCAGCGAATAAATGTAACCTTGCCTCGCACCATGCCCCTAATTGCAATGCACAGCAACCAATGGGAGGAAAATCAGGAAAATTACAACTAATGAGGGAGGGACTGGAGCTCGTTTTGAAAAAGTAAGGAGCTAAAGGGTCGGGGCACTGTTGAAATAGCATACTTTTAAAATATAACAAAATAAGATAACATCCCATGGGGTACTTTACATAATCATCTAGTTGAGTAGGTCCGGAGCAAAGCTGAATGAGCAGTCAGGCAAAACATAAAAATACAACATCCAATAATGGTCATCACATGTATATCATGCAATGGATGGGGGGGGGGGTAATAAAGACAATGACTTATTTGTAATTGCAAAGCAGATTTTTTTTCAGTGTCTACAGCTGGTGGCCAATTCATTTCTACTGTTCAAGGTAGACATATCAGGCTTGCACATAATAAAATATTTCTCTGCTAAGCACAGGTTACATCTTTTTGCTGTTAGTTGAATATGCATTGCTCTTAGTAAAGATTTTCCATGAGATAGAGTAATTAATAGTCTTGTCCACCAATGACCAAATGTGGCGGCTTAAGGCCGTTGCATTTCTTGCATGCTCATTCCCAGAGGTGGAAAGTAACGAAATACATTTACTCACGTTACTGTATTGAATAGTTTTTTTGTGTATTTTGTATTTTTTAAGTACAATTTAAAATCGGTATTTTGTATTTTACTTGAGTACGTTTTGACTCAAGTATTGTACTTAGTTACTTCATAAATCCTATCCGTTACTGAGTAAAAATAACAATTCAACCTACAGGGGAAAAATACGCGCCAGAACCATAGACAGTAAACCAATGGCCAGAACCAACAGTGACAAATGATGACATGATTAGCACTGGCGCGTGAACACAGAGGGCGCGTGCGGACAAGCTAGGTTAGTGGGCGCGAAGTTTTTAGTTTCTAGTGCTAGAATGGAGGTCGACAAAGCAGGCACGGCCAGCGGTCGCGGTCCAAAAGACCCGGACCTAAAAATAATAGATTAAGCTCAAGCTGAAACATCGAAGTCTGTAGAACTAGATGCAGAAAAAAATCCTTGGCCACATTTGGAAGATTTCGTTTTGTTCAAGCGTAGGAAAGGCAACAGCATCATCATGCAGTGCAAGATGTGCCTCCCAGCAGTGAAGTACCTGTCTGCTTTCAACAACTCCACTTCAAATCTGCAGAAGCATGTTTTGGTAAGTATTTCTGCTGTCTCATTAGTAGTTTTATTTAATATAGCCAACCCAGGCTCACCCCATTTCGTGGGCATTTTTAGGCTAGCACCTGCAACCATTGACAGTAGAAGAAACCCACAGCTAGCCAGCACATTCTAATTAGCTGCTATGCTAACATAATCAAACGTGACACATCATTAAGTACCAAATGAACTCGCTCCAGCCGACAATCCGCATGTTTATCGTACTTCAAACAGATACAAAACGCGTAATGTATATTTGCAGTCTGTTTAAGTCTTTAGGACATTGGCTAAATTTGCATAACAGCTAGCCCCTGGTACTTGAGTGTGTAAAGGCTAGCTGTTAGTTGCTAGTAGTCTTGAGTGGACTCGGGGAAATTAGCCTTGGTTAAGAGGGTCCCACACCTTTGATGTCCTTGCAGGGGCACTTGACGACATACACTGTCCGTATAGAATTAGGGGCAAAGTGGTGAGAACCACAACAGATAGTGGCTCAAACTTCGTTAAAGCTTTTAGTGTCTTCGGAGAACAGAGCCAGTCTGAGGATGCAGAATCAGATGCTGAGTCGGACAGAGATTCAATTGATGATGAGCCCACAGCCAACTACCTGGACACATTCAGCATCCTGGAGCAAGATAATGGCCTGGAGTACCAACTTCCTACACACCAAAGGTGTGCATGCCATCTTCTCAACTTAGTTGCCATAACAGATGCTGAGATAGCAGAAAAGAAGATGGACACATACAAGAGACTATCACGTGGAGCCTTTGGGAAATGTCAAGCCATGTGGAACAATACGGGTCGTTCATACATGGCAGCAGAAGTTGTGGAAGATCATTGCCGACTCCAGCTCATCCGACCAAATCAAACGCGGTGGAATTCAACATTCATGGCTGTGGAGAGAATCATACGGATCATACAAGAGAAAGGGGAGGAGGCAATCAGGAATATTTGTGAAGAATTCAAATTGAAAACGTAAGTTTTAATTTGCATTTCAACAGTATGAAAGTGTGAATGTGTGTTTACATACTTGAAACTTAACTTTTCCTGCTTGATTTCCTAACAATTGTTTGTATTCTATTTATGCCAGGCTGACTCAAGCAGAAATTGCTTTCCTGACTGATTACTGCTCGGTGATGAAACCTCTGGTAAAGGCCTTGAACATACTTCAGTCAGAGACCAACACACACTTAGGGTGGCTTCTTCCAGTGATATGTCAGCTACAAGCAAAACTCAAAAGGCAGGAGACCTCATCCAAGATGTGTCTACCACTCATCAAAACCATTCAGGATGGTGTCCAAAAGCGTTTTGGTGAGATGATGATGGACCCAGAACTGATTGCGGCAGCAATACTTCTACCGAAGTTCAAGACCACCTGGACAGAGAGGCCTGATGTCATAGAAACAGGTTGATTGCATCTTATAATAAACTGCTTTTCAACAGTTTAATGGAGATCTACTTTGTTTTATACTCAATACAATGTGGTCAGTGCTATAAGGCATTATGCATTATGGTGCACTCTTGGTAAATTAATCAAGTCTTAATTGTCAGAAATGTGTTGTTTGTCACTCGACAGGTCTGGCTTATGTCAGACAACACCTTGACCAGAAGGCAGAGGTGGAAGTGGAGCAAGTTGGACAACATTCCTCAGATGAAGATGATTTCTTCTCCTCAATGAAGTCCAGAAGGTCAGAAGGTACAGGGGAGTTGGAAGGGTACCTAGCCGGTATCCCAAACGATATGGATCTGCTAAACTCCTTTCCAAATTTAAAAAAACTCTCTCTGAAACTCAACACTGGCCTGCCTGCTTCAGCTGCCTGCGAGCGGCTTTTCAGTTGTGCTGGATTACTGTTCACTGCAAAGCGAGCAAGGATGAGCTCAACTAACTTTGAAAATCAGCTGCTGCTTAAACTGAACAAGAAGTTTGTAGACTAGGTTATAGGTGATTTAGGGTGTCACAAAACTAGTGGCCTTGATTTGCAATATTCCTCTCTGGAATATTGCTGCTCTTTTATGTTAGTTCCTTTAATTTTGTAACACTTGTGAGCATCATCATGTGGACATTACTTTGTAGTTTGTACCTCTCTGAGAGAGAGAGACAGAGAGAGAAAGTAGGCGTGCACAAGCCTGTTTAATGTTTTTTACCACTAAATGGATGAGCTCAATTAACTTTGAAAATCAGCAGCTGCTTAAACTGAACAAGAAGTTTGTAGACTAGGTTACAGGTGATTCCGGGTGTCACAAAACTAGCGGCCTTGATTTGCAGTATCACAGCTGTTGCTGTTGGTGTTGACATGTATGTTGTTGTAATTACACTTACATTTGTGTAGGTATTCTTTGTTGTCATCGCACTTACACACACATGCCCTCTATAGCGCTCTTGCAGCTGTGGAGATGGCATTAACACATTCTCATTCTCTGACGGTTAACAAACACACACACACACACACACACACAAGCATGTCTCCTCTGGAATATTGCTGCTCCTTTATGTCAGTTTGACTTTGTAGCAACACTTATGAGCGTCATCCTGTGGGCATTACTTTGTACTTTTTACCTGTGTGTGTGAGAGAGAGAGAGAGGGTGAGAAAACGTGAGAGTAAGCATGTTTAATGTTGTACCACTGAATGGATGAGCTCAACTAACTTTAAGATGCTACTTAAACTGAACAAGAAGTTCAGTTGTTGTGAAGTTGTTGTTATTGCGCTTACATTTGTTACACTTGTTCTTTAATTAAAAACAAAATAGTTATGGATTTCTGACCCCTTGTCCTATTTTTACTACCCTCACACCCCACACAAAGAAAGTAACTAAGTAACATTTACTTAAAGAGCATTTCAAATGAACTACTTTTTACTTTTACTTGAGTACATTTTCAGATGAGTACTTTTACTTCTACTTGAGTAATATTTAATCAAAGTATTGGTACTTTTACTTGAGTACAATATTTTTGTACTTTTTCCACCTCTGCTCATTCCTGAAGCTACTCATATGGGCGTTAAACCTAATTTTAAAAGGGTCCTCTGTTAGTTCAATATAAGTGTCCACTTTGCAGTTGTCTTTCTCTTGTCACTGATGCCTGGTAGATGACTCCCTCTGTCTGGCATTTTCCTTCAAGCGGACATGATGCCTTAGCACGGCAGTTGCAGATGGTGGTGTTTGGTTGCAGTGAGGGGGTCTGTGCCTTGGCCATGATGCTTATGTTGTGGGATGAAATAACCTGCTGAACATTTGGCATGCAGTTGTAGCTCATTTTGACAGTGTTCCTGTTGAATGTTTTCTTAATTGATGGTTTGGGGTAAAGCACTCATCCAAAAGTTTAAAAAATAATTTTCCAATATTAGAGGCCGCGGTGTCGCTGTAGGGAGGACTATAGCAGGTGATGTTCCGCCTTCGGCTGCATTTTTTTTTTTTTTGCTGGCTGTCGCTAGGTGATGGTGGGTTGTACTTAAGCCTGAAATTATATCCACATTTTTTTAAGACTTCTTGGTATGGGGGGGGGGGGCTGCTTCATTAAAGATGGCTTCACTGGAGGATAAACATGAGAGTCTTATTTATGCTCACTGGGATATTTTTCAAGATAGAGGGTGGATGATTGCGTTCTTTGTGGCTGTATTGCAGCGTATTATTGGGCTTCATGTGCCATTTCTAAGGCTTAATGAGGTGTTGAGGAAGTGAATTTGTTTTTTGTTAGCCTCAGTTGAAATTTTTAGCCCATTGTTTGTGAATATGCTGCAAATTTCATTCTTTTTATTCTCTCGACTTCTCTTGCCGGTTTGTTGCAGACTGCCAGCCTGTCGTCTCTCTATAGCCCGACGTTGATGTCTAGGACCTGTAGTTGGGACAACAAGTACAAGCCCACTAGCTCACAAGCCTCTGCCCCGTCAAAGCTGCCCATGGTCACGTCGAATTTGCTGCTACCTTGCTTTTGCCATGGGTTTCCCTTGTGATATAAAATTGATTCTTGGTGTGGGCTAAAAAGCTGAGGATGGCAACAGTGATGTTTTACTGGAAAACTGAAAGTTGGCAACACCCATTTCAATGTGTAGTTGTTTTTAAATGTAGAGCATGAACAGATGTAAGTGGTTAAGATAAGCTTTTCCTCAGTGTGTAAGGAAACCTTTAGTGCAATACATAATGGAGTGAGGTTCTCCTACAGGAATCAGCACAGGGACATACAGATACATTAAGATATGGCATAGTTTCTTTACCTTCAGGTTGATCATCATTTAGATTGCTAGGATACAGAAGGAAACTTAAAATGTCTGCTTAGCAAGAAGGTTCTGGGTTTGAAACCCGGGGTAGTCCAACCTTGGGGGGGGTCGTCCTGGGTTGTCCTCTGTGTGGAGTTTTCATGTTCTCCCCATGTCTGCGTGGGTTTCCTCCGGGTGCTTTGGTTTCCTCCCACAGTCCAAAGACATGTAGGTCAAGTGACTCGGCCATACTAAATTGTCCCTAGGTATGAATGTGTGTGTGGTGTGTGTGTGTGTGTCTGTGGGGGGGGGGGGGTGATGGTCTGGCAGCCTGTCCAGGGTGTCTCCCCACCTGCTGCCCACTGACTGCTGGGATAGGCTCCAGCATCCCCGCGACCCTGAGGACAGGATAAGCAGTTCGGAAAATGGATGGATGGATGGATTCAAGGCTGGAAAAGTTCAGGGAAAAATGCAGTATGGGGAAAATAGGAGAAATCTTAGTCTATGACAGCATGCAAACACAAGGACAAATACTGTCCCAAGAGGCCACATATTCTCCCATCAGACAGCAGCCAGAGATGGGTGATTGCTTGACAGGTTCCTAGGTGGTGCAGGTTGATACAAGTCGTCTGCATGTGGGAGTGTGAAGGTGTGAGCCACACTGTATTCCTCAAGTATTTTTTTTTTGGCTCTGGAGAGAACCATTCACCAGGCAGAAACATTGTTGTGATGAGCCCCCAGAAAAGTAGACACAGACCCAGGATCTTGTTCTCTGTAATAACTGGCTGAGGAAAGCAGGAAGTCCGGGAAAGTCACACGGCAGCATGTGTATTGTGAGTTTGTATATGTCAATTTTCTGGCACATGCAAATGCACACACAAACACACATACATACAAACAGAGAAGTGATAGCCTTTCCCCAGGCTGATAAAGTAAATGAAGAGGAATTGTGTGAATCACAAAACATCCCCAGTGAGATATGTGAAAGAGACACCAAGGAGATGGGCTAAATGAGATGGGGGGTTAGAAAGATTGAACAAGGGATATGAAGGTGAAGGGAGGAATAATGAGGAGCTATAGGGGCTATAGGTTGAGTACAGAAAAAGGCTCATCATCGGCGGTCACTCAGGGTCAAGTATGACTGTCCTCCTTCTAGGTCCTCGTGGGTCTTGAGGTGGGCGCAGAAGTTGATCCTATTTTGGGGCAATGTGGGCAAAGGTGTGAAGCAGTGGTTGAGGATGTGGTTTGGGCCTTCCTGGTAACACACTCCTTTCTGAGTCTGCGCTTGTTTTCAGCAGGACAGTGGAGGTCATGGTTGTAGTGCCCAGCACCCTCATGGACAGCCGGTCTCCAGGCCTCCCTGTTTTTTTGTTGCTTGTTCCAAGGTGTTAAGGTCGATGCCAAACCTTTTGATGTATGTCTTGATGTTATCGTTATATTGCTGCTTTTGTCCTCCTGGGGCACGGCGTCCTGTCACCAGCTGAGAGTAAAACACTTGGTTCTGGAGGTGAGAGTCAGACATGCGGAGGACATGGCCAGTGGCAGTTATAGTAGGCATGTAGGCCTCCTCGAGGACACTGATGTTTGTGAGCTCCTTCTTCCATCTTATCTTAAGGATCTTCCTGAGGCATCACTGTTGGTATGCCTTGAGTACCTTCAAGTGCCTGCTATATGTGGCCCAGGTTTCTGACCCATACAGTAGGGTGGGCAGCACTGTACAACAGAATGTTTGTTCTGGCCTGAAGGTCGCGGTTTTCAAAAACCCTTTTACTCAATTTTGAGAAGGCCCTGGCTGGCACAACAGAAAAAGGCTACTTTTTTTTTTATATTAGCAATAAAACTAGCAGTTTGATGAACCTTTTAAGAACAATATTTCATCTTCACTGTACCCTCATTAAGTCACAATTCCAGATCCATAGGAAACAATGTTGCCATATGACCTTTCCTTGACTCAGTAGAATCTATAAAAACAATTACCACTGCTCATTTCTGACAGTATTTCAATATGATAGGCCTGCAGCCATCTGCAGATGTTTCTCCCATTTCCTCTGACACTAACAACATTACATATTCCAAAAAGCTTCCTGTACATAACTAACAATCTGACTGTTGACCCTTTTCTCCAAGGAGCTCCTTTTTCAATATCAGTCATCAGCATAGGACCTGGGGATGGGGGGGGCAGTAGCTATACTCGATAGTGCCCTGTCCACCCTCTGCTGCCAACCAGCCTGTACCTCTGAACCCGCAGAGACACCTTCAACCGCCTAATGGCACTCAGCAGCTAGAGCCAAGATGTTTAAGGTGGAGGAAGCAGGAGAGACAAGGAGAGCGAGAGAAGGGTGGGATAGGTTATTTGTTGATTTGCTATTATTTAAAGCGTTCATTTATACTTCCTGCTGCTGTACCTGAGGGAATGAATAAACACCATAAAACACACAAATAAGCAGAGAGAAATATCTTTTATAGCAATAATATATGCTGGTAAGTAAGGGGAGGTGTTGTGGAGCACTCAGAGAAGGGTATCCATGGCAACACTCGCTGTCAAGCATCATTTCCTGGAAGCTGTGAACTGTGCCCACCACTTAGGCAGACATGAGCATCCTTCTAAGAGAGTACAATTGGCAAGTCATATGGCCATCCACCCATTCCCCCGATTTTTCCATTTAATCATTTTAACTTCTCCCCCTGGCTTACACCCAAAATTGGCCAGTCACATTCAGAGGGAAATTTGGGAATGCGGATTTTTGCTTCAAACAATCTTGCACAACAGCGAGATGATTTCCCCTTGTTGATTCATCTCCTCAGCAAACCGTTTATGGTGACCCAGCTGAGGCAAATTCACCTTGATTACAGAACAGAATGTCACACAGAGAGTAGAGAGTCAGACAGCTCCTCTGGAATAGGATTGGTAACACCGCCTGGCATGAAGCACACAAGCAGTCATACGACAGCTCTCTCTCATGAGCTCACTGCATCGACAGAGTCCCTGTGTCTGAGAGAAAGGCTAAATGGGGCCCAAGGTGTTGTTTACGTCTTGCTCTTTTTCTCCACGTTGTGTTTATCATCATATCATTTGGAAACAGAAGTTACAGAACCGCTGGTGTGAATATAGTAGGTTTGAAATATTGCATATTGCATCATCAGTGGTTGCTGTGACTGCTTTTTGGCAATGGGTGAGATATCCTCCCCCAGCTTGAGTTCCCTAACCCTCTGGAGTACTACAGTGAACTGAAAGGAATGCAGGGAAACAGAGGGGAGGAAACAAAAGGGAAGAAAAGTGAGGGGAGTAGAAGAAAGAAGTGGAAAGAGAGAAACAAGCAGAGGTATGAATGCAGGGTGATGAGGGTGAGAGAGAACAAGAAGGGGAATGGACAAATGCAGGAAGTGAAAACAAGAGGCCTGTCCTGTAAGGTCGCCATGGTGAAAGTAACAGCTTTCAAGCTCTCCCGCCTGTGTGCTTCTGCTGTCACTTCTCACGGCGGGGAACACACCTCCTTCTTGACAGCTGGATTTAAAGTGGTGCTGTACACTAGGTCCCTCATGATATTTTCCTTTTTTCCTTCCTTTTCTTTCTTTCTTTCTTTTTTTTTTTTGTGGTCTGCTATTCACACTCTGTCTGCGGTAAGGCACATCACATCTGCTGTATCCTTGGAGACTGGCTCCTGTAGCAGTCATTTATGTCTGCAGTTCCACAACCTCATGGCATTACACAGACAAACAAGCAGACAGTCACAAAGACGGAGGTGGGGATTGAATTAACTTGACTGCCTAAATGCATTTCAGAAACCAGAGAAAGCACTTAAAGAAAAATCCGACCAACAGCTCAGTTGCATAGCTACCATGGTACAAACAATTTCAGAGGTTATTAATTCTAACTCAAGGTTATTAATTCTAATTAAATTGTGCAAGCATATGTATCAACATTCAGTGCTGAATATACCAGTGCCCTGCTTCAAATGCAGTTCTTCCTTCTTTTGTAAGAGCAGCTGCAGATTTATCACACATGCCTAAAGTCGTTGTCCTGGCAATGGTTTAAAGGAGCCTACCAGATATGAATGCCTGTTGTTTCTGTTACATACTCTACATATGAAAACAAAGATACATATGTTTACAAAATATGATTATATAATAATACATAATGCACCAAAGAAGGAGCTTTACAGAGTCTAATGCTAACCACCCACTGTTTCTTCCCCCCAAATCCTCATGAAGGTCTATTGATGGTATATTTGTGGATAGATTCCATGTTATGCAACGCTACAAAAACATACCCTACTGCTAAAATTGAATATACTGTCAACCACTGTCATGTTATATCAATGAAGTAAAATATCTGGAATATAGACCATGGCTAATAAGAGCTCAGCATGTGTAGCATACCATCTATTAGTCCATGATCATGTCTAGATTATTTCTGTCCTTTGATTATATACATCTAGTGGTTAGCATGGTTGCCTCACAGCAAGAAGGTCCTGGGTTCTAATCCCGAGGTAGTCCAACCCTGGGGGTCGTCCTCTGTGTGAAGTTTGTATGTTCTCCCTGTGTCTAAGTGGGTTTCCTCTGGGTGCTCCACTTTCCTTCCAGAGTTTAAAGACATGTAGGTCAGGTGAATCAGCCATACTAAATTGTCCCTAGGTGTGAATGTGTGTGTGTGTGTGTGTGTGTGTGTGTGTGTGTGTGTGTGTGTGTGTGTGTGTGTGTGTGTGTGTGTGTGTGTGTGTGTGTGTGTGTGTGTGTGTGTGTGTGTGTGTGTGTGAGCGAGCCCTGTACTGGACTGGCGGCCTGTCCAGGGTGTCTCCCCACCTACCACCCAATGATTGCTGGGATAGGTTCCAGCATCCCCACGACTCTGAGTAAGGATAAGAGGTTTGGCTAATGAATGGATGGATGGATTATACATCTAGACACTAACACCTTCAGCCACTCTCTTATGACTGAAACTTTTGGCCAACAGAAGATGTCATCAGGTGGCATCCAACATTCCTCAGTCATTTCAACCCTGAATCACAACATTCTCAAATTGTCGGGTTGGCAGCGATGGCCAGTCACTGCCCGTCTTCTCCTGGCTTCCAGCTCAACTCCTCCCACCAGTTCCAGAGCCAGCAAGAGGTTCTTTCTGCTGCCTCCCCCAACCTGTGAGCAGATGTCTTCCTCTCTGTTCCTGCTATTCCCAGAGCTGTGACCATCTTCCACACAGACTGCACTGGAAAACCCTTGCCTGCCACCCTTTGTCCCTGCATTGTTGGATAAAGTCCTGGTGTTTGGTGGCCTTCTTCTCTGAGGTCTCTTCACATCGTCTTTCCATGGGACCATCAGTTCTATCAGGATGATCCTCTTCGCCTCCTCAGACCATATGATGATGTCAGGCCTCATGGATGTTTGGACCACTTGGGGAAAGTGTAGTTTTCTTCCTAGGTTCACCCTCATCTCCCACGATTGTGCCAGCTGCAGGAGGCTCTTCTTGGCCTTTTTGGAGGAGGATGGCTTCTCCCCCTCCCCGATGAACTGGATGGATGGGGATGGTCTCATGTGGGTCTGATATGTTTTCTGTCTCTCCTGATCCAAGATGTCAGCCAGTGCACTTAGGACCTTGGCATGATACCATCTGTATCTCCCCTGGCTAAGTGCAGTCTTGCACCCCGCCAGTATGTGCGCCAACATGCTTCTCTCTCCGTATAACTTGCACAATGCACCCCCCTTCATTCCCCACCTGTGCAGGTTTGTTGGTGTTGGAAGAGTGTCGTATGCTGACTGAAGCAGGAAAGAGATGTGAAAGGGTTCTAATCTCCAAAGTTCAGATCACGTGATATTCTGATTTGGTAGGTCCCACTTTGTCAAGGCTCCTTGTGATCCAAGTCCCATGGCCCATGACCTTCTCCCTTTCTCTTCCAGGTATCGGACCTCAGCTTGGATCATGTCTCCTCTGCCTTGGGTCTGCTTTCCCCGTTGCTGGAAGTGGGTGGTTCCAAGTCCTTGTCTCTCCAAGCATGGGTTCCCGATGATGTCCTTTAGCTTCAGCATGCTTTCTACCTGTGCCACTGATGTGTTAGCTGCCCACTTGTGTCCTGATCTTGTGGTGGCTGATACCTGCACCGCTGACCTTTTCATTGCTGGAGTCTCTGTGCATCATCTTGACCCTACACTTTGCCACCTTGAACTCTTAAACCACTGATGATAGGGGTAGCTGTAACTGTCCAGACCTGATGTATAGCCCTACTGACATGAAGCTTGGTGGAATTCCGAGCAACCTGCAAAGGTGTTTGTTCACTTGCCTCTCGACTCCTTGCACTGATATCATAGGCATTCAACAAATTTTAGTAGCCACATGAGTCTTGGTAGCAGAGTATGCTGGAGGAGCCAGGCCTTGAATTTACCTGGTAGGCCTGATCCTTCTATCTTCCTCAGCCATTCATCTGCCCGTTTCACTGACCTGGCTACGTTGCTTCTGTCAGTGAGAAAGACATCATACCACTTGCCTAGACATTTTATTGGGTTTTCCTCAAATTATGGTATAACCTCCCCCTGGACTTGGAGCTGGAACTTGCTGATCACGTTCCTATTTCTGATCACCATGCTTCTTGACTTCCTTGGTTTGAACTTCATTCTTGCCCATGTTGCCAAGTCATCAAGTGCCTTCAGGATCCATCTAGCTTGTACATGGGATGAAGTTGTTATGATTAGGTCATCCATAAAGCCTCTTATTGAAGGTTGGCAGGTGCCGGACTCCATTATCGGCCTTCTGGATTCTTTCCCTGCAGTTGTTAGTAGTAAATTCATTCCCATGATAAACAAGATGGAGGGGGGGGGGGATAGTGCAACCCGTTGCAATTCCCTTTTCCAGGTCCTGTCACTCCATTGTGAATGGGCAGTATTGAACCATAACAATTATATCATATCAATTACATTTTTAATATGTCACACTCTGTCATCAAAAGGTCCCCAATCTATGGAAACAATCTACAGTAGTTCCCAATGCAAACAAAGAGCCATCCTACGACCTTGAATGACTATATGCCTGTAGTTTTAAACTCTCTTGTTATTAAGTCATTTGAAAAACATTAAAAAGGAACTTCTGGACAGGACGAAGCATCTTCTCGACCCGTTACAGTTTGCATATCGAACCAACAGGGGGGTTCAGGATGCAACCATAACTCTGCTTAACTTCATTCACAGTCACTTAGAGGGTAGTAAGAACCATGCCAGACTGCTGTTTGTAGACTTCTAGTCAGCCTTCAATACCATACAGCTTCAGCTGCTAGTGCAGAAGCTTGTGGAACATTTTGGGTTGGACACCAAACAATGTTGGATGGATTTTGGACTTCCTCACCAACAGAGCTCAGAGAGTGAGAGTAAATGGACACTTTTCTGGCTTGACTTCCACATCAATCAGCTCCCCTCAGGGCTGTGTCCTCTCTCCTCTCCTATACATCCTGTACAATAATGACTGCCACACTGAGTTATGAAATGATCACATTGTGAAATTTGCAGATGACATGGTGATAGTGAGCCTGCTGAAGGAGAATGAAATGTCCCATGGTCCTGTCATAGATTATTTCTCCAAATGGTGTCAGGAAAACTTTTTGGAGTTAAATGTGACTAAGACCAAAGACATCTATTGACTTTAGACATAATCCCTCCAACCCAGTCAATACTAAGAATAATGGTCATGAGGTAGAAATTGTTGAGTCATACAAGTACTTGGGCACTATAATTGATAACAAGCTGAACTTTGATTACAATACCAATTTGCTGTGCAAAAAAGCCAGCAGCACCTTTTTTTTCTGAGGAAGCTGGCTAAGTTCAGTGTCGACAGGTCCCTGTTGGTGATGGCCTAGTGGCCTGTCCAGGGTGTCTCCCTGCCTGCTGCCCAATGACTGCTGGAATAGGATCCAGCATCCCCGCGACCCTGAGAGCAGGATAAGCGGTTCAGATAATGGATGGATGGATGGAAATATTTTATTGAGTCGGTTATTACTTTTTCTGTTATTGGTTGGTATGCCTCTCTCAATCTTAAACAGAAAACTGCCTTAACAAATGTGATCAAGGTCTGCAGTAGTATTACAGGTACCCAACAGAAAAGTCCATCTGATTTCTATAAAAAGCGGATGTTAAGGAAAGCAGAATCCATCCTGTCTGACAGCACCCACCCCCTGCACCTAGAGTTTCAGACCTTGCCTTCTGGTTCCTGCTTCAAATACCCAGTAGTCAAAACCAATAGATACAAACACTCCTTCATTCCCTCAGCAATTTTACTGCTGAACTCCAACAGTAAGAGGTAATACCAGTGGCACCTTAATAAACACTGTTAATACTGTTAACTGTTTCATTGCTTTTGCGTTGCTTTTTACGGTTGCATTGGCTTTGTTCTCCTCACTACATGCTGTATTTATTTGCCTATTTGCCTCATGTGTTCTGTGGAGTGTTTGTGGGAGTTTGGTGGAGTTTGGTTGGAAAAACTTGATAAGGTATGTTATTTCACCCTCTCAGAAATCCCATTATGATTGTAACCCCCTGTTTGCTGGAGAAACTGTGGAAATCAAAATACAAACCACAACCATATTTTCTGGGATTGCCTTGTTATCAAAGACTATTGGAGAGCGATACACAACGCCCTACAAGACATTTTTTAATGTGAAATACTCCTAGATAGTAAGACCATATACAGTGCTGCTTGAAAGTTTGTGAACCCTCCAGACATGGTCACTGTTTTTTGTAAAAAACATTAAAATAAGCTTATTACACATACATCCAAATCCCAATTTGTAAAGCACACCTTCCAAATAATGGACACACACACAAAAAGAGATATATTTTCATTATGTTATTCAACAAAGGTAGTTTATTTCACAAAAACTGAAAATTTAACATGTGCAAAAGTATGTGAACCCTTGTATTAGTAGCTTGTGGCTCCTCCTTTTGCAGCCATTACTTCAACCAAACGTCTTCTGTAACCACTAACCAGTCTCTCGCATCTGCTTATGGGGCTTTTTGCCCACTCCTCCTTGCAGAACTCAGACAGTTGAGAGAGGTTGGAGGGACATCTGGTATGTACCAACTTCTTCTTACGTATTTCTGGATGAATTATAGCCTTATCTAGTTTATAACTTGTGTTTGGGGTTATCAGTTCAGACCCCCTCACGAACTAGCTAGCTAGCTAGCTAGCGCTTGCTAACAGTAGCCCCTAGACGTTTATGTTAGCTTAAATCAGGGGTGTCAAACTCCAGGCCTTGAGGGCCACAGTGTCTGCAGGTATTTGTTGCAACCGTGCACTACACCACCTGATTTAACTAATTAGCTCACCTCCTGGATCAAGGAGGGAAAGGAACTAGTTTAATCAGGTGGTGTAGTGCATGGTTGCAACAAATACCTGCAGACACTGCGGCCCTCAAGCCCTGGAGTTTGACACCCCTGGCTTAAATTAACTTGAACTGATAATTTCGGGCACATGCGATAACATAATAGGTACATCTACAAACCAAGTTGTGCCAAGGGTATTGTATTAGTTCAAATGCATCTACTACTTTCATTCACAGAGTCAACATGAGCAAGAGGAAAGTAACAGAGGATATCCGGTGCTTTTTGTATTTGAAATACATAATGACAGTCTACTTCATTATTTTCCTTTTTGTGTCACTATAGCCTATCTGAAAGTTGTTTTTCTTTTACATAAATAAGACATTTCCACAATAAATTGATGTAGAAAAAGAGCAAATTGGTACATACAAATTCACCAGAATGCAGGAAATTAAACGTGTGATGCTCAAAATTTCCAGGGGGAGGACCCCGACCCCCCGCTAAATGCCCCCCCCCAATGTTCAAGTGAAACTTACGCCCCTGTATACGTGTGTGTGTGTGTGTGTGTGTATGTATGCATATGTGGATCATAAATAAGACTTCCATATATATTCCTCAGTTTGATGTGCCTTTTGTCATGTATGTGTAGGTTTCGCATACATGACAGTGTTGAACATAAGAGCTGTCTTTTCCCTCCCCTGGATTGCTTGCACATAAAAGGTGCTGATTCTGCATTTCTGTGAAGCCTAGGCGTCTCCCTGCCTGTCTTCAGAGCACCCTGAGTTGAAGATATGAAGGCAGGGAAAAAAGCAATAGGGGTAATGGGACATGGAGATGGGGGTGAGAGTTATGATGGTGGTGCTGTTGGTGATGGTGTGTGTGTGTTGGGGAGGGGTGCTTTTGAGGAATGACCCCTCTTGCTGCCTTCTTGCTCTCTCCCTAGAGCAAGTGGTGTGGAATAATTACATAGCATATACAAAATTGAGCTCCACTCAACATGAAGGGAGGGAGAAAAAGAGAGTGAGCGGTGAGGGAGAGAGAAATGAGACCAAAAAAAAAAGGATGGCCACCAAGTCCTTTGGGCAATACTGAGCCTTGCACAGCCTTTATCACATTATTTATGGCCAATGATTAAATTCATTGTTCAGGAATGAGCAGCTAGCCAATGGCCTGTGATCTGAAGCTTATTCATTACTCAGTGGGCTAAACTCCAGGCGGCAAAAGGCTAGAGGGGTCCTTTAGATCGAAAAAAAAAAATATATATATTTCTCCCACCAGTTTTTCACTGTATTCCTTTGAATTGTATGTATGGTTGTTTGTGCTTCTATGTGCACATGTATCTTTAAATGTTGAGAATAGGCCCATAATATGTTGCACTGTAGTTAAGATATACTTTATTGAGTCGTGTGGGACCGCTGAGCAAGTACAGCTTCGCTCCACTTTAACCCCAGAATGTATTCATAGTTATGCTTCAGTCAACTCCACAATATTAAGAAAGTGTCATTAATATACACATTAATACTACCGCGAGTGAATGCATATTAGTTTAGCTGATTTTTGGCATGACAACCGCGAGTACTAACTCAAAAACAAGAGCGGCTAAGCAAGGCGCTAGCTATCCTAGCATGGCGAGTGGAACTCCATCCAGGCCTACTGAAAAAGAGCTGTTACCGGCACTAGCTACGGCACCCCCGGGGTTTGCCAAATTGCAGGCCGCACTGTGGAGGGCGATGGGGGAAATGGCTCGATTTAGTGGCACCTTATCGACCTTTGAATTGGATTTGAGCAGTGTCAAGACCACTCAGGGTAAAATGAAAACTGATGTGGCAGCCACTTTCCAACAACTCGACGAGGCTGAGGCTCGGATCTCTGAATTGGAAGATAAGAACAGACGCTTGAGGCAATTGGCTAAGATAAATGCTAAAGAGTGTTCAGAGCTTCAACAATCTGTGATGGAAATGGCTAACAGAGAGAGGCGCCTCAATGTATGGCTCTTTGGACTGAAAGACATTTTTGAAAAAAAAAATTCCCCAATTCTGCTTTTATTTGAGGAGCAAGTGACATTATGACATATTGGATGCAAATTTCTATTTGCTTTAAAACAGCTGTAAAACAATTTCAAATTCTGTCGCCAATTTGGGCCTAGAAATCTGCGGAAAACAGAATGCATTTTGGCTAAATTGTCTCTGAAAGACATATCAAAAGCAAGCAACGGTAGAGCTGATATAAAAATGAACGACCAATCAAAATTCAAGTATCACATCTGAATTTAGGAATTCAGTCAAGTGCTTTCTTAACTGACGGTCTGAGTTTTCTCCTCAAAATAGCAACGATAAGGCTTAAACAAGGTGCTTCAACATACTGTCAGGCCTGAAAAATGAAGTACACAATAATTAAAAGCAATTTTCACTCAAGGGAACTGAATTCTACAACAGATTTTGAATGATTGCACATAGGTTTCTTGCCAACCAAAATATCAATGACAGGTGTCTGCTGGGGGGGGGGGGGGGGGAGTCCTGCACACCTTGACCCAAGAATTAGATTAAATTTGATATTTTTCCATTTTAAACTTGCAGTTGTCTTACAGGTTATTTAATACTCAAATTAGAAGTCTTTATTGACTTAAACAGTTAAAATGTAAATCCCTTATAGAAGAACTGGCCCAGGCTACACAGTTATTGCAGTCAAACAAATGTAGCTCTGATCTTAAGGTAACGTCAGATAAATGAATTAAAGAACCCTTGTGACACCTGAAAGAACATATGGCTTTCAGCCCACCTCACTTATACCCCTTTCACACTGGCCAAAAAATCCACCAACATCCGCCTCTGGTCAGTGTAAAAAGGTGGATGTTAGCGGGTTTTATGGACAGTGTGGAAGGGGTATTAGTCGCAGTACCGGTTCTTGATTACAAATCTAGGACCAGCCAGCGTGCCCAAACCATAACCAACCAAGGAGGTAGAAAGATGTGTGAACCTGGATCAAGAAAGAGGAACTAATACCAACAAATGCCAATTTTCCCACATGCCCCATGATCCTTCTCAGCAAGACTTGTACTTTAACAATGTCTGGAATGGCTTGGGCTGATTTCTGCATGTCTCAGATAAACATAACACAAACATACAGGGATGGGGGTGGGGGCTTATGATTGAAGCACTCCCGTTTAAGTCACTCATTAAGTTTCGTCTGGTTGTACGTACAACCACGAAAAGCACATGTCGTCCCCGAGCTCCGTAACATTTTATATGTAGGTTAGCAACTTTTATTGTCTTTTTTAAACACAAACAGCAATAGCTAACACTTCTTCAGCCAAATCTGCCGCCGGTCTGTGATAATACTTCCGCCGACCACTGGAATTATTACCCATAATATCCCCCCAACCTCCCCAAGGAAACTCGTGGATTGGAGTGGATCTAGCCGATTCGGAGCTGCGAGTGGTACAGCGATCTTTGACCCAAATGCCAGCAGAAGGTGCTTCGCCTCGTCTGATCATCATACGCTTTCATAGTTTTTTGGAAAAGGAGCGCATCTTGGCTACAGTGACAGCAAAAGCTCACTAAGGGATCCATTGGGACAACTCTAAACTATCGCTGTTCCCTGACATGACGAAGGATGTTGCAGAGAGGAGGGGGCAGTTAGCCGAGGTCAGAAAGAAGTTGCACGATTTGGATGCATATCCGGCTGTGCTTCGCTTTACATGGAAGGGGAAAGGTGAGTTTTGTGGATCCTCGAAAGGCCATGGAACTGCTGTCTGAACCGGGTTAACGGAGTCTGGTTCTGGTCAAAGCTAGAATGGAGGGCAAGGAAGGAAGACGATGTCAGCAGTTGATGATTCTACTGTGTCGGGCCCACAAAGGGACACACGAACATGATGAGGCAGTCAAGACTGGAATGGATATGTGGGGATGTGTGGGAAGTTTCAAAGGCGTACATATACCCCGGGAGAAGAATGGGCTATGGGAGTAAACCCCCACAGAAAATCAACGTCTACAGTGCTGCGGTTTTTTTTTCTCGCCCTTTTGTATCTGTTCAAGTCGGACAGTACTGCTGGCGTGGTGTGTGGCTGCCGCTTCTCCCTCTCATAGCCCCCCCCCCATCCACCCCTGTATGTCTGTGTTATGTTTATCTGTTATCTTGTTTCAGTACCGTTTAATGTAAAGCGACTTTGAGTGTTAGAAAAACACTATATAAGTTTGATTTATAATAATCATAATACCAGACCAGACTATTGTATTTAGAAATCACGTCAGGACACAGCGCTGTCGCTCGACACAACCGCTACGTTGCATTCTTTATTTAGACTGACACAGCATCACAGGCAGACCCGATCAAACAACCCAGAGCCTGCAGGCATCACCAATCGATCCCAGCACAATAGAACAGCACCAAATCAAATGCAGCACTGTCGATGTGTGCAGACATAACATTCCCCCCCCCCCCCGGCAGGATTTCAAACATGAAAGGTTGACACAAAGTCCTCTAGGTGGCCAGGGCGTAAACGTGTGCGAACAGGTCACGGGGCGGCCTGAGGCTGGGCAGGCCAAGGTGGGGAGGGAGAAGGCAGGGGAAGCTGAGGCCCAGGAATGTCTGGGGCCCGTGTAGGAGCTGCATGAAGACCCGGGGCATCTCGCCATGCTGAGGGAATGGCTAAGGTTGTGTCACCAGCTGTGTGTGGCGGAGCTGACACCTTCCGTAGACGACTGGAGTGCCACCGAGTGCCATCGCTGAGGAGGTAAGTGGCTGGGCCCAGCTGATGGGTGACTTGGAGAGGAGAGGACCAGTATGAAGCCATTTTATTGTCCCTGTGGGGCCTGCGGACCCTGACCCAGTCTGACACATTGATGTCTGGCACCCTGGTTCGTTTTGACTGGTCAAACCGTTGCTTCATCCGCGTCTGCTGACGAGTGACTGAGGCTCTGACCCCAGAGGGAGGTGCCTGGGGTGTGGAGGGGCGGAGCCTGTCAAGGGGCATGCACAGTTCCCGGCCTAGCATGAGAGAGGCTGGGGAGACGCCTGTGGTCGAGTGCTGTGTGGCCCGATAGTGCAGCAGAGTGTGACGGATGGCCTGCGTGAAAGAGCACCCTTGGGCCATGTGTGCTCTGAGGCCGTTCTTCGGTGACTGGTGAAAGCGTTCAACGCCGCCATTGGCCTGGGGGTGGTAGTATGCAGTGCGTATATGACGGATGCCCTTGCTTTCGAGATAAGCAGTGAACTCAGCAGAGACCAGCCGAGGGCCGTTGTCAGTGGTGATGGTCTTTGGGAGGCCCCAGCGAGAGAAAAGAGAGTCCAGGAAGTCGATGATGATCTGTGAGGTCACAGTGCCGGAAGTGGTGAGTTCAGGTCATTTTGAGTGTAGATCGTAGGCGACCACCATGAAGCGTTGGTGGTGGGGAACTCCATGGATCTCACCACAACTGTCCAACTGCAGGTGTTCCCAGGGCTGAGAGGGCCAGGCGAGAGGTTGCAGGGGTGGGGGAGCCTGGTGGCCAGTCTTGCCACTCACAAGGCAGGCAGAACAGTCCTTCACCAGAGCCTCAATATCTCTGTCTATCCCCGGCCACCACACCAGGTCTCGGCAGCGCTGTTTCAGTTTCACAATGCCCAGGTGGCCTTCATGCACCATATTCAAAACATGTGCACGGAGAGCAGCTGGGACCACTGTGCAAAATCCACGTGCCACGCAGGTGTCGTTCCAGCAGGAGAGCTCCTGTCTGACTCGGGCGAACGCAGCCAGCTCCTCTGGAACCTTGTGAGGCCAGCCGTTCTGGATGTAGGTGCGGAGCTGGGAGAGGACAGGGTCCTGTTCGGAGGCTGCCCTCAGCTCCTGCAGAGAGACAGTGGCCTGAAGGGGTGTGTGTAGCATTTGGACAATGTCCTTTTCCACACAGTCAGTGTCCTTCTGTGGAGCTGGGGTGGAGACAGAGCGAGAGAGCAGGTCGGCGACAACATTGTCTCTGCCTGGGGTGAACTGCAGGCTGAAGTTGTACTGGCGGAGGCGGTCAGACCAGCGGTGTAACCTCAGGGGTTTGTGGCCTGTCCCAGATGTGGACAGCAGCGCTGTCAGGGCCTGGTGATCTGTCCTGAGGGTGAAGGAGCGGCCATAGAGGTAGAGGTGCCACCTTTCACAAGCCCAGATACAGGCTAACGCCTCACGCTCACCCATGGAGTACCGCTGCTCGGTCAGATTGAGGGCACGGGAGGCGAAGGCGATGGGCTTCTCCACACCGTTCTGGGTTTGAGACAGCACAGCCCCTGTCGCTGTGGCTGATGCGTCACAGGTCACAAAGGTGGAGCTGGAGATGTCGAAGTGAGCCAACACTGGTGGTGAAGTCAGTTGAGTCTTGAGATCACGCACAGCGTCACTACATGCCTTTGACCACACCCATGGCTCGTCCTTACGCAGCAGCTGGCACAGGGGGGCTGTGGTCGCAGAGTACTGGGGAAGAAACCTCAGGTAGTAACTTGTCATACCCAGGAAGGAGGCGACCTGGGCGGCCGAGCTGGGCTCAGGGATGGCCTGAATGGCGTCCACGTTGGATTGTAGTGGAGTTACACCGCTCGCTGACAGCCGGAACCCCACGAACTCGATGGCTGGCACAGAGAGGACACATTTCTCAGCATTGAGAGTTAGCTTGTGCTTGGACAGGGCTGCGAAGACCATGTTGAGGCGCTTGTCGTGGATTTCACTGGTGGGCCCGTGTACCACTTTATCGTCCAGATAAATGGCCACGCCCAGTATGCCAGCCAGCACGGAGACCATGATTTTCTGGAAGCAGCTAGGGGTGGAGCTGAGACCGAAAGGCATCCTGGTGTAGCGAAACACTCCTGCATGTGTCACAAAGGCTGTGAGGTTTCGGCTGCTGGGGTGGAGGGGCACCTGTAAGTACCCCTGTCTGAGGTCGAGCTTGGAGAACACCTCAGAGCCATAGAACTGAGCTGTGAGTTCTTCTGAGGTGGGCAGTGGATACTTATCAGGGACCACTGCCTTATTCACTGCACGTAGATCGACGCAGACACGCAGGCCCCCCGACTTCTTCTTAGCCACCACGACGTTTGAGACCCAAGGTGACGCATCCACCGGTTCAATGATGCCAGCTTCCAGCAGTTGTTGCAGCTCGGCGGAGACCCCATCACGGAGAGCCAACGGGATGCGGCGCAGTGGTTGGATGACAGATTTCACAGCAGGGTTGAGGAGAGGTTGATGGGTGAAGGCGGAGAGGCAGCCCAGCCCCATAAACAGCGATGGCCACTTCTGCTGCCAAGGTGTGGCAACAGTCAGGATTGCTGCCCCCCCTTGTGTCTAAGAGGGAGAACCCCAGAGCGGAGAACAGGTCCAGGCCCATCAGGTTGGCCCCACGGCGTGCCACATGAAAAACTGCATTGGGCACCAGCTTGGTTCCATAGCGGACAGTCACTTGGAGAGAGCCAACCAGATCGATTTTGGAGTCACCATACCCACAGAGGATGGCTGAGGGTGCGGACAGTGGCAGTGAACCGAAAAATGTACTGTAGGTATCAACATTCAGGAGAGACACACCTGCACCGGTGTCCAACAGCAGGGGGATGCACACATCATTAATGTTGACTGTGCATGATTTGAATGACACTGGCCCAGAGCTCACCTTGTGAATGACGGCAGCTGAAGACTGGGGGGTGTGGCCCTCTGACCCAGCCGGGGAAGATCGACAGACGTTGGCAAAGTGATTTTGCTTACCGCAGCTACGGCATGTCTGGCCACGGGCAGGGCAGTTCTGAACCCTTGAAACATGAGACCGAGATCCACAGTTACCACAGGACTGTTGAGGGCGGGGCCGAGAACGCCGTCGTTGCAGTTGCAAGATATCCCCAGTGGAGTCCGCGCCCGCCTCGCTCTGGCTGGGTTGCGTCCCGAGGGGCAGCCGTGAGTAGAGGGAGGAGTCGTTGGCAGCTTGACTGGAGGTGGCCACTTGCTGTGTATTTAGCATAGCAGCACACTCAGCTGCTCTCTCAACTTGCAGTGCGATGGTAATTGCTCTGGACAGCAGCAGACCGTCTTTTTCCAGCAGGAGAGTCTCACGCACCTTTGCGTTGTTGGTGTGTTCGATTAGCTGGTCGCGAACCATCTCGTCCTGAAGCTTGCCAAACTTGCATGAGCTAGCTAGCCCTCACAAATTAGCTACATACTGCTGCACAGACTCACCAGGCAGTTGGTGTCGCTGACGGAATATAAATCGCCGAAGGAGGGCACTCTGTGGAGCAGCGAAATGGGTGCTCATAAGTCCCACAGCTTCATCAAAGTTTGTGACGTTCCCCAGAGTCCCGAGCACACGATGGCCCTCTGCTCCCAAGCAGTGTAGCAACAGAGCCGTCTTCCTAGCCTGGCTCATGTCGTCGAGCCCTGAGGCGATGATGTAATTTTCAAAACTATGTAGCCAGCGAGTCCATGGTACCGGAGGCTCGCGAGGTAATGCCAGGAAGGGGGCAGGTGGTGGGAGAGAGATATCAGCCATCCTCGTCGCCAATATTGTATTTAGAAATCACGTCAGGACACAGCGCCGTCGCTCGACACAACCGCTACGTTGCATTCTTTATTTAGAATGACACAGCATCACAGGCAGACCCGATCAAACAACCCAGAGCCCGCAGGCATCACCAATCGATCCCAGCACAATAGAACAGCACCAAATCAAATGCAGCACTGTCGATGTGTGCAGACATAACACAGACATCATCATCAAGAACAAAAAAGAAAAAAGCTGCCTACTCATCGAAATGTCCATCCCAACTGAAAGGAACACCTCAGTGAAAGTAACTGAAAAACTGCCGAAATATAAAGACCTTGAAATCGAGATAGAGCGAATGTGGGGAATGAAAACCATAGCAATACCAGTAGTGATAGGAGCCCTGGGACTTGTAAAAAAAGGGATGGAGAAACACACCCAACGGATCCCGGGTAACATCAGAATACAAGAACTACAGAAGACCGCACTACTTGGAACATCTCATATCCTCAGAAAGGCAGTATCCATCACATAGACTTCTGCCTCATTCTAACCCGAGGCCCAAGGAATGGGCCCGGTTATTATGCTGTATTATGGCGTGACGTTAAAGGGAATTTGTATAATGATAATAATAATAATAATAATAAGGGGCAGGATAATTTCGCCCACTAGTTCTCTGGAAAAACTGGACAGCAAGAATTAAAGAGCTTGACTCTCAGATTAAAAACATTGAAAATGAGCTGTCACAAATTTACAGTGACAACCAGTTAAAAAAAAAATCTGTGACTGGAAATATCAACTAAATGAGATCAATAATAAGAGGGCAGACGTGCCCTCTTTAGATTAAAAACAAGCTTCTACGAAAGTGGAGAGAAATATGGCAAGCTGTTTGCAAGACAACTGAAACAAAAAGATGCCAGCTTTTTTATTCCTGCGAGTAATGATGATAAGGGGCAAGTTTTAACAGATTATGCGGAAATCAACAAGGTCTTCGAAAGCTTTTATGAGAATTTGTATAAGCTAGAGACATCTGTAGATGAAAGCAAATATCAGGAGTTTTTTTTTCTTTAAATAAATCTTCCTACAGTGTCGTCAGCCCAAGGGGAGATGTTGGATGCGCCTGTAAACGAGTCAGACGTTAGGGAGGCTATATTATCGATGAAGTCCGGTAAATCCCCAGGCTTAGATGGCCTTTCAGCCGAATATTATAGGAAGAAGATTGACGTAGTGGCACCTATTCTGACCGTAGTTTATACAGAAGCACTTAGCAGAGGGACAGCTGCCACCAACATTTAATGACGCAGTAATCACTGTACTGCTGAAAAAAGACAAGAACCCCTATGAGCCAAGTAGCTTTCGGCCAATTAGTCGGTGTCATGGGTGTGTGATCTGGGTCATCAGCGCGCTCTCCCATCCCCTGATCGGTGTTTTAATTCACCTGCCCCGTGTGCCTGAATGACCCTGATTACTCGCTTCACTCACCTCCCCTTTCTCCAATTGGCTGTCCGGTCCCTGCCCTATCCTGCGCCCAATCTCCCTGATTGGCCTCCAATATATGCCCCTTGGTTGCCCTGGCTTTCGGTGGGTTCATCTCACACTCTCACTTAGACAAACGCACAGAGACTATTGATTGCCAGAGTGCTTTGTGAGCGTTCCCCGCTATCTGTACCTGCCGTCTGTTCCTTTCGTGTAATAAGAGTTGTCTGAACTGAACCGGTTTGCCTCCACCGTCTGCACTTGGGTCCTCTCCCTGCTGTTGTCGTGACATTAAGAACCGACCAAGTATGGATGGTTCATTGTACCGGAGACAGTGTAGGCACAGGCCGGTGTCAGGTGTGAATGGTCTCTGGCGGGGGTTTATCCGACTGTATAACCAGCAGCCTGTCTCCCAGTCTGCTGGCTCTGAAACCGCTGGCTGCCAGCCTGCCTACCGGCCGGTGGACCACCAATTAATAGGTGGTACCGAGCCGACTCCAGCCCTGGACCCATTCTGGGGAACCTGCCTGGCCAGGAGAGGTCCCCGTAGTCTCTACTCTCCACCAGTCCCATGTCCCCCAGCAGCCGGCCAATGTCCTGTCCGATTGCCAGCCGCCGGCCACACCAGCCGATGCCTTCCCGTCCACCTCAGCCGACCTGTCGGGTTAGGCTACTCAGTGTCCCCGAGTTCCAGAATGGTTGGTCTGTTCCTGTACCGTCGACCATCTTTGCCGACATGTGGCCTGTTTCCCCGAGTGGCTGCCGAGCCATCGCCAGCCTCTGGGTCATCCATCTGTTTGTCCGCTGGAAATACTCTGGCTCTGCGTCCTGGTCGTCCTCCCGATCGGTTCCAGCCCTCGGGCCGTCCGCCTGAAATCCCGGGCCCCATTCCTCCTCCCCCTGGGCTCCTCCGTCCATCCTGCTGGGGTCCTGTCATGGGTATGAGATCTGGGTCATCAGCGCGCTCTCCCATCCCCTGATTGGTGTGTTAATTCACCTGTGCCTGAATGACCCTGATTGCTCGGCTTCACTCGCCTCCCCTTTCTCTGGTTGGCTGTCTGGTTTCCTGAGCTGCGCCCAATCTCCCTGATTGGCCTCCACTGGGTATATATGCCCCTTGGTTGCTCTTGGCCGGTTCGTTTCTCTCTGAGACGCACACAGAATCCTGGTCGCCAGAGTGCCTCGGCTGTTGTGAGCTTTCCCCACTGTCTATTCCTGCTGTTTGTTAATTTTGTGTAATAAGAGTTGTTTGCCTCCACCGTCTGCACTCGGGTCCTCTCCCTGCTCTTGTGGTGATAATCTGGAGAATGTAGATTGCAAGATTTTTGATTAGGGTATTGGCAATAAGTGGCGAAAGTTCTACCACAAGTTATTAATGATGATCAGGTCGGTTTTATTAAAGGTAGATGAGCTGACAACCTTAGACGCCTACTCCATCTTATGTGGTTAAATCGTAAAGATGTTCTAGTTCAGCGGTCGGGAACCTATGGCTCGCAAGCCATATATGGCTCTTCTGGTGACGGCATATGGCTCCCAGACAATTTTGAGTTGAACATTTTTTTTAAAAAAAAATCAGTTTGGAACTGATTTTAAAATACTTGTGATATTTCGGGTCACGGGTCACCCGTGGGTCGGGTCGGGAACCAATGGCTTGCGAGCATGTCCGGGTCATTGTAAAGGTGAAAAAAATCAATTTTATCAGATAGCCAACTAGTTTATCCGCTTCAACCCTTGTAACGGAAAAGATGGCGAAAAGAAAAAAAGACGATGGTTACCGTGCATTCCAGGCTGCGTGGTCAGAGGAATCTGCATTTGTGGAGAGAGCAGGATCTGCGGTATGTCTAATATGCAATGATAACATTGCATCGATGAAACGGTCAAATACAAAGCGGCACTTCGATACGCACCATGCTTCATTTGCATGGAAATATCCAGCGGGGGACAGACAGCAGGAAAAGGGCATGCGAGGAGCTACAGCGGAGAGTGCAGACGAGTCAGCAGCAACCACGTGTGTGGACCAAGCAAGGTGACGGGAATTCCGCTAGCTTTGCGGGGGCTTTGGCAATAGTAAGGAATGGAAAGTCATTCACAGATGGCGAGTATGCCAAAACATTCATGCTTGATGTGGCCAATGAACTGTTTGATGACTTCCAGAATAAAGACAAGATAATCAAACGAATAAAAGACATGCCCCTGTCAGCAAGAACTGTGCACGATCGTAGCATCATGAGGGCAAATCAAGTCGAGGAAACACAAATTAAGGACATAAACGCCGGGACATACTTTTCTCTCGCGTTAGATGAGTCAGCAGACGTTAGCCATCTATCTCGGTGCAGTATAATTGCCAGGTATGCTGCAGGTGACACACTGCGTGAGGAAAGCTTGGCTGTTTTGCCAATGAAAGGGACGACAAGAGGAGAGGATTTATTCACGTCTTTCATGGAGTTTGCTAAAGAAAAAAAACTACCGATGGATAAACTTATTTCTGTCTGTACTGATGGTGCACCCTGTATGTTGGGGAAGAACAAAGGATTTGTAGCGCTTCTCCGTGAACATGAAAAGAGAGCCATCCTAAGTTTTCATTGCATCCTGCACCAGGAGGCGCTTTGCGCTCAGACGTGTGGCCAGGAGCTTGGCGAGGTGATGTCTCTGGTCATTCGAGTGGTCAACTTTATTGTTGCCCGAGCTTTAAATGATCGCCAGTTTAAAGCTCTGTTAGAAGAAGTTGGGAATCATTATCCCGGTCTGCTTTTACACAGCAACGTGCGTTGGTTGTCAAGGGGGAAGGTGCTCAGCCGTTTTGCAGCTTGCCTGAGTGAAATCCGGACTTTTCTTGAAATGAAAGGCGTCAAGCATCCTGAGCTAGACAACACTGACTGGCTCCTGCAGTTTCACTATCTCGTGGACATAACTGGCCATCTGAACCAGCTCAATGTGAAAATGCAAGGTATTGGAAATACAATCTCATCCCTTCAACAAGCAGTGTTTGCATTTGAAAGCAAGCTGGGAGTCTTTCTCAGGGACATTGAAACAGGTCGTCTTCTGCACTTTGAAAGACTGCAACAATTTAGAGATGCATGCTTAGCAAGTGACTCCACTCAACATCTGGATCTCCAGCAGCTAGCTGGCTTTACGTCCAATCTCCTGCAGTCATTCAAAGCACGTTTTGGAGAATTTCGCGCGCGCACTGGTCTTTTCAAGTTCATCACTCATCCACATGAGTGTGCAGTGGACAAAATCGACCTGACATGCATCCCCGGGGTCTCTATCGGAGACTTTGAGCTGGAAGTTGCTGACCTGAAGGCATCAGACATGTGGATGAGTAAGTTCAAGTCACTTAATGGAGAGTTGGAAAGTCTTGCGCGACAGCGAGCAGAGCTGGCGAGGGAACACAAGTGGACAGAAATTAAAAATCTTCAACCTGAAGACCAGCTGATTCTTAAAACTTGGAACGAGCTTCCTGTGACATACCACACAATGCAGCGTGTGAGTATTGCCGTATTGACCATGTTTGGCTCTACATATGCATGTGAGCAGTCATTCTCGCATGTGAGGAACATTAAGACCAACCTACGCTCACGTTTAACTGATGGAAGCCTCAACGCCTGCATGAAGCTCAACCTCACCACGTATGAACCAGACTACAAGGCCATCAGCAAAACCATGCAGCACCAGAAGTCGCATTAAAAGTAAGACATATTTAATTTATTATACGTTAAAAATACTATATGGCTCTCAATGAAATATATTTGAAATATTTGGCTTTTATGGCTCTCCCAGTCAAAAAGGTTCCCGACCCCTGTTCTAGTTGCTGCCTTCTCGCTTGATGGCATGAAAGCATTTGATAGGGTGGAATGGGGGTATCTGTATGCTTTAGGGCAGCATTTATTAAATGGATTAAGGTACTATATTCAGCACCGCGGGCAGCAGTTTTTTTGCAAATGGCATTATGTCCCCCTTTAATGTGGGACCAGACAGGGGGGCCCTCTTTCCCCGCTGCTCTTTACTCTGTCTGTGGAGCCACTAGCAGCGTCAATCAGATGTTTTGAGAATTAAGGGAGTGCTGGCAGAAGGGAGCATAAACTGGTTTTGTACGAAGAGGATTTTGTTGCTACCATCAAACCCAGCTTCCTCTATTTCAGGTGTCATTGACATTGGGAGTTTTTCTGAGATTTCGGGCTGCACAAATCGGAGGTAACGCCCGTCTCATTGAGTTGCTCCCCTGCTGACATTGGTAAATGGCTATCATCGGAAATGAAATATTTGGGCATAATCTTGACTAGACTCTCAGGAGATTGTTCAAATTAATATAAATCCAGTGCTCCAGAATAGTAAGACTAGCTCTGCCAAGTGGAAAATGTTGAATATCTCCGTGGAGGAAAATAAATGCAATTAAAATTGTATTGTCAAAGATTATATTTCTATGACGCTTTAAATTTCCCTGTCAGTGCTTCAGCAGTGTAATGAGGTAGTGAGGATTACCTTTGGAATGGGAACAAACCCTGAATTATTCAGACTAAGTTGTTTACTACTAGTATGAGAGGACTGGCATTGCCAAATATAGAACTTTACAGTATTGCCTTTGAAATGGTTAAGCTATGAAAACGCTGGTCTTATGTAGCCCGTGGAATTAGATACCACACAGAACACAATTACTTCCGGGATTCTTGTAGCTTTAATTTTATTGTTTGAACCTTCGAATGCAGATCGTTTTACTGAGTGCATAAATTCCTGTGTCTTTCGAGCAAACCGCTCATAAATGTTCACAGATGTGGCAAGTTTAACAGAAATGATTTTAAAAGGAAAACAATAAATACAAAATACTGTGCAAAATACGGCAGTGGACTATGTATGTTAAACGGGGTTTAACAAAGACATGTGGAACTTCCTGAAGATTGTGCAACTTCTCACTGTCAGTTACCTTTAAACAGAATTAAAATGCATATAAAACCTTTACATTTCCCTTACTACCCAAATACAATGGCATGGTGTGGCTTTATGCACGCCAACATTACCTTGTCATGCCTGCAATGGCGAACAGTGGTCGACGGCTCGCGCCCAAAATCACCAAACAACTCCAGTAGCGTCTAAATCAAACCATCGTGTCAAATTACCGACATACAATATTGTTTGGAATAATGTTACAGGTATATTTCACAAGATATTTACACCTACTTACTACGGAGTCAGAGCACCGTCACACCGCAATCTTCAGGTGGTTCACACAAGAAAAAAGAATACCCAAGATGCACTTGGATAACTTGCACGGAGTTACAATAAAAGTCCGCAACACTGCCACTTACTGGTCAAACATGCAATGACAACCAAAACTATAAAAATACACTCATCTGCTTCACAATTTAAATACATCAAATGACATTTTACATGGCTTGACAGTGTAACAATTACATATATTAACAGTTAAACTATACTAAATTTAAGTGGAAAATCATTTAACAGATTTACCACCCGGCTACATACTCCCCTGCAAATATAGTCAACGTCCTCGGTGACTACGAAACATGAACTGAAAAGGCCTTGCAGGGAGTATTTGAGTCAAAGAGAGCAGCACCCAGGCTTGTCAAAACCTTAGAGACCATGTCTGTGCTGACTGAAACTGCATTACAGGCTGACTTTGGCAGATGAAATGGGTTTGAATGAGATCCAGCCATTTCCCGCTTGCTTTTCCTAATGGCAGGTTTAGGTGCATAGGTTCTACGTCCTGCTCCACCAGCACCATCTGTTAGTGCGGGCCTGTCCCTGTTTTCAATAATGGGCAAGTCACTGTCGCTAACGTCTGGATGCACATCAACACATTCTGTTTCTGTGCCACAATTTCTCATATCTGAATAACCTTCCTCAGGTCCTTCACCGTCACTCTCATCTGTGGGTGCTGTCACATGTAAACTAACACTTTCTGCTGCAAGAGGCAGGTTAGGTACTTGCACAAGCCGGCGAGGGATGACTTCCTCAACAATAACAAAATCAGCCTCAGGTGACTCAGGCTCATCCTCAGCTACAGGCTGTGTAGTGGTCTGTAACCTAGTTCTAGTTCTGGGTTTGGGAACTGGTTTTGCACAAGGTCGCAACTCTGACCTATGAACTCTTTTAATGGGACCTCCCTCAAAAGGTTCAACGGTGTGTGTGGTACCCTGGATGTCAACTACCTTGTAGACTGTTGAGGTCCATGTGTCCTGAATTTTATGTCTACCTGGGGGTCTGTGACGTAGGAAAACCAACTGACCAATGTCCACAGGAGGACAATACACCTTCTCATTTTGCAGTGAGATCCTCTCAGCTGCCTTCTGCTCCGAGTACTCTGGCTCTCTCGTGTGCCTGTCTGAGTCTCTCCTGATGAACAGACAACCAATCCTGTTTCCTGTCTGACACACACTCACGCCCTAATAAAGCATCTACTGGGAGATGTGGCTGTACCCCGAAAAGCAAATAATAAGGCGAGTACCCTGTGGTGGAATGAGGAGTGACATTATAGGCAGTGTTGTAGTACTCGAGTCCAGGACTCGGACTCCAACTCGAGTCCTGATTTTCATGACTTGTGACTCGACTTGGACTTGGACTCGCGAACTTACTGCATTCGGACTCGGAAGTTGGAGACCCGGACTCTGACTTTTTAATTGATAAAGACTGTTTTTGTTAGATTTTTTTTAAATAATAGGCCCTATTAAAATATATTAATAGCTATATTAATACTGTAACATTATTCAATACCGTGTAAGGGCAGGCACGTGTGTCCCACCTACATGCGGATTCACGTGGCGTGCATACCGTCATGTTCAGTAGCGCGAAGATGCGTAAAGAGACCCCCCGAATTGTGCGCTTTGCTTACACATATTTTACAACAAATTCCAGCAAGATCACTGCTAGATGTTCGATATGTAAACGAACTATTGAGGAGAAGACCGGGACAACCTCAAACTTCAACAGACATCTGTCAAGGATGCACCCAGAAAAGTAAGTGATATGCAGTCAGTTGATGATATGGTTGGTGATCAGTTAACGTTAGCTAGCTAGCTATCTAGCTACGGTAACAATAGCCTCTGAAGTAACTCAACCACTGGTCCAAGATGTTGGGTTAGGTTGTGTGGCGGGTATATCATATCACTAGAACCAAGTGAAATTGTATAGGTAAATTAAGTAACGTTACTGTTAGAATGCTAATGCACCATTGCACAGAAAAGTCACAGTACGGTTCGCTTTCAGTATGAGCGTGCCATCAATCTCACTAATGAATTGGTAAGTAACACGCAGCGTCTTCGTGTTATAGGGAAATTAAAACTGATTTTTCTTATTTATCATTTAGCTAATTACCAAATAGCATACACTTAACAGAAAAAACACACCACTCTGAACTACCGTGTTAGCATTAATCTTAACTAGCAATAACAAATCCGCACATTGCAGATCTCCGCCATAAATATTCTCCAAGTGCGGAGAAGGAAGAAGTCTAGCCTATATGCATCCACAAATAATGTTGATAAAATGTGCACAACTTTACAATGCAAATAAAAATAATTGTAGGCTATTACTCGCTAAATGGACTAATTGAAGAAAGCTAATGTGGATGCCGCCACTGGTTTTCTTGAGAGCTGGAGACGGTACGAGATTTGACGGATGTGGCATTTCCCCCCCGATGTACCGAAAACTACCGAACCGTATCATGATTCGTGACACCGCATAGGCTACTGTAAATATGGGGATATTTTTCTTTGCATATATGCAGCATTGGGTGTGCCAAATTCTAAAAATAGACATGCGCGACGTAGCTTTTGAACAGTACTATGAACTGGCTCTGTCTTCTAACAAAATCACACCCTCCCTGACCCATACAGAATAAACATACAGACTCACAGAGGATAGAGAGTTAAAGCTCAGCTAGGTAGCATGTAACATACTTAAATCAATAATTAAATGCCTGGGGTTTGCTAATTAATCCCTGTCCTGTTAGTCTCATAAATTATGTATCTTTTCTCATACTTTTCATTTATCCAGCTAGCTTACATTAGTTAATCTACTAATATGGTAATGTTAGTTATATAGATAACTAAATATGTAACTTAACTGGTTATGGTTCAAACAACTATGTGTATAATGTGTAACATTTGTATTGTTATTGCATATTGTTAAAGCTATAACGTTACACATTTTTTGCTGTGAGAAAGATTACTTGAAACAGTTTGGCATCAGCAAGCTAAAGTGTGTATCCTATCTTCCCCTAGGTTCCGAGAATACCGTGCCTCCACTGCTTCAGATGTGATGCCAGCTGCTTCAGGTCAGAAGACTATCACATCATTTTTAAATGATGGACAGCAAAGGATGTACGACCTCAAACATCCACGTCAGAAGGCTATAAGTGATGCCCTTGTAAAAGATCTAATCATTAAGTGCTGCTTGCCACTCTCCATCGTTGACAACGAGGACTTCAAGCACTTGCTGCATGTCCTGGACCCTCAGTACCGGCCCATAGCAAGATCCACAATTTCCTCTGTGACCATTCCAGGAATGGTGGAAGTCAAGAAAGAACAGATAAAGAGCCAGCTGGCAGAAGCATCGAGTGTTGCTGTTACCACAGACATTTGGAGTGATCGAAATATGCGGTCATTCCTTGGAGTGACAGCACACACAGTGGCAATGGATAAAAAAAAAAACAGGAACTCAGTCTTCAGTCATATCTTCTTTCCTGCAAAAGAGTGCATGGGAAACACTCAGGAGAGAAGATTGCAGTGATGTTTGAATGCTGTGCTGAAGAATACCTGATTAAGGACAAGATCAACTTTGTCATAACTGACAATGCATCCAACATGAGAAAAGCTTTCCAGGCCAGCTTTCCCCTAGAGGATCCTTGTGATGCTGAAGCTCATGATTCCAGCACATTTGAGGAGGATGATGAAATATGGCAAGACCTGATGCCAGAAGATCAACAGACAGTCAATGACACTTTGGCTGAGAACTGTAAGACGCAGAGACTATCATGCTTCACACATTCACTGCAGTTGGTCATAAAAGATGGTCTGAAAGACACCAGTGGGCTGTCAAGCACCCTAGCAAAGCTATCCCGTGCAGCCAACCTCCTCCACAGTGGCACCTCGTTTAAAGACTGCTTTGAAGCGTGTTTTGGTGATGCAACAATTCCAACAGCGAATGCCACACGATGGAATTCCACTCTGAAGAAGGTGAAGGCTTATGTGCATTTAGACATGCAAAAGCTGTCCAGTGTGTTGGAATCAGAGGGGGCACAGAAGCCTTATCTTATCCCCGCGAGAGTATGCTCAGCTTAAAGAACTGATCGAAGTTCTTGATCCGTTCTTAGAGGCAACCAGCCTAACTCAGGGTGAGACTACTGTCACCGTCAGTGTGATTGTGCCGTGTCCTCACTCTGCGCTGTCACCTGCAGGAAATAAGAGGAAAAGCCAGATACTGTGGGCCTCTGGTGAGAGCTCTGGAGAGCTCCTTGAAAACAAGGTTTGCAGAGGTTTTCAGTGCAGTCAAGATACCAGGATGTGAGCCAGCTGAAGGAAGAGGCCCCACCAAATTTCCTTTCACCAATGCCTACTTCATAGCATCTGTGTTGGACCCAGCATTTGGCTCCCATTGGCTAGAACATGATGTGCAGCTGGACAGTGACATCAATGATGTGCTGAAGACTGAGATCAAAGGTGAGAAATGTTTTGATTAACGTTAGTTAAGTGATTAACTATTTGATTGTTGTGATGTTTATATCATTGAAGGTGTTACAATAAAGCACATAGGCGTGTCATTTGTCATGTAGGCCTAGTCAATAACATATTTGTAATGAGTCCCCCATGCCCCCTCTCATTTCAGAGTATATAAAGGCAGAGGGTGACAAGCAAGCGGTATCAACAGCGGAAGCAACAGGACCAGGGGAAGGTGAACTTTCAGAGTCTCCTCCTGAGAAGCAGTTGAGAATGTTCTCCCACTATAGGAGGACTCCCTCCTCCACAGAGAGGTAGCCGTCTGGCCAGGCTCAGTTGACTGCATACCCCGATTTGATCGCTGAGCAGGACCCTGACTCAGTCCTGTGCCTCAGGTTTTGGCAGCAAAACAAATCCAAATTCCCTACCCTCTATCAGATTGCCACACAGGTATTCTTTATCCCTGCCTCCAGTGCACCCATTGAAAGGGTATTTAGTCATGGAGGCATTTTGATGAGGCCTCACCGTGCAAGGTTGAGTAGTTCCATGCTGTCAGATCTTGTGTTTTTGAAATGCAACGTGTATGCTTAAAACTAGTGCCACCAGCCTTTTGTTCCTAACTATTCCTGAGAGACAATGTCTTTTGACTAGTTTTTATGAATGTATTGTATGCTGTGGAACTTACTTCTGTATACTGTTTCCACCATTTGCTAATATCATGCTATTCACAGCTATCAATGTGTTTTGAAGCACATCCAATGTTCAGAATATCAAAGAAATTCAGACCGTTCTAAAAATGTGTGTGTGCGCGCATGCTTGCGCGTGCATGTGTGCGAGTGTTTGGGTGTGCATTTGTTTGGCTATCATGTCACAAAGTAAATAAACTCCCTTTGAAATGGTGACAGCTGTGTCATTTTTGTTTAATGTAGACCTTTTTTATTTGTATGTCAGATCTTTGACTGTGCCCGAGTGGATCACTGGAGCCATCTTGGAACTTGACTCAGACTCAACCTTGATGACTCAGACTCGGACTAGGATAATAGGGACTCGACTCGGACTCAGGTAATGGGGACTCGACTCGGACTCGACTTTTCTTTGGTGACTCGGACTTGGACTTGAACACTGGGGACTCGAGACTCGACTCGGACTCGAGGTTTAGTGACTCGACAACAACACTGATTATAGGTATATACTACTTCAGACAGATGCTCTGGCCAACGCTTTTTTTTCTCTGGTGGGAGTGTCCTTAACAAGTCATGGAGTGTGCGATTGTATCTTTCACACTGACCGTTTCCCTGTGGCCTGTAGGGACTTGTCCGTGTCTTTTTAACCCCATAGAGTTTGCACAGTTCTGCTATAATTTCACTCTCGAAATTTCGACCTTGGTGTGAGTGCAGTCTCTCTGGGACCCCATATTTCATGAACCACTCCCTGAGCAAAACTTTAGCTGTAATGTCAGCCTTCTGGTCTTTGGTAGCATACGCTTGTGTGAACTTTGTAAACAAATCGGTCACAACAAGGACATTTTCACGGCCATCTGAAGCGGCCTCCAACACTGTAAAATCAACAGCCACCACTTCTAGAGGTCGGGAGGCCAGGAATGCCTGAACTGGAGCATGGATTTTTGGCTGAGGCATCTTGGTCAAAATGCACCGCTCGCAGTTTTTAATCCAGCTTTCAACATCCTCACATAGCCCTACCCCAAAACACCTCCCTCTTAGCAAGTTTACAGTGCGCTCTATGCCCTGATGTCCCATGTTGTTATGTACATTTTCTAGAACTTGGTCCCTCAAACAACTAGGCACGAGTAACTGCCACACTTCTCCATGACGTGGGTCTGTGATAACCCTGTAACAACAACCCTTCTCGTTGTTGTATGCATCTCCATTGTTTCAACAGTCTTTTCACTTGACTAGTCAGGGCTGCTCTCTCTCTGGGACATGGCCTCTTCCCCCGATCACAAAATGCCCTAAACTCTTTTAGGGTGGGGTCACCGGCCTGAAAACCTACCAGCTCCTCTCTGGTATAACCTGGCAGTGTGGGGGTGTTGCCCTGTTTAGTACCTGTCTCACCAGACCTCGACTCCCCAGCACGGATCTGTCTCACTTTGTAACACTCCAGACCTCTAGAGACAAGACCAGGATCCAGAACTGTTCCTCGCTCAATCAGGTTACACACAGCGATACAGTTGTCAAAATCCGAGTCAGGGTCTGTTTCAGGCTCCCCTGCAAACTCCTGCCTAGAGAGAGCATCTGCGGCGGCATTACTGCAACCAGGACGGTACTTAACCTCGAAATCAAAAACAGACAGTTGCGCTACCCACCTCTGATCTATAGCACCTAACTTGGCTGTCTTGAGGTGGCAGAGGGGATTGTTATCAGTCAGGACAACAAACTTTGAACCAAGCAAGTAACCCCTGAATTTTTCAGCAACTGCCCATTTTAAGGCAAGCAACTCATACTTCATGCTACTATAATTATGGTCATTCTTCTCAGCCTGGCGTAGTCTGCGGCTAGCATATGCTATGACACGTCTGGTGTCACCTTGCTGCTGACACAATACAGTGCCTAATCCATGCTGACTAGCATCTGTCTAAACTACGAATGGTTGTGTGAAGTCGGCAAAACCCAAAATGGGAGCAGAGGTAAGTTTTTCCTTTAACTGCTCAAAGGAAGAGTCACACTCTGGTGTCCACATATTACAAAACTGGTGACCTACTTTCCCTGTTTTCTTCACACCTGAGTGCTGCTTCTCTTAAACCAATAAACCGGTCTCTGAGCACAGTTTTCTCATTAGGTATTACATCTGTAGACTGTTTCACTACAGAGCTCAAAATCTGGGATAGTGCATGGGAGTAGTCACAGAGGTCTTCTCCATCAGTTTGGTTACGGTTGTAAAAGGTCTGCAAAAGCTGTGTGGAACTGCGCTTTTCCCCAAATGCATTGCTCAGGTAAGAGTATAAATCACTGGGCCCCACTGACTGACCCCTCATGCATAGTCTCACCTCTTCTAATGCAGGGCCATGCAATAGAGATAGTATATAGTCACATTGTTCTTCTGTTGTTTGCTCTCTGTATCTTAAAACCCTTTCAACCTCTTCAATAAACTCTTCGACAGATCTCCTGTCTGTACCACACTCCCCACTAAATGCTTGGATCTGGCGTTCTCTTGGAACGTAGATGTATGAACATGTGGGTGCACTGTTATCACTTGCTCTCTGAGCCCTTGCTTCACCATTTAACCTGGTGAGCTCATCTCGCAGTCTGGCGAGCTCTTGCATGGTGGTCTGCATTTCTTCTGTAGCACCTTCACCTATACCCGTTATGCCACCTGAGGTGTGGCCATTATCATTACGTGAACTCCCTTCATCACCAGAATCACTAGACATAATGATATATTAATCTTTACTCAGTCCAGTATAAATGAGGATATTTAGTTCAAAACCTGGTTCAAGGATACTACAAGGACAGTCTTTACTTGGAGCCTTGCTGGATCTTGGTCTTTGTAGCTGAAGTTAGCGCTGGAGTCCTCTGCGCTGGTACGGCTGAGTCGTGTGAGACAGGAAGCACCAGAACCTCCTAGAGCCCCTCACGTCGTCTCTCGATAGTCACCACCTCCACAGCAGGATGGCTTCAGACTCAATACCAACTGACGTCACCAGCAATCTTCACCACTGCCGTATTTTTTTTAAGTAAAAATAAGCCACTCTGTTGCCAATTTAAAAAAAAAAAGTTTTAGCTACACCCCACTCCTGGTACCAAAATTATGTAGCCCGTGGAATTGGATACCACACAGGACACAATTACTTCCGGGGTTCTTGTAGCTTTAATTTTATTGTTTGAACCTTCGAATGCAGATCGTTTTACTGAGTGCATAAATTCCTGTGTCTTTCGAGCAAACCGCTCATAAATGTTCACAGATGTGGCAAGTTTAACAGAAAAGATTTTAAAAGGAAAATCATAAATACAAAATACGGCAGTGGACTATGTATGTTAAACGGGGTTTAACAAAGACATGTGGAGCTTCCTGAAGATTGCGCAACTTCTCACTCTGTCAGTTACCTTTAAACAGAATTAAAATGCATATAAAACCTTTACATTTCCCTTACTACCCAAATACAATGGCATGGTGTGGCTTTATGCACGCCAACATTACCTTGTCATGCCTGCAATGGCGAACAGTGGTCGACGGCTCGCGCCCAAAATCACCAAACAACTCCCGTAGCGTCTAAATCAAATCATCGTGTCAAATTACCAACATACAATATTGTTTGGAATAATGTTACAGGTATATTTCACAAGATATTTACACCTACTTACTACGGAGTCAGAGCACCATCACACCGCAATCTTCAGGTGGTTCACACAAGAAAAAAGAATACCCAAGATGCACTTGGATAACTTGCACGGAGTTACAATAAAAGTCTGCAACACTGCCACTTACTGGTCAAAACATGCAATGACAACCAAAACTATAAAAATACACTCACAATCTGCTTCACAATTTAAATACATCAAATGACATTTTACATGGCTTGACAGTGTAACAATTACATATATTAACAGTTAAACTATACTAAATTTAAGTGGAGAATCATTTAACATATTTAACAGATTTACCACCCGGCTACACAGTATTGCCTTTGAAATGGTTAAGCTATGAAAACGCTGGTCAGGAAGTGGTTCACATCTGGGTTGGATGGAGATGGAGAAGTCGTTTATCTCCCCCTTTTTAGATTTAGAGGTGCTGTCTCAGAAACCATCAGTCTCCTCCTGAAGGGGATATTAACCCATTACTTCAGCACTCATGGGAGGTTTGAGACAAAGTCCATAAAATGTTTGGCTTGTCCCAATATAAACAAGGTTACTCATCCTTACGGGAGAATCCTGCAATTAAGATGAGGAAGAAAACATGTTGGAGGGCATGGCACATTAAAGGTTTAGCCGCAATTCGGATCAATTTGAGGGAGGAGTATCAATATGATATAAAGGATCAATATGATTTAACTGATAAAGGGGACTTTTGGAAATACCTGCAATTGCAGAGTTGTGTACAGTCTTTAGGTTACAACACAGGACAAGATGAAAGGATTTCAAAGGTTCTTAAAGCTTATAGTGTACAATCCTCTGTATTTCACAAAATGGCAACAAATGCTTTGTATGGTAAAAGTGAGTCTAAGGATAACATGGCAAGGGGCCCTCGCCATTGAGCTTCAACGAGGTCTGGGAGAATATTGTCCATAACATGGGTTGGCCAGTAAGGGATTTAAAAAGAGCAGATTTATACATATTATTAGACTCCAGTCAGACTTAACTTGGTCTAATTCAAAGCAATGAGTGCTGGAAATGTAACAATTCTATGGGTACTTTTCGACACCATGTGGGACTGTCTTCTGGTTTCCCCATTCTGGACCCAAGTGGTTGGGGCAATTGAGTGGTTGGATTAGCCCTTGCCAAGCTCGTCACGTTTTTGCCTTCTTGGAGACATATGTGTTCTACCAGCTGGACTTACAAAGGCACAGTTTGGGTTAGCCCTTGCAGGTTTTTAGTAAAGCCAGGATTATACTAAGGAACTGGAAAAATACAAGCAAACCTTGTTATAAGGACTGGATCGACTACACAGCCGCCGTATACAAACTGTTAGCCAACTGAAGGATTCTGTGTCTAAATTCACTGAAATGCTGGGTAGCTTCCTCAGATTTATTAATGGTGGGGTTGGACTGGCGGCCTGTCCAGGGCGTCTCCCCACCTACCCCCCAATGACTGCTGGCGTAGGCTCCAGCATCTTGTGACCCTGAAAGCAGGATGAGCGGTTTGGTTCATTAGATGGTAATATGTAATAGAAGCCTATGTCTTCTTATAGTATGTCAGGTCAAGTGTTGTGGGGAGGGGGTTCTATCATGCTGTGCTGTTGCGTTTGCTTTCATTTTCAGTTTTTTTTTGTTTTTTTGTACTGTACCTGTAGACTACCATATGGTAATGTCTTGGGGTGTTTGAGAAGAAAAAAAACTCTTTTTGATCCATCCTTACCATTGAAATTTGTCATTTTGCTGCTGTTTCCCAGCCTAGTAGCCACATGGCATCAGCCCCAGTGAAGTACCGCCTGTTATTTAAACTATGCCTTTGCACGTGACATACACAGTAGGCTAGACTACAAGGAGGACTTGCAAAGTCCAGATGGGCTGGGATTGAACCCGTTTAGTGCTAATCACTAGTCGTCAATGACATATCTGATGGGATGGGAGTGAGATTGGAGTATAAGGGTGCTACCTTATACTCCAATCTCACTCCTCCTATGCCAGTCTAAAACAGAGCACAAACTGAGTTCGTGAAAACTAGAGGATTGGTTATCGTTTACTTCTTCACCCTACTTACTACCTGACATTCTGCAGTTTATCACCTTTACCAACAACTTGCTTTTCATTTCATAATTATGTTAACTGTTATGAAGCGTAACAGGTGATCCCTGTCCACAGTCCTTTGACTTTTTTGACGAAACTGGTATACATATGAAGGTATAATCAAATCACATTATCACACCAGTCTGGCCTGTTAATACGGCAAGCTCAACTAATGACATCAGCCACAAGTAGAGCAGAAGTCAATACTGCCCCAAAGTGGTGACCTACTGCAAGGACCTAGAGCAGGAATGCACTGCACATCCTCACTTACTACTGTTCGATTTGTTCAATAATGGATATAATAAAAAGCATAAATCCAAAGACAATCTAAGTACTTTGTATTAAATGAATTTATTGAATATAATACTGGCATCCAGGTCCTCAATAATGCAGCATAATCTAAAAGGAGAGAAAGGAAGAAATATAAATTTTGAATTGAACGCAAATGTCATTCAATTCGCCCAGTTATCTCTTGCTGTCTTCACCCTATACTACTATAAATGAGCTTGTGGCTGCCATTACATCAGAGCATCATCCTTATGCCAGTTACAGAATGTGCTGACATGCTAGTTTGAGAAAAAGTATCTCTAACTTTGATGTGTTGGCAGTCAGTGGGTAAGTGGAAAAGGGTGGAAACTCACATCACTGATCCACTCGGTGAAAGACGAAGTGCGGGTGAACACAGTTGGCCTCCTAATGGTGTTACAACCCTGTGAGGAGACGAAGCTGGCCACCCCCTGTACAAACCATCTGCCATTGCTACCCTTACAGTTCAGGGGGCCCCCTGAATCCCCCTGCAGAGAGAGATGGGCAGAAAGACAAGTGGATATACAAACAATAGGTCAGAAATACAGACTGATGGACTAGGGGATAATCTGTTAAACATTATTGAGTTGCATTGCTAAGAGAAAGAAGGAAAGAAAGCTTACATGGCAGCCAGAGCGGATGTCTCCTCCAGCGCAGACCATACTGGACTTGATCATGCTTCCCCACCAGTCACTGCTACTACAAGTGCTGTGGCCAACCACAGGAAGATGGGCCTGCTGAAGCTTAGAGGCAATGGGGCCACCATCTACCAGACACATGGGGGATAACAAGACTCATTAAAGTGAGCTTTTCAAATGCAACTGCTACAACTCTAAAATTGACTTCAAATAACATGTTTACACTATTAAATGGTTATTAAAACTTTGCTGAATGCATTTTTACCTCTTAATTCTCATGGTAATTATGAGACTAGCATTATGATGGCTTCGGAGTGTAGGACTATCAAAAAAAATGTGTGTTAATGTACTTGTTTGACAATGTATTTTAAAAACTGATACTATACCACCACCATCTCTTCCTTACTACTACTATACTTGCTATATAGTCTTCCCCAGCCAGTGATGTAGCAGGAATCATTGTGGACCACAACATCTCCACTCTCAGGCAGACAGGAGGGCTGGACCTTGTCATTTAGAGTGGCAGGTGTGGCCAGCTTTATCAGGGCAATGTCATTACTGAGCAGAGAGAAAAGGAAAAGATATTGAAAACCAACGTGTCAAGAGTGGGGAATAGCAGGGTTGTGTCATGAATAAAAAACAATAAAAAAAAACAAACAAACAAAAACTATGCTTCAGCTGTGAGCGCCCAGGATCACACACTCATGATTACAGCTGAGCCATCAACTCAGCTGAATTGTCCTTACCCACAAGAGACACAGTTGTCGTTCCAGCTAGGATGTACTATGATCCTCTCCACGCTTTTGATCTCCTCAGAGTTCTCCTGCTTCGTAAAGTCATACTCCCCCAACACCACACGATAGGTACGAGATCTGCAGTACAAACATGCAAAAACAATTGTAGCTCGTTGTCAGGTTAACATGGGTTTAGACGTTGGTGGTAAATTTCAACTCACCCGATACAGTGGCCCGCAGTCATGACCCAGTTGGGGGCGATCAAGGTGCCTCCACATGTGTGGCGGTATTTGGGGCCACTTCGGTACTGCAACGAGATCTAAATACACACATGGAACATGAGACAGCAATAGAAATGATAATATTTGTACTGCATTGTGTAAATAAGAGCAGCCATTAAGCCAAGGACAAGTCCTGTTATAGTTGACAGTCACTCACCTGCCAGGGCCAGCTATAAGGGCGAGTATCTTCCCCATTCACCACACGGCTCACAGAAGGCTCAAAGGTGGGAGTGCCACACCCATAAGCTGTACAACAGAAAACCAAAATTCAAAGAGGTTGAAGAATATCTTTATCTTTGCTGTGGCTCGGTGTGAAAAATATTACATAAAACTGATAAGATGCTTTATGAGTACGCAAGTATGCAGTTCTGATAGCCGATGTTATGGATGCTGCATATTTGTAGACTTCTAAGAGCATTGAACTTGTTTGCGCAATCTAAAGATCCAAAGTTTATTGAGCTAAGCATTGTTAAACCATACGGGTAAGACGGATTCTTTCATTGAAATCAGGGAGTGAAACACTTACCACCAGTGACAAGTAACAGGACAGAGGCAAGAGTCATCATCTTCACTTCAACGTGACTATCGGCGCATTTGCTTGGGATTTTTATACCCTCTGAATTAGTGACATGTGATGCCAACACACACAGAACGTGCACACGCACGCACACAGACACACTAACCCTGGCACATGCACTATTTTTACGTGCACAGTCTAATGCTTAACATGAGAATTCACATTTTCTGCTCCATCTGTTTCACCTGGTCTTATGTAACTACTTAAAAAGTGGTATGAAAATAACAAATAGGGTCTATAATGATAGTCAATAGAACTGACATAGTCCAGTGATTAGATTTTTGAACATAGCCCAAATTTGACAATTACAATTGTTATGTTGATAAACAACAAATTATTAGTAACTACATAGTCACTTGTTACTGAAGAAATGTCAACACATTAAGTTTTTAGAAGGTTTCGCAGCAAGTTAACACCACCCTCTCATAACTCAATGGAAGTCAATGGACAGTTGAAATTTTCTTTCATAAATACATGGTCAAGCAGTAGTTGAAACTGCACACATTGCACACAACAAAATAGCAGTTGTAATATGGCAAGATCATGCAGTAGTGGGTTCAACGAATACTTGAGAAAAGAAATTGATCTGAGTTTTCTGATTATTCAAAACTTCTTTGTGCCCATACATTTTATTGACAGTGTATATTTTTGAGAATAAAAATAAATTTCAAGCTGTTTTCACTGTCTGCACACTACGTTCAACCATTTTCCCATGAGAGTTGTCCTTGACTTGTCTGTCAGGGCAGGGAATTCTGTCCATTAGGTGCAGGTGGAAAGTGCAGAGGCATGCCAAGACCTACTCAAGGGCGATAGGAGGGACCAGTGCACACAGCCTGAGAGGGGAAATAAGCAACATGCGCTTTAGCACACACAAACGCAACAACTCACACAGAGCAGTTATTTGACTTTATGTTCATAACACCTTTATTGGACTCATACATGCTAGCATATTTGCTCAATTCACAATGATTCTGGCAAGTACTGACATGAAGTACAGTAACTCTTCCGCACATAAGTAGGACTAATAGTTTTTGAGTTTGTAAGACAGTTGCATATTGTCATGGGTGTGTGATCTGGGTCATCGGGGCTCGCCCGTCCCCATCCCCTAATTGGTGTTTCGGTTCACCTGCGTCCGTTTGCCTGAGTGACCCTGATTGCTCCTGTTTGCCCGGCTTCACTAACCTGTTCCCCTTTCCCCGATTGGCTGTGCGGTTCCTGCCCTGTCCTGCGCCCAATCTCCCTGATTAGCTTCCTATGTATATATTCCCCCTGGCTGGCGGAGGACATGGGGTGGCATGAGCTGACTGGACAGGTTCCACAAAAGGCTGGTCTGGTTGCAACCTCACCCAATGAAACGCTGGGTCTCCTGCCACGAAGCCTGGCGGAAACTACGGGGACCTTCCCCGGCCAGGCGGGTTCCCCAGGATGGGTTTAGAGCTGGAGTCGGCTCGACACCATCCATAGACTGGTGGTTTACTGACCGGTAGACAGGCTGGCGGCTAGCAAGGCCAGAGCCAGTAGTCTGGGAGATGGGCTGCTGGCTAGCAAGCCGAACAACCCCCAGCCGGAGGCTGTTCACACCACACAGGCTTGGGGCGAGGCTTACGTCATCCCCGAAACATCGAACCATCCGCTTGGTCCATATTTGGTCGGATCGTACTATCACGCCAGGAACAGGAAGAGGACCCAAGTGCGGAGACAAACTGAGCTAGAACAAGGTTTTATTAAACAAGAACTTAGAACAGACAAGCCAATCGAAGTAAGGGGAGGGAGATTGGGCACAAGGCAGCAACCGCACAGCCAATTGGAGAAAGGGGAATAAGTGAGTGAAGCCAAGCAATCAGTGTCATAGTCCATGGGCCAGACGATATTTCGGTACACTCAAGGTGGCAAAACTTACTTATAATTTTTGAAAGGATCCATGTCTGTAGATGATATTTTGGTATGATAACCATTCCTGAGTGGCAGCTGTATCACAGTTATCAGCTCATGAAGTTAACCACCCGCTAAACTAAATTGCATTTTAGACGCTGGTGCATATCCTGGTTTAGCCTCATGGTCAGGACATTTTTCAATGTTCTATAATATTGTCTTTGGTATCATTTTAAAGGGGACCTTCTTAGCTTTCATTCAAGCCCTGTTGTGGATATTTCTCACAAATATAGAGGTCACTTGAGCTCTTCAACCCGTCAATAACACACATCTTTCTGCAATTTTCGCCTAAACTATATACTTTCTTTTAGCCCTGTGGCATCTAGGAATATCAGGGACACAAAACACAAAAACTGGAGTACTCACAGGACTGTAAAGATTCAGAAAATGTATAATATACCCATACTATTTCATTGTGTGAGGTGATTGTGAGCCTTAAATGAGAACTAGACCAAAGCCAGTTAGGTCACAAACTGGTCTCTATACATTTGTTTAAATACACAATCAAAATACATGATAAAAAGGAATACCATAGTGAGGTAATGAACTATTTTAATATATTAAACAACATTGACATTTACATATACTTAGTCAATGACACATGTAATCCCATATCATTAGTGGGTATATGTAATGGTAATGGGTAGGGTAATGGGTATATATGAATATGGTTACATTATTGTTATCAAGCTCTGGGTAACCAAGTCCAGAATCAACATCCTGTGTATCAATAGAGTACTACCACAGTAATACCATCAGAATCATCACACTGTCATTCATCAAACTGCTCGTTTCTCTCATCATCTGACTCCCCAAGTTCAAAGTCCAGTTCGTGACCATCCTGCTGTTTTTGGTTACTGCAGGTCTGTAACCTGCACATGTCTGTGCATGGAAGTCCATTTGAAAGGCACATGCAGCTTGGCATTTTGCATGAATGCACACACTTGCATGTTAGCATTTCCAAGACCACATCTGGTGCAGGTGGGGAGCGCATCCAGTAAATGGCCAGCTTGCCTTCATCGTCTGTCCATCCATACTCAGTAGGGCTTGGCACCACAGGGTTAGCCTGCAGACAGCACTTCCATATTGCTGCCTGATAGTTGGCTCGTTGAACATGCATAAAGAGACAGTCTCTACATGGTGGCAGCTGGCTGGACTCAACCTCTCCCCTTTTGGTGCAGAAGAGCTGGTAACGCAGTTTGTTCACCTCAGCAGTGCTGCTATTAGCAACATACATCCGACAGGTGAACTGCTCAATTTTCTGGAACAGCTCATCACTCACATTCCATGTCTGTCCCAGTTGACTAAAAGTCTCTTGGCAGGAAGTGTGCTTTCTCACTATCTTCAGGGCATTCAGCTTCCCTCGACCAGCGAATGCACTGACAGTGTCGCAGCCTGTGAAGGCATGTAAGCCAATTAGGCTGTCACAGATGCTGTCTCCAAGTGAACTTGCCAGTTTGGTGATGTCGACAAACCGTGTGCGGTTCTGAGTCCCACACTTCTGGTAGATGGGACAGGTGATGTCCTTCTGGAAGCCAAGACAAAGCACCATGACATCAGTGTCCTCAGCTGTGATGATAACTGACTTTGAGCCCACATTTGCTGCATGCAATGCATGCAGGAGCAGACGGGTGTCAGCTTCTTCATGTGTGGAGTGCAGTTCTGCTGCTTCCTCACACCCATCTTCTGTCAACTTGTAGCAGGTTTCCTCACAGGTCATGTACAACACCTTGCCATGCAGCATAGCTCTGTATCGTGGGAGTTTCCACTCTTCCACCAGAAACTTGATGAGACTGGTCTTGTTGGAGGAACTGCACAGAAATTTTCTCCACTGCTGGACGTGGTGTCCCCCTGCAAGATTCTTGTACTGGAGAGTGATGTCTCCACCCCGGTTCAGTCGTTCAGCATCTTTGATCGAAGTCTGGTGATAGACATCAAAAACAACATCAATCCTCCCACTCTGTGCTCCCTCATGGAGGACCTGGGTCAAGGCTGACTCTGCCACCTGTGCAAAGGTTTTGTTGTTGCCATTCATTTTTTGGACCAGGCTCATCCCATCAATGATGGAAGTAGATGGGATTGGGATGTCTTCTGCAGGAGATACATTCTTTTCAAGCTCTCTGGCAAGTGCAGCCTTGTTTGTTTTTCGTAAGGACCCATCAGCATTTGCCAGTGCCCATGGTAGTGGGCCCAATGGGTAGGCAAGGACATCCTTCAGATTCACCTTCCTGCTTTCAGCCACCAGGATCATGTGACTGAAAAGGTTTCTATCTGCCTTCAGAACCACATCCTGTGCTTTCTTTCCATGAGCTTGATTTGTGCTGACATTGGAGAATGTTTTCAGACTTTGCTTGGTCATCTTGTCGTGGAATTTCACAGGTGGTGGGTCTGCATCTAACCTTGTTTGCTGGAATGCTTGGTAGGCCTCTTCTCCTTTCTCAAGAGCTCTCAAGAGATCTATGGTCACATCAGGTGGAGCCATGTTGCCAGTGGAGAGGCTAACCAAATCAATCTCATCAGGGGACATAGGATTGAGCCAGTTATTCTCCATAAGGTCCATGAGAGACTGGACATCTGCTTCATCTCTCTTGATCCTTGGACTCTGTAGATCTGGATGAGACCATTTGCACCTGCCTTGACCTGTCAGGTCTCTCAGCTGTCTGAGGTACATGCTTCTATACTCAGCTGTGAGATAATATTTGGTCACAGCTCCTGGCTTCAAGCTGAATCCCTTTGTCCCTCCAGCTGTTTGGGTGTCTTTGTTCACCGTTTCTTCTATAGCTTGGTCAACAGGGATTCGGCCAAAGGGATTGGTGGAGCCCAGTTGGACTGAGAAGCCTCCTTCCATGAATTCTGTGTACACATCTGGGTGTGTGATGGGCAGCTCAGACATCTGGGCGTAGTAGTAGGGGAGGTAGCGTGCATAATTCATCCTGTCATAAGCAAAGCACCATGGGATCATTGCTCGAATGCTAGCCAAGTGTAGCATCCAGTCTCCCTCTCTGGATGCTCGGATGAGCCCCAACAAGATTTCAACCATGTCCAAATAGGACATCCAGAAGTTCGAGAGGCTGCCGTTTCTACCTCTAAGGAACTCACGGTAGACTTCAAATAGATCCATGATGCGTGTACAAGAGCTGTTCTCGAGGACCTCCTTCAAAGCATGTTGTGAGACTTCTTTCCCAAGGCTGTCAATGGTCTTCAGTGTCTCATTCAGGTGAACCATGTCATTCCTGTGAGTTTCTTCCAACCAGGACAGGAAACCATTCAAGGTCAGTCGCATGAGAGCCTCATACAGGAGCTTGTGTAGTCGCACTGCCCTGTTGTACTTGCGGCCATCCATAACACCAGCAATTGAGCCTTCTGCAATCATGCCAGACTCAATGCAGAGGTCTTTGGGTCCAGCATCTTGGAAACGCTTTCCTATTATTGCCAGCAGTGTGCAGATGGTGTGGAATACCCCAAGCCTAACGATGATATCATGGAACTTGTCATGGTGTTTCCATGTGATCTCGACAGCCTTCGCATACAGGGCTTGGTCAAAGACACAAACAATCTTCCTCAGGCCTAAGCACTGCATGATGCTCAGTGACTGGTTAAGCACCTCGTTGACAGTAGACATTTGTGTCGCTGGAGCATTGAAGGTAGGCAGATAGCCTATATTGTCGGGGATGACCGTCATCTCTCCTCGAGTCAGGATGTTGAAGCCTGTCCAGCTGCTGACTGACTGTTCTTCTTGTTGTGACATGCGTGCTAGGACCCAAAGAAGGTTTTTCTCTCTGGCAAGCTTAGTATTGGCTGCAGTATCGGCATCTGACTTTTTGCTTTGTGGTGGCCCTACCCGTTGTCCAGCATTGTAAGTTGGTAACATTGGTGGGGGTCCATCAATGCTTCTCTTCTTTGTTTTGGGAACAGTGGGCATGGGTTGGACAGGAAGTGGGTTGACTGGCTTTGCTTGCACAGCAATCCCATTGACTCTGTGAGATGTTCCCTCACCACTGACAGTTTCTTCAAGACGGTCGATATTGTCCCAGGCTAAAGTTGTGAATATGCCAGGATGGATGTTAGCTGGAAGGGCAATGCCACTCCCTGATGATGAGAGTTTCTGGAGACACAGGGCAGTGTTGATCTCTTCCATCTGTGAATAGGACACACTGTGACCAAGTCGGTTGAGGATGTTTATCAACTCTACATTTCCTGTCAACGATTTGACACTGAATGGCAGAACAATGTGCTTGGAAGGCTTGGTATTTCCACATGTCACTGCATATACTATGTCATGGCCAAATGACTGCAGAAGGCACTGCACTCTCTGGGATGCATGATCAGGATCATTTGAGCCTGTGAGTAGAGAGTACAGGAAGATAATGAGCGACTCTGGAATGGTAGGACATTCTGCTTCTGGTTTGACTTCAGGCGGCCAGGTTTGAGGAACATCTTGACTTTTAATGTCTGCTCTCAATTTGATGGCTGCTTTGGCTATAACATCTTCTTCACTGACACTTTTCAGGGTCTGCAGCTCCCTTTTGAGAGACTGATTTTCTTTGGCAAGTTCCCTCATGGACAAGTTATCGGGATAGAGGAGGAATTTTCCTTTCTCATCAGGGAATATCTGCAAGGCTCCAGCAAACTCACTCTCCAGGTTTCGCCTTATGTGCTTCTTGGTTGATTCCTTGACTTGGGCAATGCCTTGGGAGTTCATTGAAGCTACCAGTCTAGAAGAGAGATCAGTCATTGTCATCACTTGAGGATTGCCAAAAAGCTCCATCCTGATGAAGAGGAACAGCTCATTGTATGCCTTATTCACAGCAGCTTCATACTGGGCTGCAGCATCATCATCTTCATTGCTGGCAACCTCTCCTTTGGAAACCTCTTCTTTGGTGTAAAGTCTATAGCATGACCTGTGGTAGTGCCCTTCAGCTGCTACAAGGTCTCTACTCACAATGGCAAGGATTCTGCTGTCCCTTTTCTTTGTGGCTGCACTCCTGATCTTTGCATCAGCTCGCAGTTCTCGACACTGCACCAGTACTTCTCTCGTATTCTGTCTCTTGGAATATTTGCTGTTTTTCTGACAAAATATGCACTCTGCATCATAAGTCCTAGATGTACTTGGAGCATGTCGAGCTACTCTCTTAGATTGTTTCTCTTCAGCAGAGACACAACTTTTCTTTTCTTTTGCAAGGAGGCCATCAAGAATTTGCTTCATAGTGAAGATACTGCGACACTTTCTGTGGTAGTAGATTGCTGGAATCTGTCCCTCAGGAATGTCTTTTGCCAGTTTCAAAACTGGTGCATGATTTCGTATCTGAGCTGCCCTGAGCAGAGTTCTCCATGAGTCGACACTTTGTAGTGAAACCAGCTTATCTGTATCATCAGAACAGTGGATAATGCACTCCACCCGCGGGCGCTTTGGTATTGGGTAAAAACTTGCTTGTTCACCAGTGGCCATATTCAGTCAGTTTTCACCTGCCACATACAAACAAATACATGTAACTTAGGTGTATGAACACTACTAAAACAAAGTTTACTTTGCTTCACCAGCGTCATATTACCATTATTTATCTTACATAGCCACAAATAGATACATTACCTAGTTGCTATGCAACAGCTGTATTTTGTCCACATGAGGCCGCTAAAATCAACACAAGATGAAAGTTCCTCGTAGCCACTTTAACTAATCATATTAACATATACATTAAAAGAACATGCTAACATTATGGGAAATTAGCTTACAATCTTCTCCAGAGTGAGACAAGAAGATAGATACCAGTTTCCTCTATATGTGTTTAGTAGAAAGCTATCTGGCTGCACGTTAGCCTAGCTTAGCACAATGAATGGAAGTACACAGTACTGGTTATCCTTGGTTGTTGGCCAACTAAGAACTGTCCCAGAGTTTAAGCTAGGCTAATCAGTACCAGGGGTGTTGAAATGCTATATTTGTAAAAATCTGGGCAAATACACAATCGTGAGAGGCACAGAAACAGGTTTCCTGAAAGAAACATTAAATAGCTGCTCATTTGGAAAGGTTATCATGTATTATTTTACTTCTGTTAGTGTACCAAATAAAATGGCACCAGTGAAGTTGTGTCACCTTGGGTGATATCGATATCTGGTCTGACCCATGGACTAACTGGCTTCTGTCTAGTTAGTTTCTTAGTAATAATGCCCTTCTAATTTAAGGTTCACAATCACCTCACACAATGAAATAGTATGGGTATATTATACATTTCCTGAATCTTTACAGTCCTGTGAGTATTCCAGTTTTTGTGTTTTGTGTCCCTGATATTCCTAGATGCCACAGGGCTAAAAGAAAGTATATAGTTTAGGCGAACATTGCAGAAAGATGTGTGTTATTGACGGGTTGAAGAGCTCAAGTGACCTCTATATTTGTGAGAAATATCCACAACAGGGCTTGAATGAAAGCTAAGAAGGTCCCCTTTAAAATGATACCAAAGACAATATTATAGAACATTGAAAAATGTCCTGACCATGAGGCTAAACCAGGATATGCACCAACGTCTAAAATGCAATTTACTTTAGGGGGTGGTTAACTTCATGAGCTGATAACTGTGATACAGCTGCCACTCAGGAATGGTTATCATACCAAAATATCATCTACAGACATGGATCCTTTCAAAAATTATAAGTAAGTTTTGCCACCTTGAGTGTACCGAAATAGGAAATTTTGGGCTCTGGCCCATGGACTATCACTCAGGGAAACGGGTGCAGGTGAACCGAAACACCAATCAGGGGATGGGGACGGGCCAGCCCAGATCACACACCCATGACACATTACTGTAGTACCAGTCAAACCAGGGGTTCTAACACCAATGATTGTCTCCGAGTTTGTCATTTTGCTTCAGTCTCCCAGAGTAGTTATTTATTTTCAGCAGTCATGGACTGCCATAGATTGAGTCAGTCACTTATTACATATATTGTTTATTTTGAAGTTCACCTGTCTTGTCATATCACTTCCTGCCTGTGGTTTTGTCCTCAAGCTACCCATGTTTTCTATACCAGTTCCCCATTAGCTCTCCAGATCTTACACTCTCCTGGTTTCCCTGCCAGATTGTCTTGTGTACAGCCAAGCCATCCAGCATTCTTTAGCCTAAATGCTACCTGTTTGCCTGTTCCTAGACTTTTTCTCTACCTGCCCCCGCCAGATCTGATTGCCTGTTTGGACTGACTTCCTCTATAATTTGAACCCGTTTTGTCTGTCTGCCTGCCTTGACTTAAACTGAGTGTTCTGTAACCTTCTTGATTGGGTTCTTCTCTACCAGTTTCCTTGTGAAAGATGATGGTACAATCTGGCCAAACATGAACCCAGCCAACTCGGATCCTTAATTGAATAGGCTGCTAGCACATACCACAGCCATTTGCATCCATAGCAAAGGCACTGCAATCTGCCTGTCCCAATCTGGTTCCAGCCCTAAACCTGTTGCTGAGAACCTGCCTGGCCCTAGGTCTTCATACCATCAGCCAGGCTCCACAGCAGGAAACCCAGGGGTTCAATGGGCCATGCAGAAAACGGAGCCCATCTTGTCAGCACCTGCCAGCCTCCAGAAATGCCGCAGTCCTGCCGCAGTCCTGCCGCCCCCCCCCCCCCCAGTATCCTCGCAGCTACCCAGAAAAGGTACCGGAGTTTGGTAGTACAGTGGCTTTGCTCATTTTCAAACCCACTGCAGTGTAACCAGCACCGGGTGAAGGTTCGCAGTGGTTCGGGCAAAAGCTGTCGGTGAGCCACTTTGTTCCTGAGTACAATGTCCTCCACATGGCATGTTTAAGAATTGCCTGCAGTCCCGCTTAGCCTCATCTCCAGATTCTTCCGCCTCAGACCCAGAACTGCCTGGTCTGCCTCCCAGACACCTATTACCACAGCGGAGGCCCAGCCTGTCAGGGGAAAAGCAGACACAGAGGCCGTTGGCAGTCTTCGACTGCTCAGCACGGCTACAGAGGGCCAGCCTGCTCCAGCACCTGAGTTGTCGACTGCCGATGCCCACTCTGTTCCTATTCCCCAACTGTTGGCCATCCCTGCTGATGCCCTTCCTGTTCCCCAGCAGTCAGCCAGCTTTGCCGACGCTCAGCCTCTCCCAGTTTCCGAGCCATCGGCTGCCCCTGCCGACGCTCCACCTGTTCAAGATTCCGAACCATCGGCTGCCCTTGCTGACACCCGGCCGGGTCCCAAGCTGCCTGCTGTCTTTGCTGACGCCCTGCCAGATCTGCAGCAGCCGGTCATCTTTGCTGACAACCCACTGGATGTCCAGTAGTCGGCAGGACCGTCTTAACAGCATTATAGGCCCCTGGGTAAAGCAGTGCACTGGGGCCCCTACCCACACAACCACTCACAGGAATGAAAATGTAAATGGTCGATAAAATTAAACATATTTCTTGGTACTTCCAACAGTGCTTAATCATAAAAAAAACATGCTGTACAGCAAAGATTAATCAACACAAACGTTTGAACAGTATAACGAGCCTTGAAAAACACATTGTTCTTCTTCATGTTCTACAATAACATTGCTGTGTTATCAGTCATTGAGTCCTGTTGCAGCAAAGGGAGATTCTGTCTTGGACAATAAGCGACATACGACCGACCTTGGGATGGTGAATAGAGTAGCCATTCACGCTTTACACACTCGCCATTCCTCTGCTCACGTTTGATCACACTGTTTGATAAATACCTTGTCTGAGTATTTTCTCCTCCAGCTCCCTTATACACTCTGCGTGAGTTTGAAAGGTTGCTATCATGATGACGGCCCACTACGACTCCAGTAATCCGCTGTGTTTGTATTGTTAATGTTCCATAGCCCCGGCTCTGTGTCTTGGATCGCAAACTCCTTTACTGTTACAGATTTTGGTATTTCCTCTTGTGGAATGACCCCAGCAGCAGGAACAGGTAACGATGCCATTGGTATGTGTGCTGGAACTGGATGATTGGCTGCAGATGTGGATGCAATATTTGAAGGAGCAGTACCAGTGGCTGGCGTTGCATCTGGGTTGAACCAAGATGTTAATTTTGGAAGTTTGCTCATTTTCTCCTTCTCCTCTGCAGCTCTTTACCTCTTTTGTGCTCCACTCAAGACATTACGTTTCATTTCTGCTCAAAGGGTTATTCACCTTTTGAAAAAATGTTTAGTCCCTCATCAGGGCCAAGGGTTATATAATATCAGTCTGCTTGCGAAGAGGCCTAAATATTTAAACGTTCTGCCTCCATAATGAACAAGTCCTTTCTTACATTACACTTCAGTATTCTTAATCCAAACCCCCCACTGCGTGCTGATTCACAACACGGTGAGGCAAGGCCTAGGATCATCTCTGTCTAGGCTGTCTAGGTCTACATTCTACAATGTTCACATCTTATAGAAACAGCTTGTCCATTCACATATCACAAACTATCAATACCTGGTTACTAGTACTGCGTCATACATTCGTAATCTTGAATAACTACTACACGCTTACCCTACAAGTGTTCCTAATGAATCTCGGATTCAATCTCTAATAACCAGTGGCATATAAATATCACCAGTATCATTGCTATTAACTGTCAGGTGAGTGGAAGTGACGTTAACATATACGCTTTTACGTTACGTAGCGCGTGAGATATGTACACATGCATGCACGTTGTTGCAGAGGTGACCGTGGTACTAAATCATAAAAATTAACATTAATATTGTTCATTATCTTTAGTAAAACACATGCTAAATATGCATTTTCCGATAACAAATATTTATAGTATTTATTTATTGGCAGCAAGTCACAACATACATAGATTAGCATGGGGCCCCTATGCTCGTGGGGCCCCTGGGCACCTGCCCTGCATGCCCATGCGTTAAGACAGCTCTGCTCTAGACAGGGGAATTTTTTTTGGACTGGGTTGCACTGAATGGACTGTGTTAACGGTTTGTGGGTTTGTTTCTTTTTCTTCTTTTTTTTTCTGCTTTGTTCTCTCTGTTTTTGTATGTTTTGGTGGTATCATTCTGGGAAATTTGGATGTGTGTTTTTATCTTTTGTGTTGCACTGCTGTGGGCTGGGTGAAATGAAATGTTTCTTTTCTGTACACAAGTAGAAATGGCAATACATTGTTCTTGATTCTGATGGGGGTAAACACAGATACCACCCATTGTTGGCTGACAGCTAATTCCTGGTAGCCCATTAAGGGTTTCCCAAGCCCGCTGAGCATTCCAGACCAAGATGTCCTGATTGCATACAATCTCTTTGTTGCAGAGCAAAGCACATAAGCATATATTTTCAGAGTTTATAAATTCAAATGTTGTTTTACAAATCATAAAATGGTAGCTTGTTGGTAACAATCTTTTCTTCTTCTTTTTTTTAACCCCACTTTTCTCCCCAATTGTATCTGGCCAATTACCCCGCTCTTCCCGAGCCGTCCCGATCACTGCTATACCCCCGCTGCCGACCTGAGGAGGGCTGCAGACTACCACAGCCGCTTCTTTTCACCTGACAGTGAGGAGTTTCACCAGGGAGACGTAGCACGTGGGAGAATCACGCTGCCCCCCCCCCCAAACAGGTGCCCCAACCGACAGACCGACCAGAGGAGGCGCTAGTGCAGCAACCAGGACACACCCACATCTGGCTTCCCATCTGCAGACATGGCCAATTGCATCTGTAGGAAGCCGGAGGTAACACTGGGATTCGAACCGACGACCCCCGTGTTGCTAGGCAACGGAATAGAGCGCTACCCCACCCAGGCACCCCGACCATAACCTTTTCTGATTGGGGAAAATGGAGAGATTTTTGAAATGTAGTTGATAGTTTTTTAGGTGTATTACTGAGTGACTGGGTTTTCCAGTGCATCATGTTACTGATTACAATGCTGGGTGCGCAATCAAGCTCCTTCAATGCAGTTCGTATTCTTTATAAACAAGCTACCATCCTTTGACCTTGTGTGCATCACTGTCTACGGAGATGTCTCCAAGTTTGAATAGGTTATCCATGAGCTCAACTCGGTCAGATTTTGTACTATTTCATGGCATTTTGTACAACATTATGAATTTAATAGGTAACTTTTAAAAAGACATTTTGAAATTTACTATTCAAACACTGTCAGCAGACTATATTCAAGTGGCACCTTCTTATTGTTTCACCTGTAAGGGTCTCCAAATTTGGGCAGGTTCGGCGGCCATATTGTATATTCCAAGACTTGTCCAAGGACTTGTCCAGCAGGCAGCCCAACTATGTAAACATTTACAATATGCAATTTACACTCTCAGATGCTACCAAAGGATCCCTGGTCCCACAAGACACAGGCCAAATGTGTGCAAATTTACAACACATCCCTGCGCCTCCATATCAATAGACCCTCCAGACGCAGACCGCTGTTACCTAAAAGCAAGGTGCCACATGCTACCAAAGGGTCCCAAGTCCAGCAAGGCGCTTAAGGTTGGAGCCCTTAAGACACCTCTGAAGCTGGTTTGTTGGGCTTTACTTCACACAAAATATACAGATGGATTGTGTCAATGCATTACATACAGCTGTGTACTTGAGGCATTTCACATGTGTGCTGAGGGTTTTTGAGAATATGTGTGCAGACCAGGCACCTGCCATGTTTTCCTGCTACTGCAGCTGCTGGAGCATCAGGTTGTTTGGGATGATTCTCCATTTGAACCTGCCCTCATTTAGAGAAGTGCCCTCTCCCCGCTATATGAGGCTTGACCAGGGCATGACTCACGCTGCTTCAGGAAGACACTGCTGCCATTTCAATCATTGTTGAATATTTTTGCTCTAAAACAACAAAAGTATTGTAAGTGCTCAGCTCAACAATGTTAGGGGGGTAAAACATGACCAAGGACCAGCATCCAGTCTATTGTCAGCGGCTCTATGTGGCACGAATTTTATCTCAGTGGTTTTCTGCACCTTTGGTCTTGTTTAATCATTAGACTATTTCAGATTTTCTGCCCTCTCTATTGCTCATAACTGCATCATTGTGCATGGTGCTCATTAGGAGCACATTTTCATTTCTCTTGGGGCAGTAGGACAGAACTGTAGTTGTTTCAGTCAGGGCAAATGTAGATGATGTCACCTTCTTGGTCTTTATTTCAAGGAGCTCTTTGAGAAGTTCTGGCTTGTTCTTTCTGATTGTTCCTAAAATTGTGAGCTTCCTTTCCAATATTTCCATCCCTAGGGTGTAGGATGTTCCTCTGTCACTTTGTGACAAAGTGGGTGAGAACACACTATTTGTCCCATCATCCATCTCAGGTGTTGGCTTTCCCTGCCACAGTGGTGCAGCCTGAACTCAGGTGCTGCTGATCAACTCCAAGGGAGGATTTAAGCAGCAGCCTTGGAGTTGTTAGGAGGTAGGACTTCAGGGTGTGGATGTGTGCATGTGCTGTTCATTTAAGTTCTATTATTATGCAATGAGTTTTGTTCAGTTAAGTCGAGTTAACTGTTCATTTGTTTCCTTTGCACTTATTTTTTGTTCTTTCACATGTAGCTACACCCTGTAAATAAATCACGCTGGTTGAATGGAAACAGTTCTGAGTCTGCCTCCCACATTTTAGCCACTCAGGCTAGGCTTCCCATCCAAGATAACCCCCATAACCTTTTTTTTCTTTAGGTGCTTCCCCTGGATTCCTCTTGTATAAACTTGCATTTTCCAGACAAGTTTTTCAGCAGTTCTCGTGACATTAGGAAAAGGCATGAAGCATCAAGCTGATAAAACCGCAGCGCTCCAAGCAGGACATAAGGGTTGATAAATGTATTCTCTGATGACACATCTGATATTAAATATTGGCATTCTCTGAACTAGGGGCTGTCTTGCTCTAAGTTGTTGGGCTATTCCTTTTAACTGTGAGGTTTTCTCTTCAGATTCTTGATTTGTCTGTCACTGGGGAAATCTGGCCAGGAGGCGCAGGTGGAAGGATGTGAGGCGTTTCACGGCTTCCTGCAGGGTGGGACTAGGAACCAGCACACACAGCCTGAGAGGGAACATACAGTGTAAATAAACAAGCACTCATGTTGGACATTTTTGATTTCATTCAAAATTACCCTCTGGTATACTGGAGAGATATTGAGATATTGAAACTGACTCTTTTGGTGGTTGGTGGTGTTGTTTTTTTTCCCATCCTAATTGTCTTCTAATTCCCGAAATGACAAGTCAAATAGACAAATAAAGAAATAAACAAACAAAGAGCAAAAGAAAAACACAGAATTGGTTGGTCCACGGGCTGATATGAAATGTTTTCTGTATATCTAACCTGAGATGGTAGTTTCTATCTTCCTGGCCGTTTTCACACCCTGCTCCAACCAGCACACCCTCCTCCTCCAGTAATCTCTGACAGTACAGAACATCTGGCTCCATTCCTAACATCTGCAAACAGAAACAACAACCTGATAGCAGGAAAAAAAGGCATATAAATCATAAACATGTTAATCTTGATGATCAAACTGACACGTCAGGGTTTTTTTCTTTAGCTCAGTTTAAATCAGAATTTAAGGCAGAACCGGACTTGTCAGAACATGATACAAAAATCCTTTTGTACACAGATGATCCTAATACAAGGAATAAGTGCGGTGTCTTCCTAATTGAGACAAATAATACAGCGCAGATAAGATTAATATGTTTGAGGTATGCTGAAATTTAGCTGCTTCTCCTCCAGACTGACAGAATATTATCTCTGACAAATGTTTCTCAACGATCTTGTGCCATTTCATGTGATCTTCATCCTGGATTTATGTTAGTATATAATCCTTTGATTAATGAACTCGCTTATCAAAAACTTTAGTAAGTTAAAATGGAGTCAATTAAAGTTAATCTGCTTATTGCTGATGTCCTGTTACCATCCAATCATAAATCATCATATCATGCACCAATACAATACAGCCAATACAACATACAAGTGTAATGGTATTGTAAAAGTATAATGGTCATAATACTGACTCACCTCAGCTTGATCTACCATTCCAGGTGGCATATTTAAACGGGGATAAACATAAATACCACCCATCGCTGGCTGACAGCTCATTCCTGGTAAACCATTCAGACTCTCCCAAAGCCGCTGAGCATTCTCGGTCAGGGTAGCCTGATTGAAGAGAACCTCCTTCGATGGAGAGAAAACAGGAGATTAATTTGAACTATTAAGGAAACATTGGTCGAGGTTGAATGGCTAGGAAAGGAACCTATTCATTGATCATGCGGTATGAGATGGCAGTGATATACTGTACAAGATTCCCATGTCTGGATGAGACTTCATCGCCTCATTCCCCCACCTGCATGTATGTGTTATAGGACAGGTCTCCGAGCTTTGGCGGATTAACCATGAGCTCCAATGCCAGCTGTCCTGTGACTGGGGTACTGATATCAATACACAGAAGAGTCTCAGCAAACAGCATCACTGCTGGGTCCACGTTGACCAGCTCCACGTATCCAGCTCTAAGACCACACCTGAACATGCAAGCGTGCACAGTTAGCGCTTTCCGCAAGGAAAATCCTTTCTTTTTTCCTCATATTTTTTCTATGTCTGTTTTGAGACAGTTCTGTGACCTAAATGCTATCTGAGAAACTGGGTCAGACTAGCTTGCATGGTCTGGTGCTGTTAAGATAAGTTCAGATAAAATATCAAAATGTGTCCTTCTAAACTTGAGTCATAGAGATAGCTCAAAATGTCTCTTTTATAAAAATTACAAAAAACAGTGTATTTCACTTTTTAGCCTTGTCTCAGATCGCTCTGAGGGCAAAAGACAATGTGTTTATTAAAACATACATACAAATGGGTGACAAATTAAAGGAAAAATCTGAATGCTTGACCCCTACAGTGAGGGGTCCGGGGGCTCTGTTATGCTGTGAAGGGCATTTTCCTGGCTTGGTTTGGGTCCACCTGGCCCCTTAGAGGAAAGGATCCCTGCAAATCAATACAAGGTTATTCTGAGTGGTCACCTTTATCCTATGATGAAACTGATGAAAATAATGTAAATCATATGCTATGACCTTCGCAGTCACCCGATCTCAACTCAACTGAACGCCCGTGGGAGGGATATTTTGGACCGATGTATTACACAGTGCTTTCCACTACTACCATCAAAACACCAAATGAGGGACTATCTTTTGGAAGACAACATATTCCCAACACTTTACTAAGACACTTTATGTTGTTTTTTTTCTTTTAATTTGTCACCCATCTCTGTGTGCAGTATGAGGTTAACTGGTTTGTTAACGTTTCATTAACAGATTGGCCTTGCATCAAGATTTCTCCTGGTATACAGTTGGCCCTAAAGAAAACGTACATAGAATAGTAGACGTGACCAAAAAATATATTTTTACTGAGGTAGATAATTTGCATGAAGACCCTTTTTACAAGCCCTACCAGTGATTAAACTCACTCTCCCATGATGCTGTTGGATAAGGAGTGGAAGGAGGCCAGTTCCACTGTCTCTGAGTACTCTGGGCCCATCTCAAATAGGACCCTCTTGTAGGAAATAAATTCCCTGTCCTGTTCAAATACACTGTCCTGGTATACCTAGGAAGCAGAAAAAAAGGCTTAATTAAAAGGGTAAACAACAACAACAATAATAATAGTAGCAATAATAATAGTGATAGTCATAATAATAATCATATTTAAATGCAGAACAATCAAATAAAACAGCAGCTTAAGATGAAGAAAAGACCAACTGTTGCTGAGTCAAATTTTAATGTAAGGTTGCAGTTTCTAATCACCTCATCAACCAACAGGAAGAGTCTCTCATCTTCAGCAAACTGAATCACTTTCTCTATTGAGTTTCTGTCTTGCACATGGCCTAGTAGGACGGATAGCAATAGTTGACATATGCAATGAAACAAGTCAAACGACCCAATAAATTGCAGGGGTGCTCTGCAGGCGTTACCTGTGGGATTCCCCGGGTTACTTATATAAATGGCCCTGGGTTCACAGCGACCCCCAGCCATTTTCAGAGCAGCTTTCAGCTCATCCAGATCTACAGCCCAACCCCTGTCTTCTCTCAGATGGTAGGGCACTAGCTTCACCCCAGCCTCATCTAGTAGCATCGGCAGGGTGTGTGGGCAGGGCAGGGGCATCAATACACCTGTCCGCATCTCCCCATCCCCACGGGCCAGCAGCTTTATCACCACCTTAACTCAATAGATACAAGCATGAAAGTATTTTGACACTCAACAATGCTTTATTAATCATTCAATTTGAAATTCTGTCATACCATCAAGGCCCTCTGAGAACCAGAGGGGATGTAGATATTTGAGGAATATGAGGGCACTCCAGCATCTCGCCTTGTGATGAACTCAGCGATTGTTTGCTGGACAAGACACAGTCCAGCAGATGCTGTGTATGAACCTGCCATCAAAACAAATGCATTTATTCACACAGAGACACGGTATTCCCACGTATTCACCGTTTTTGATGCAATATTAATGGGTTGAATTTTTTGCATCACATGGGCTTTGTGTTATTCTGTTCTTGCCTACACTTTCTCCATCACAGCACTGCAGGAGTCGCTGCGCCCTCAGCCTCGCATCCAGTGGTAGATTCTCATCATGCAGGAGGTCAGGGAGCAGACACACAGCCAAAACCTGAAATCAATGGACAGACAGCCAGTCAGCCATAAACAGACAGACAGACACAGACACACACACACACACACACACACACACACACACACACACACAGATAGACAGACAGACAGACACAAACAAACAGACAGACAGACAGACAGACAGACAGACAGACAGACAGACAGACAGACAGACAGACAGACAGACACAAACAGATAGACAGTCAGCCAGACAGACAGACACAAACCGGCAGACAGACACAGTCAACCAGGCAGAGAGACAAACACAAACAGAGAGACATACAGACACGGTCAGCCAGACAGACAGACAGACAGACAGACAGACTCAAACAGACAGAGAGTCAGCCAAGACAAACAGACAGACAGTCAGCCAGACAGACACAGACACAAACAGACAGACAGACAGAGACAGATAGACAAACAGACAGACAGACAGATAGACAGACACAGACAGACAGACAGACAGACAGACAGATACACGGACACAGACAGACAGACAGATATACAGACAGACAGCCCTGACTCTCCTTGCTGTTTCAAAGTCTAGACTTCTGTAACTGCTGGTGGAGATCAAGTTGGCCCCTTGTTTGCCTTCTAGAAGTCCCTTGTTATGACTCAATTTGTCAAATTTTTGCAATGTCTTACTTGTTTATTTCTATTCAATAAGGCCTTGATTTTGTTTCCTCTTTGTCTTGGCTTGCTTTTACCTTCCTTTACTTTTATTCTCGTTCTTATTTCACCCAGTGTGCTGTTTCTTTTGACAATTTTTCTTCAAATTGTAAAGCAGCTTTGTAAGCAATGATTTGGAAAGTCAAGTCAAGTCAAGTCAAATCAAGTCAATTGTATTTGTATAGCCCAATATCACAAATTACAAATTTGCCTCAGGGGACAACAACACAACATCCTGTCCTTAGACCCTCGCATTGGATAAGGAACAGCTCTCTACAAAAAAAACAAAAAAAATCTTTAACAGGGAGTAAAAATAGGAAGAAACCTCAGGGAGAGCAACACAGGAGAGCTCTCTCTCCCAAGATGGACAGATGTGCAAAAGCAGTGTTTATAAATATAAGTTGTTTATCATAAAGCTTTATCTATGTATATAGCAGCATTTTAATATGTGGCTCCAAAATGCTTCACAGTGCAACCTGATGGATAGTAAAATACTCAACACTGAACCACGGCAAACACATGTGACAGTCAGGGTGACGCAAATCACAAAAGACATTCAGACGAGATATTTCAAGTTTACCGGAGACAGAGACAGGTGGGGGCAGAAATCCAAATAAAGCCAATAAAAGTCAAAAATAACTTAGACTAACCTGTCGAACAAAGGAGATGGGTTTCATCCCTGCATATTGAGGATCACCCGAGCTGATGTCAATCACCTCCTGGAAGGGTTTCTGTACTCCCTGCAAAAAAAAAAAAAGGCCAAGAATGCATCCTTGTTGTTTGACCCCTCTGAATAATCATCCAAATGAATCCACGGCAACCCTCTGAAAGTAACTACCATCACCTGATTGGGCATATTTAGTTCAGTGTGCTTGTGTAGTCATCTGGTGAGCGGTGACTAACCTGTGTGATGTGTCTCTGGATGTCAGCGGACAGCCTCTGAAGGAAGCGGTGAGGTGACGCTCTGATCCCCCTCACCCTGGGGTTCACCTGTTGTAGGGAGCTCATTCTTCTTTTGTCCGATTCACTTTGATTTGATGGGAATCCCCAAGCCGGACAGCCAAGACCACATGCGAGATGAAGCACTTGCTGTAAAGGAGCAGGGATGTCAGAAACCCCAGAGAGAGTTTAGTCCAACATGATGCGGCACGTCTGAAACGGGGCTACGCCTCTGTGAGATGGTGACATGCATGTGACAGGAACTATGAAGAAGTGAATCATTAATTAGGGCATAATTACTTGTTTAATAACTGTTATTGTTTGGCCACGAAGTCGGAGTTTGTCCCATGGTGAAGTGAACGTGGACTATGCAGAAGTGAATCACTAACTGATCCACCAAGGCAGGTTGATGTGTGTAATAATAGTTATTGTTCTACTGAAAGGTTGAAGGATTCCCTGTAGGTGGAGTGAACTCAAATAGCTGGATATGACGCTCCTTGAAAAGCTATTTAGTGAGGAATGACTTGTGCCATTTCATACCCCTCATACCATACTGGCAATAGCAAAAAAAAAATAAAAATAAAAATCCGGTGTCACTTTGTTTGAAGGGGTGTGCAAAAGACTGACATGACACCTGTCATGAACATGCAGGAGTCTTTCTGAATGTTCATGACTGTTGTCATTAAGTGGCATTCGGTCAGTTATGTCATTTTTAATGCAAACTTGACATTGTTTGGGATGTCTTTGCTATCACAACTTGACATTAACCAAGACAACATAACCTGCCATTAACATGCCATAGTAGGCCTAATTATCAAACTTTTTATTACTTTTTTATTACAAACTTATCAAAGGTTTTTCTTTTATTGTATTTACACAATTCATTTTGTACTTGTGGGGGGGGACTGTTGACTAGCTGTATTACTTGTTCTTCCTCAAACATAGGGTTCTGACATATTCTCAGCACATACATTTTGTACTTTTTTTTTGGGGGGGGGCAACAAAAAAACAGGATTACTTGTTCTTTTAACTGAAAAAAAAAACCAAAAAAACAATGACCTTCCAAATGTTCTGAAGTGTACTTTTACATTACTGGGGGGAGTTTTCCACTTTCCTTTGCTGTGATTGTTTCAGCCATCTCCTCTGCTGTAGTGCTCCCGCAGCGCTCCGCGACCTGGGAGATCTTCTCATTATCTGTTTGGCCAGGGAGCAGCTCTTTGAAGGTGTCCATACATGGGATCGCTACCTCAGAAATTACAGCTGTTCTCGCAATTGTGTTGCGGTGAACATTAATCTTGGCGAAGGCCTTTTTCATGGATCCAAACTTGGTGAATCTCCTCTGGGCATTCTTGTAGCAGCATCAGTTGTGGTTACTTAACAAAAAAATTGAACAGCAAAAAGATTTGTCAGCATCTATTTTCAGGCATGCATTATTGATTTGGCATCCTATAGGAAGTACTAGCAGATAAGAAAGGATTCTACTTACCCTGCTGGTTCACTGTGCATGCTGGTTCACTGTGCATCCTCCTTCCAGGCTGGTTATATTAGATTTAGCTCCTTTCCTATCTGCCTCTGAGGCTTGCAATATCTTCCATTACCAGCCTGGAAGGAGGATGCACAGTGAACCAGCACAGTAGATAGTGCCCTATCTTAGGGGCAGCATGGCTCAGGAGGGAGAGCGGGTCATCTAGTAATCGGAAGGTCACTGGTTCGATCCCTGGCTCGTGCAGAGAGCATGCTGAAGTGTCCTTGAGCAAGACCCTTAAACTGTGCTGATGAGCAGGTTGGCACCTTGTATGGCAGCCTCCACCATCAGTGTATGAATGTGTATGTGAATGGGTGAATGTGAGGCATACACTGTAAAGCATGGTCAATGTAAAGAGTAATGTAATGGCAATGTAAAGAGTGGTTGGTAGACTAGAAAAGCGCTATATAAAACACAGTCAATTTACCATTTACCTGCCTCGGACGCTATATCTAACATTACCAGCCAGGGTGAAGGATGCACGGTGAACCAGCACAGTAAGTAGAATCCATTCTTATCTGTTACACAGGCTAAAAATATATCTAACATAACCAGAGGAGAGCAAGGTAGCTCTTACACAGGGCTACAGACATCACTGATTTTTAGAGTGAATACTAAAATATAACAATGTGGGACATGGACATAACCTAGCAATTCTCTGATTATTAACTAAGCCGATGTTAGTGGCTGTTTTTCATACAAATATAAAGCATATAAGACGGTTAAGTAATGGGCAACTTTAGGGTAAGAAACCATTTAAAGAAAAACCCTTTATTTTTTTCGTTGTACATGTTACAATGAAATTTGTGTTCTGCATTTAACTTATTCTATTGTATTGGAACAGTGGGCAGCTGCAGCGCCCGGGGACCAACTCCAGTTCTTCTTTCAATTGCCTTGCCCAGGGGCACAGACAGGAGTATTAACCCTAACATGTATGTCTTTTTGATGGTGGGAGGAAACCGGAGCACCCGGAGGAAACCCACGCAGACATGGGGAGAACATGCAAACTCCACATAGAAAGTACCTGGGATGGCCTGGGGTTCGAACCCAGAACCTTCTTGATATGAAGCAACAGCACTAACTACTGGGCCACTGTGCTGCCCATTTGATTATAAAGATGATCAATACCTGTGCTTACTTCTTCATCAGTGTGTTTGTTGGACTTCTTGGTCTTCTTCTTCCTCTTCTTATTCTTCTTCTCTTAATCTGAGGATGATGAGCTGGAGTCTGAGGAGGAAGATTAATAAGAGTTCACTTTAAAATGAAAATTCTACCATTATCTTTTCACCTCCATGTCAGTTGAGCTCTATTGTAGTTCTTACATCCGCTTACCGCATGAATCAGCTGCACAGCTCCATCTAAGCCTTCTCTCAAACAACTTAAGAGAAGGGATCTGTTGTGTCAGCATTCCAAAAAAAGCATAAAATGACAATCAAATGTCTCCAAACAGCGTATGCAGCATAATCTTAAGTGTTTTGTAGCCAGGGTAGTGTTATGTAATACCATGAGTCTTTCTGGAGGTCTGATTGATAGTGTTCCCTGCTGTGCTCTGCTCTGCAAGACTTGCAAGAATACGTCTGCATTTTAAAGTGAACTGTTCCTTTAACCATCAACTGCAATTTGAGCATTACAAGAAGTCAATATCTATAATAAAACAAAGCCTGTTTTAGGGAATTTTCTGCTGTCATACAGTTCTGTGGGGGTGTGGGGGTGTGTGGGCGTTGACTTTGGCTGAAGGCTCAGGATGTGGCCCAAGTTGACTGACATGCTGATTCAAACTCCTTGACACACACACATAACAATGAGGGATTTCCATTAAAGTGATATTGAACTTTAGTAGAACCTTTGGTTGTATAGCTTCCTGGCCATGACATAAGTCCATATATACGTACAGGAAAAAAGCTTTTAATACGTTGCAGTACAGGCCTGTTTCATGCGTCTCGCACTCATCAGCTGCTAATGTTTTATTCACAAAGAATCATACAGTTTACGTTGTCCAGCATCACGCCTCTAATTTCGGTTAGACAGTGACCAATCAGATGGGGAAACATTCAATTTATAACAACCAATGGGGTAGGTACTTATATATACTGACACTCACCTTTACCTGTTGCTTCTGTGGACTGTGAGTGGAGAATGGAGATTCGCTCCCCTCTCGCTCTCTCTCTCCATTCACTTGTATGGGTGTGGCCAACCAATTCTCTAAATCATGTTTCCAACACATAAACAAATGCAGACAAAGTGGCTCCTGCTAACAGATGAAACAGCAAGTCCTTGTGAATATTATTTTGAAAGTTATAACAGTTCTGTGTATATAAACAGACATGATTACTGCTCATGCTGGCACACCACCAATCTATTACACTTCTGCCATACCATGTAAGTGAATGGAGAGAGAGAGAGAGAGAGAGAGAGAGAGAGAGAGAGAGAGAGAGAGAGAGAGAGAGAGAGAGAGAGAGAGAGAGAGAGAGAGAGAGAGAGAGAGAGAGAGAGAAAGCTAATCTCTGTTCTCCACACACGGACCACAGGAGCAGCTAATGAAGGTGAGTGCCAGTGTATGGATTTATATTGAGACTAGAGAGAAATACAACCAAAGGTTCTGCCAAGGTTCAATATCACTTTAACAGTCCAGTATTCAAGGCAACAGAATGCATATTACTGTAGTGTTGGAGAGGGTAAATGTTAATCGCTCCGACTGAAAATAAGCACAGCTGTGTTGAAATGACCTTAGTAAATCAACAAACTAGTATCTCTTCGTGTCAGCTGTACTGATTGTAAAACCAGCTGATAAATGTCAGATAAAACTGGTCTTAATTAACCACATGGCATTGTAATTGCTGCACAGTAAATAGCATCCAGGAACACCAAAAAAAACAATCTGCCATGTTGGAAAAACTAGCTAGCCACTGATGTTGGTTTACAGAATAATGGCGTGGCTGATAGCAGGGTCGCTCAAAGGGGTGTAAAGCACAACAAATGCGCAGTTCCTCCCTGCAAGTCCTTATTTTGGAAAGCAGAACAGAGCACCACTGGAAGCGCATGCCACAGAAAATAATGGGTAATAATGGGTATTTAAACAATGCAATGAAGATTATCTCTTATCCTTACACTCTGCTCTTGAAAACCCGGCCTATTTTGTGCTCTCCTCCCCAACTTTTCTGAACATCTAGTACTGCATCAATAACAATAATTGTAGTGCCATTGTTCCTGGCTTGCCAGTAGATGGGTAAGTAGGGGGGAATTTGGGTAAGTAGGAAGGCCTTGTCATTTTTCAGCTCCCTGCTGGCCTCCTCCAGGTATTCAATGTGTTTCTCAAGGTTTTCAATCTTCCGTCGATCCATCTTAGTTTGTTCTTCGATTTCAGCCACCTCCAACACCCCTGTTGGTGACCCTGCAAATTCCTTTTGGTAAACTAATGTGATTGTATATATATTCTGCTTTTTTTAATCTACCGTCCCAAGAACATCCCTTGCTGCATACGGTGCAGGCAGACAACTGTACAGTAACAGGGTAGCAAGCTTTTATAAAGTGTAATACAATAAATAAAACCGTATTTATGTCTTTTATGGATTAAACAAGAAGAATAATTACTAGGGCTGACCCAAACTATTCTGATCAAATATTAGTTTGTTGGGCTGAAGTTCAGGTAGCCTACCAGTGTTGCTCTTCAGAAGGTATCATGTATGCTTATAGGCAAAAGAGGTAATAAGAAAAGGAATTATTTTTTCACTTCATGAGCGTTTAAAAAAAAATTGTCGACCACATACAATGGCTTGTGGATGTGCCACAATCAGCCAAAATAAACAGACTGAACACAGGTTGGTAATCTGCTGCAAAAGTGGCTAGCACAATTGACAGACTTAACAGCCACAGCCAAAACTTAAGCTGCTGGCAATGTATGTATTTATTTCTATTTACTTACTTACTTACTTACTTACTGTCAGTTCTTTTGTTGCTTTCCCCATTCACTTTGTAGTTTCTCTGTTTGCAGAGTCTACTGGCCCTTGTTTGCCTAGAGACCACCCCCCCCCCCCACAAAAAAATATATATATATTCCAGATTTGTCGACATAGACATTGGTTCTTCTTGACATTGCAGTGGGGGAAAAAAAGATAAATTACACAAGGGTAAATAAAACCCAATTTTCTTGTATTGTTTTTGTTACCTCCAAAACAAAAGTTGTATTAAGATTATGCAGTGCAATGAGGGGCAGCTATACCGAGGTGGCATGGGGTGGCAGTTGCAACCTCTAAAAATAGCCTTACCACCCCATCTGCAATCCCAGTTTAGACATTCATTCATTCATTATCCAAACCGCTTATCCTGCTCTCAGGGTTGTGGGGATGCTGGAGCCTATCCCAGCAGTCACTGGGCGACAGGCGGGGAGACACCCTGGACAGGCTGCCAGGACATCACAGGACCGACACACACACACACACACACACACACACACACACACACACACACACACACACACACACACACACACACACACACACCTAGGGACTATTTAGTATGGCCGATTCGCCTGACCTACATGTCTTTGGACTGTGGGAGGAAATCGGAGCACCCGGAGGAAACCCAGGCAGACACAGGGAGAACATGCAAACTCCACACAGAGGAGGACCCGGGACGACCTCCAAGGTTGGATTACCCCAGGGCTCAAACCCAGGACCTTTTTGCTGTGATGCAACCGTGCTAACCACTGCACCACCGTGCCATCCCCAGTTTGGACAACCTAATTCAAGTATAAACTTAGCACAAAAAGTAAGGCGCTTCTGGGGTACCAGAAGCTCAAAACACGAGTCAATAACAACAGCAAAATAAGCTGTTTGGCATTGGCAGAGAAGATTTGGCAAATTTTTTATGGGTGCAACTCACAAACTCAGCTCTGCAACGCATCCCACAAATGCATGTTTTTTACAAATGTGGCACCATTTAAAAGATAAATAAGAAGGCAACGGTATAAGATTTATTGCCAGGAAGCATTGTTACAACAAAGAAATCATCTACCAAACACAAATGTCCTTACTTTTTGTGCTAAGTATATATATATATATATATATACTTGCACTGTCTCATAAAGAATTTAGCTGACTCACTGTATTATATATATACACTCACTGGCCACTTTATTAGGTACACCTTGCTAGTACCGGGTTGGACCCCCTTTTGCCTTCAGAACTGCCTTAATCCTTCGTGGCATGGATTCAACAAGGTACTGGAAACATTCCTCAGAGAGTTTGGTCCATATTGACATGATAGCATTACGCAGTTGCTGCAGATTTGTCGGCTGCACATCCATGATGCGAATCTCCCGGTCCACCACATCCCAAAGGTGCTCTATTGGATTGAGATCTGGTGACTGTGGAGGCCATTTGAGTACAGTGAAGTCATTGTCATGTTCAAGAAACCAGTCTGAAATGATTCGAGCTTTATGACATGGCACGTTATCGTGCTGGAAGTAGCCATCAGAAGATGGGAACACTGGTCATAAAGGGATGGACATGGTCAGCAACAATACTCAGGTAGGCTGTGGCATTGACACGATGCTCAATTGGTACTAAGGGGCCCAAAGTGTGCCAAGAAAATATCCCCCACACCATTACACCACCACCAGCAGCCTGAACCGTTGATACAAGGCAGGATGGATCCATGCTTTCATGTTGTTGACGCCAAATTCTGACCCTACCATCCGAATGTCGCAGCAGAAATCGAGACTCATCAGACCAGGCAACGTTTTTCCAATCTTCTATTGTCCAATTTTGGTGAGCCTGTGCGAATTGTAGCCTCAGTTTCCTGTTCTTAGCTGACAGGAGTGGCACCCGGTGTGGTCTTCTGCTGCTGTAGCCCATCTGCCTCAAGGTTCGACGTGTTGTGCGTTCAGAGATGCTCTTCTGCATACCTCGGTTGTAATGAGTGGTTATTTGAGTTACTGTTGCCTTTCTATCAGCTTGAACCAGTCTGGCCATTCTCCTCCGACCTCTGGCATCAACAAGACATTTTCGCCCACAGAACTGCCGCTCACCGGATATTTTCTCTTTTTCGGGCCATTCTCTGTAAACCCTAGAGATGGTTGTGCGTGAAAATCCCAGTAGATCAGCAGTTTCTGAAATACTCAGACCAACCCGTCTGGCACCAACAACCATGCCACGTTCAAAGTCACTTAAATCACCTTTCTTCCCCATTCTGATGCTCAGTTTGAACTGCAGCAGATCGTCTTGACCATGTCTACATGCCTAAATGCATTGAGTTGCTGCCATGTGATTGGCTGATTAGAAATTTGCGTTAACGAGCAGTTGGACAGGTGTGCCTAATAACTGCTGATCTACTGGGATTTTCACGCACAACCATCTCTAGGGTTTACAGAGAATGGTCCGAAAAAGAGAAAATATCCAGTGAGTGGCAGTTCTGTGGGCGAAAATGCCTTGTTGATGCCAGAGGTCAGAGGAGAATGGCCAGACTGGTTCGAGTTGATAGAAAGGCAACAGTAACTCAAATAACCACTCATTACAACCGAGGTATGCAGAAGAGCATCTCTGAACGCTACAGCAGCCGAAGACCACACCGGGTGCCACTCCTGTCAGCTAAGAACAGGAAACTGAGGCTACAATTCGCACAGGCTCACCAAAATTGGACAATAGAAGATTGGAAAAACGTTGCCTGGTCTGATGAGTCTCGATTTCTGCTGCGACATTCGGATGGTAGGGTCAGAATTTGGCGTCAACAACATGAAAGCATGGATCCATCCTGCCTTGTATCAACGGTTCAGGCTGCTGGTGGTGGTGTAATGGTGTGGGGCATATTTTCTTGGCACACTTTGGGCCCCTTAGTACCAATTGAGCATCGTGTCAACGCCACAGCCTACCTGAGTATTGTTGCTGACCATGTCCATCCCTTTATGACCACAGTGTTCCCATCTTCTGATGGCTACTTCCAGCAGGATAACGCGCCATGTCATAAAGCTCGAATCATCTCAGACTGGTTTCTTGAACATTACAATGACTTCACTGTACTCAAATGGCCTCCACAGTCACCAGATCTCAATCCAATAGAGCACCTTTGGGATGTGGTGGACCAGGAGATTCGCATCATGGATGTGCAGCCGACAAATCTGCAGCAACTGCGTGATGCTATCATGTCAATATGGACCAAACTCTCTGAGGAATGTTTCCAGTACCTTGTTGAATCTATACCACGAAGGATTAAGGCAGTTCTGAAGGCAAAAGGGGGTCCAACCCGGTACTAGCAAGGTGTACCTAATAAAGTGGCCAGTGAGTGTATGTTAAGAGGGAACGACCATCCCTGAACCGAGGGGGGCCTAAGAGTACATCCGTCGCCATCTTACATTGCTGCGATTGCAAACATTCCCCAATCCTCTGTGAATAATAAACATGGCCACTGAAACTCTAGTTAATGGTCATGCCCATATTTGCATATGAAACGAATCATTAGTTTCGGTCATTATGCCACTGTATTGTTTATAAGGGTGGGGATACCTGCAGTCCGTTGAGACTGAAGAGGTCACTTATATGAGTGATGAAACATTTCTGTCAATAAACGTTGTGTCCAGATGAACTGATTCAACTTCTTTGATTTTCTTGCCTGGATCACTGAGCATGCATAAAGACACCTTGCATCCATTGTTGTTGCTGGCTTTGTTTTTATTCCCCTGCTACAGCTTTATTCCAAAGTGACCAACAGACAAGATTACATGAAAGAGCATTATTAAATGGGGACTTGCACAGGAATAATATTGGAACAGTTAGCATAGATATAGAGAGAAACACAGCTTGAATCAAATTGCCTAAAACACGAGTCGGGCCGAGAAGGCGAATTTTGCATAGAAGTCCCTACCCAGTGCAGTTGTAACGTAGGGAGCAGGAGAGAGGTTTCTGTCTATGGGGATGTTTAAAGGGAGTTTCAGTTACACAATATTAATTTCTAAACAAAGTTACAGTTGCTTCAGTCTGGAGTCCATTATCGTTTATTTAATATGTTCTTTTTATCTATTGTAACAGGATATATACCTGTGTGATAAATAAAACAAGTTATATACAATGAGAAAATAGACGGAATTGATGGGAAGGGGATGTAACTACAGAGGAAAGAGGCAGAAAAGGAGCAGGGTGTTATCAGATCTGAAGCCATGCAGTGGGCAGAGGCCGCTTCCGGCAGAACTGAGATCAGTCCAGCAGCCGTTTCGGTTTGATTCGAGCCCGGCTGTGAAAACCAATCCCAGGTGTTGTGGGTCTGACGTGAGGCATGACACATATATGTGTATATATCTGCACGGTACTGACAGCCGGCAGGTAAAAGAGTGCTTTGCTAGTTACTGTGATAGCCCTTGTTTGTCACGTGTCTGACCGAGAGAAACACACCTGATCCCCTTTTAAAGGTGACGTCCAGAGACACCCAGCTTCATCTCTCTCCTTCCCCCCTCTCTGTCCCCTCGACTCTCTGAAGGTAGTATATTTAGAGCCCTTTTAAGTGTTAAAAGACCTTGTAGGTGTGGTTTGGTGAGGATTTTCTGAGCACCGTTCATCCAGTTTACGCTCTCCCAGGGAGGACGAGGGCCGTGACAGGGGGCCCCCCACCACCCGAGGAGTCCATGTGATCATCCACAAAAAGACTTGGTCTTGATTATGAGGAATAGACTTTTGTCTTCTTCATGCTCCCTTTTCAAATTTCTTGAAGCCCATTTCATGGGCAGTGTCTTGTATTCTTCTGTCTCTAGGACTCCAAGCCAAGAATAGAGTGTCCTTCCGCAGTCTCTATGCTGTGGTCCTATCAAGGTCCACGATTCCAGTTGTTAAAGCGCGTTGCTCAATGAGGTGTGGCGTATGACCTACTGCGTCCGTTGGCTCTAACTCTCTGCTATACCAGACACATTATAGTGCAACTACACGCTACAGACACGAACACCGCGTGTTTCACACGAACGTCAAAGGCACAGACATGTTATTTCCATTTGCTACGCGTGTCCTCTTGTCCCCTAATCCTACCAGACAGGACATTTCTTAGCTCTGTCCTTTCATGTAACCTGAGTTTTCTTCTCCCCTTTTTTCCCCTGTGCATGATTGTGTTCATTTTTTTTATTAAAAATTAGAATTTTAACATTTTTAGTCCATGAGATGTATCCATATGTTGCTTATATTATTAATATTGAATTCCAATATGCTGCCATTCGCACAGCAAAGTGCTATGCAGTCTGATATTATTTCCTAAGCGCATATAGCATGTTTGTTGTTTTTTTTTTTTCCAGTTATTCTCGGATTGCATTCCGTGTCAATAGAGAGCTGTTTCACAGGCTGCGACAGCACAGGCCTGGTGGTGGGGAACGCCGGGCACTGGTCTGTTATGGAGGTAGCGCCCTCTGGTGGAAAGAAGGTTTAGCTGCGTTTTGAGGCCACCCGCTGTCTCAGTTTCTCCCTCCTTTTCTTCTCCATCAACCTGAAAAAAGGGGTGTTAAATATTTTCATCTTGCCTTAAAAGGGCTGTGTGTGTGTGTGTGTCTGTCTGTCTGTCTGTCTGTCTGGCAGTTAAAAAATAATAATTTAACACAATATTGTAAATCTTTTCCAAACTATTCTACAATTTGTCTTGTGCTTGTAGACCTATAAAAAGTTAACTAGTTAAATACGCCACCCACCATAAGTGCTAGAATAATGTCTTTCTATAAACTCATCCAGCGTGCTATTCAACAATCTGCTGCTTTGATTTATCTACTGGGTTTGTATCTATAGCTGGTAGGCTGGTTTGGGGAAATGGTTTTGAGGCAGGAAGAATCAGGAACAGATTATCTGATCACCATGCCTAAAAGAAAACCTGTATATGTGTGTGTGTGTGTGTGTGTTTAAGTAGACAGGGAGAGAAGAAGAAAAATAGCTGACATGATGGACTGTGCGCATGGATTCACAAAACATGTTTTGAGCTTTTGTTACCAGTTCCTTAAAAAGGATATGTTGAAGACTACGGCCTTCCCCTAAATGTCCGTAGTCAGAAAGACTGAATGCCAGGCTAATAAGCTGCTTTGTGAATAAATCTCATTCAAATCCTAACTGCTATTGCTCAGTGTCTGAAACTTTTCATGGTGACAACTATAAAATTCTACGAAAATCCATTTTTCACCATAATATCTATGGTATTTTGTGGGCTACAAGTCGCACTGGAGTATAAGTTGCACTCAGCAAAAAAAGCGTTGTTGTGACAAAAAAAAAAAACATACATCAGAATCAGAATCAGCATTATTGGCCAAGTGTGCCTGTGCACAGTACACATCAGTGCTGTATAGTCCATGGGCCAGAGCCCAAAATTTCCTATTTCGGTACACTCAAGGTGGCAAAACTTACTTATAATTTTTGAAAGGATCCATGTCTGTAGATGATATTTTGGTAAGATAACCATTCCTGAGTGGCAGCTGTATCACAGTTATCAGCTCATGAAGTTAACCACCCCCTAAAGTAAATTGCATTTTAGATGCTGGTGCATATCCTGGTTTAGCCTCATGGTCAGGACATTTTTCAATGTTCTATAATATTGTCTTTGGTATCATTTTAAAGGGGACCTTCTTAGCTTTCATTCAAGCCCTGTTGTGGATATTTCTCACAAATATAGAGGTCACTTGAGCTCTTCAACCCGTCAATAACACACATCTTTCTGCAATGTTCGCCTAAACTATATACTTTCTTTTAGCCCTGTGGCATCTAGGAATATCAGGGACACAAAACACAAAAACTGGAATACTCACAGGACTGTAAAGATTCAGGAAATGTATAATATACCCATACTATTTCATTGTGTGAGGTGATTGTGAACCTTAAATTAGAAGGGCATTATTACTAAGAAACTAACTAGACAGAAGCCAGTTAGTCCATGGGTCAGACCAGATATCGATATCACCCAAGGTGACACAACTTCACTGGTGCCATTTTATTTGGTACACTATTTGCCCAGATTTTTACAAATATAGCATTTCAACACCCCTGGTACTGATTAGCCTAGCTTAAACTCTGGGACAGTTCTTAGTTGGCCAACAACCAAGGATAACCAGTACTGTGTACTTCCATTCATTGTGCTAAGCTAGGCTAACGTGCAGCCAGATAGCTTTCTACTAAACACATATAGAGGAAACTGGTATCTATCTTCTTGTCTCACTCTGGAGAAGATTGTAAGCTAATTTCCCATAATGTTAGCATGTTCTTTTAATGTATATGTTAATATGATTAGTTAAAGTGGCTACGAGGAACTTTCATCTTGTGTTGATTTTAGCGGCCTCATGTGGACAAAATACAGCTGTTGCATAGCAACTAGGTAATGTATCTATTTGTGGCTATGTAAGATAAATAATGGTAATATGACGCTGGTGAAGCAAAGTAAACTTTGTTTTAGTAGTGTTCATACACCTAAGTTACATGTATTTGTTTGTATGTGGCAGGTGAAAACTGACTGAATATGGCCACTGGTGAACAAGCAAGTTTTTACCCAATACCAAAGCGCCCGCGGGTGGAGTGCATTATCCACTGTTCTGATGACACAGATAAGCTGGTTTCACTACAAAGTGTCGACTCATGGAGAACTCTGCTCAGGGCAGCTCAGATACGAAATCATGCACCAGTTTTGAAACTGGCAAAAGACATTCCTGAGGGACAGATTCCAGCAATCTACTACCACAGAAAGTGTTGCAGTATCTTCACTATGAAGCAAATTCTTGATGGCCTCCTTGCAAAAGAAAAGAAAAGTTGTGTCTCTGCTGAAGAGAAACAATCTAAGAGAGTAGCTCGACATGCTCCAAGTACATCTAGGACTTATGATGCAGAGTGCATATTTTGTCAGAAAAACAGCAAATATTCCAAGAGACAGAATACGAGAGAAGTACTGGTGCAGTGTCGAGAACTGCGAGCTGATGCAAAGATCAGGAGTGCAGCCACAAAGAAAAGGGACAGCAGAATCCTTGCCATTGTGAGTAGAGACCTTGTAGCAGCTGAAGGGCACTACCACAGGTCATGCTATAGACTTTACACCAAAGAAGAGGTTTCCAAAGGAGAGGTTGCCAGCAATGAAGATGATGATGCTGCAGCCCAGTATGAAGCTGCTGTGAATAAGGCATACAATGAGCTGTTCCTCTTCATCAGGATGGAGCTTTTTGGCAATCCTCAAGTGATGACAATGACTGATCTCTCTTCTAGACTGGTAGCTTCAATGAACTCCCAAGGCATTGCCCAAGTCAAGGAATCAACCAAGAAGCACATAAGGCGAAACCTGGAGAGTGAGTTTGCTGGAGCCTTGCAGATATTCCCTGATGAGAAAGGAAAATTCCTCCTCTATCCCGATAACTTGTCCATGAGGGAACTTGCCAAAGAAAATCAGTCTCTCAAAAGGGAGCTGCAGACCCTGAAAAGTGTCAGTGAAGAAGATGTTATAGCCAAAGCAGCCATCAAATTGAGAGCAGACATTAAAAGTCAAGATGTTCCTCAAACCTGGCCGCCTGAAGTCAAACCAGAAGCAGAATGTCCTACCATTCCAGAGTCGCTCATTATCTTCCTGTACTCTCTACTCACAGGCTCAAATGATCCTGATCATGCATCCCAGAGAGTGCAGTGCCTTCTGCAGTCATTTGGCCATGACATAGTATATGCAGTGACATGTGGAAATACCAAGCCTTCCAAGCACATTGTTCTGCCATTCAGTGTCAAATCGTTGACAGGAAATGTAGAGTTGATAAACATCCTCAACCGACTTGGTCACAGTGTGTCCTATTCACAGATGGAAGAGATCAACACTGCCCTGTGTCTCCAGAAACTCTCATCATCAGGGAGTGGCATTGCCCTTCCAGCTAACATCCATCCTGGCATATTCACAACTTTAGCCTGGGACAATATCGACCGTCTTGAAGAAACTGTCAGTGGTGAGGGAACATCTCACAGAGTCAATGGGATTGCTGTGCAAGCAAAGCCAGTCAACCCACTTCCTGTCCAACCCATGCCCACTGTTCCCAAAACAAAGAAGAGAAGCATTGATGGACCCCCACCAATATTACCAACTTACAATGCTGGACAACGGGTAGGGCCACCACAAAGCAAAAAGTCAGATGCCGATACTGCAGCCAATACTAAGCTTGCCAGAGAGAAAAACCTTCTTTGGGTCCTAGCACGCATGTCACAACAAGAAGAACAGTCAGTCAGCAGCTGGACAGGCTTCAACATCCTGACTCAAGGAGAGATGACGGTCATCCCCGACAATATAGGCTATCTGCCTACCATCAATGCTCCAGCGACACAAATGTCTACTGTCAACGAGGTGCTTAACCAGTCACTGAGCATCATGCAGTGCTTAGGCCTGAGGAAGATTGTTTGTGTCTTTGACCAAGCCCTGTATGCGAAGGCTGTCGAGATCACATGGAAACACCATGACAAGTTCCATGATATCATCGTTAGGCTTGGGGTATTCCACACCATCTGCACACTGCTGGCAATAATAGGAAAGCGTTTCCAAGATGCTGGACTCAAAGACCTCTGCATTGAGTCTGGCATGATTGCAGAAGGCTCAATTGCTGGTGTTATGGATGGCCGCAAGTACAACAGGGCAGTGCGACTACACAAGCTCCTGTATGAGGCTCTCATGCGACTGACCTTGAATGGTTTCCTGTCCTGGTTGGAAGAAACTCACAGGAATGACATGGTTCACCTGAATGAGACACTGACGACCATTGACAGCCTTGGGAAAGAAGTCTCACAACATGCTTTGAAGGAGGTCCTCGAGAACAGCTCTTGTACACGCATCATGGATCTATTTGAAGTCTACCGTGAGTTCCTTAGAGGTGGAAACGGCAGCCTCTCGAACTTCTGGATGTCCTATTTGGACATGGTTGAAATCTTGTTGGGGCTCATCCGAGCATCCAGAGAGGGAGACTGGATGCTACACTTGGCTAGCATTCGAGCAATGATCCCATGGTGCTTTGCTTATGACAGGATGAATTATGCACGCTACCTCCCCTACTACTACGCCCAGATGTCTGAGCTGCCCATCACACACCCAGATGTGTACACAGAATTCATGGAAGGAGGCTTCTCAGTCCAACTGGGCTCCACCAATCCCTTTGGCCGAATCCCTGTTGACCAAGCTATAGAAGAAATGGTGAACAAAGACACCCAAACAGCTGGAGGGACAAAGGGATTCAGCTTGAAGCCAGGAGCTGTGACCAAATATTATCTCACAGCTGAGTATAGAAGCATGTACCTCAGACAGCTGAGAGACCTGACAGGTCAAGGCAGGTGCAAATGGTCTCATCCAGATCTACAGAGTCCAAGGATCAAGAGAGATGAAGCAGATGTCCAGTCTCTCATGGACCTTATGGAGAATAACTGGCTCAATCCTATGTCCCCAGATGAGATTGATTTGGTTAGCCTCTCCACTGGCAACATGGCTCCACCTGATGTGACCATAGATCTCTTGAGAGCTCTTGAGAAAGGAGAAGAGGCCTACCAAGCATTCCAGCAAACAAGGTTAGATGCAGACCCACCACCTGTGAAATTCCACGACAAGATGACCAAGCAAAGTCTGAAAACATTCTCCAATGTCAGCACAAATCAAGCTCATGGAAAGAAAGCACAGGATGTGGTTCTGAAGGCAGATAGAAACCTTTTCAGTCACATGATCCTGGTGGCTGAAAGCAGGAAGGTGAATCTGAAGGATGTCCTTGCCTACCCATTGGGCCCACTACCATGGGCACTGGCAAATGCTGATGGGTCCTTATGAAAAACAAACAAGGCTGCACTTGCCAGAGAGCTTGAAAAGAATGTATCTCCTGCAGAAGACATCCCAATCCCATCTACTTCCATCATTGATGGGATGAGCCTGGTCCAAAAAATGAATGGCAACAACAAAACCTTTGCACAGGTGGCAGAGTCAGCCTTGACCCAGGTCCTCCATGAGGGAGCACAGAGTGGGAGGATTGATGTTGTTTTTGATGTCTATCACCAGACTTCGATCAAAGATGCTGAACGACTGAACCGGGGTGGAGACATCACTCTCCAGTACAAGAATCTTGCAGGGGGACACCACGTCCAGCAGTGGAGAAAATTTCTGTGCAGTTCCTCCAACAAGACCAGTCTCATCAAGTTTCTGGTGGAAGAGTGGAAACTCCCACGATACAGAGCTATGCTGCATGGCAAAGTGTTGTACATGACCTGTGAGGAAACCTGCTACAAGTTGACAGAAGATGGGTGTGAGGAAGCAGCAGAACTGCACTCCACACATGAAGAAGCTGACACCCGTCTGCTCCTGCATGCATTGCATGCAGCAAATGTGGGCTCAAAGTCAGTTATCATCACAGCTGAGGACACTGATGTCATGGTGCTTTGTCTTGGCTTCCAGAAGGACATCACCTGTCCCATCTACCAGAAGTGTGGGACTCAGAACCGCACACGGTTTGTCGACATCACCAAACTGGCAAGTTCACTTGGAGACAGCATCTGTGACAGCCTAATTGGCTTACATGCCTTCACAGGCTGCGACACTGTCAGTGCATTCGCTGGTCGAGGGAAGCTGAATGCCCTGAAGATAGTGAGAAAGCACACTTCCTGCCAAGAGACTTTTAGTCAACTGGGACAGACATGGAATGTGAGTGATGAGCTGTTCCAGAAAATTGAGCAGTTCGCCTGTCGGATGTATGTTGCTAATAGCAGCACTGCTGAGGTGAACAAACTGCGTTACCAGCTCTTCTGCACCAAAAGGGGAGAGGTTGAGTCCAGCCAGCTGCCACCATGTAGAGACTGTCTCTTTATGCATGTTCAACGAGCCAACTATCAGGCAGCAATATGGAAGTGCTGTCTGCAGGCTAACCCTGTGGTGCCAAGCCCTACTGAGTATGGATGGACAGACGATGAAGGCAAGCTGGCCATTTACTGGATGCGCTCCCCACCTGCACCAGATGTGGTCTTGGAAATGCTAACATGCAAGTGTGTGCATTCATGCAAAATGCCAAGCTGCATGTGCCTTTCAAATGGACTTCCATGCACAGACATGTGCAGGTTACAGACCTGCAGTAACCAAAAACAGCAGGATGGTCACGAACTGGACTTTGAACTTGGGGAGTCAGATGATGAGAGAAACGAGCAGTTTGATGAATGACAGTGTGATGATTCTGATGGTATTACTGTGGTAGTAGTCTATTGATGCACAGGATGTTGATTCTGGACTTGGTTACCCAGAGCTTGATAACAATAATGTAACCATATTCATATATACCCATTACCCTACCCATTACCATTACATATACCCACTAATGATATGGGATTACATGTATCATTGACTAAGTATATGTAAATGTCAATGTTGTTTAAAATATTAAAATAGTTCATTACCTCACTATGGTATTCCTTTTTATCATGTATTTTGATTGTGTATTTAAACAAATGTATAGAGACCAGTTTGTGACCTAACTGGCTTTGGTCTAGTTCTCATTTAAGGCTCACAATCACCTCACACAATGAAATAGTATGGGTATATTATACATTTTCTGAATCTTTACAGTCCTGTGAGTATTCCAGTTTTTGTGTTTTGTGTCCCTGATATTCCTAGATGCCACAGGGCTAAAAGAAAGTATATAGTTTAGGCGAAAATTGCAGAAAGATGTGTGTTATTGACGGGTTGAAGAGCTCAAGTGACCTCTATATTTGTGAGAAATATCAACAACAGGGCTTGAATGAAAGCTAAGAAGGTCCCCTTTAAAATGATACCAAAGACAATATTATAGAACATTGAAAAATGTCCTGACCATGAGGCTAAACCAGGATATGCACCAGCATCTAAAATGCAATTTAGTTTAGCGGGTGGTTAACTTCATGAGCTGATAACTGTGATACAGCTGCCACTCAGGAATGGTTATCATACCAAAATATCATCTACAGACATGGATCCTTTCAAAAATTATAAGTAAGTTTTGCCACCTTGAGTGTACCGAAATATCGTCTGGCCCATGGACTAGTAGTGATGGTGAGGGCAGATGTCTCTAAGTCAGGTCAGCTAAAGGCTGTGCTTAAGGGAAATCAATGGAATCCAGTTTAATGTCAGCAAAGTCTGAGTACGTACATATGTGTGCATATATACGTACATGGGTGCTTGTGTGTGTGTGTGTGTGTGTGTGTGTGTGTGTGTGTGTGTGTGTGTGTGAGAGAGTACTTGTGTGTGATGAAACACCTGCGGTTGCGAGCCTCCACCAGCTCGCTGAGCTGGTCCTGAGCAGCCCTGAGCTCCTCAAGACTCTGCTGGTAACTGAGGTCCGCTGAGCCAGACCTCTCCAGAACCGATACCTGATTCGACAATTCGCTTGTCCGATCCCGCAGACGCTGGATCGATGTGTAAAGGTTCTCATCATCTTCTTCCTACCACCAAGGAGAGGGGAACAGAGCAGACCTCGCAGATGTTCAAGTGGACTAACACAAATATCGCAAGGCCAAGCAAGTAAGTGTGCTTGTGTGATGGATGTGTATGAGAAAGAGAGATTGGTTGATTGTTTGATTGATTGATTGATTGATTGATTGATTGATTGATTGATTGATTGATTGATTGATTGATTGATTGATTGATCGGTCAATTGAAAGGCAGAGATATTGGTTGATTGATTGATTGAGTGAGTGAGTGAGTGAGTGAGTGAGTGAGTGAGTGAGTGATTGATTGATTGATTGATTGATTGATTGATTGATTGATTGATTGATTGATTGATTTGTTGGTTGGTTGGTTGGTTGGTTGGTTGGTTGGTTGGTTGGTTGAAAGGCAAAGAGACACAGATGGAGGAATAGATGCAGCACGAGTTCAGAGTAGGGTTGGCGATATGTCCGGCCATCATCAGCCCAACAATCAGCAATTACCCCCAGTTTAGACATTATATACCCCCCCTCACCCCACCCCAACCCCACACATGCATCGGCCATTTTCAGTGAATGCAATCATGGAAGAGCTCACCGCAAAATTCCCTATTTGGGATTATTTTGGTTTTAAACCGGACACAACCGGCAAGCTGGAGGACCTAAATGAAGTAATCTGCCATCTTTGCAAAGGAGTAGCACCAGCAAAAGTTTCTAACACTACCAATTTGCGCAAGCATTAATGTGAAAATCTAATTTCACTGAAACATTACAGTTACTCTTCTTCAATTAAACAAAATAAATCACCTTGAGATCTTTGCTAAGCAATAAGCTGTAAAGACAGGCGGAACAGCTGCCCAACACAATTTGAAATAAAAAAAAGGTCTGATGGTATCAGATGAAGGATGCCTCCGCTTACAGCCTCCAAATGAACAAACAGGTGGGGATAACGTGACTATGCTATTAAAATGATCAGGGTGGACAACTGCACATGCAATTTTTGGTCTAGTTCTCCACTATGATTTATGAATTGACATTGCTTATCAGCACCAATCAATCAGACAGCAACCACTAAAGACAGCTTGGTTGTCATTTAGTCACTGCCTTGTTTTGTGAAAGACTCGTCGGAAATAAGTGCAACAAGAATGTGCATATGGCCCAACTCCAGCCGCCAGTTCCTATTCGCGCACACTTTGAATTGCACTTTATAGGTTAATTAGTATTTACCGAGTTGAATTCTTGAGGAGGCAAACTATTAAATTAGCAAAATAAAAGGACAAAAATCACCCAAAAAAAAAAAATCACCCAAAAAATCAACCGCTGACTGGGCTCAGCCAAAAGCCGTTTGACGATATATTCGTCCAATTGCCCAAGCCTAGTCTAGAGACAGAGAGACTGAAAGACACCAGGGACATTGCAGCTGTTTTGTACCTTTGCATTCACAATTTCAATGTGGACCAGAAGAGAGGCCAACTCCAGCTCTTCACTGTAGCTGTTCTTCAGAGGTACACTCCTGTAGCCTGCCAGCAGACAACACATAAAAAAAATTACCAAATTCCTATCATACAGACATGCACACAATTCAAAAACAAATAAGAAAACATCAGAGATGCTTATAATTCCTCACTCACACACATACACACACATGCATGTGCAGCCATGCACACACTAACACACACACGGACCTGTTCGGAGTGAGCGGACAGGGTACGTAGCCTGGGCCAGGAAGTTCGGGTCACTAAACATGTCTTCCTCAAAAACGGTAAAGCGCAAAAAGGAGAAGGAAGGGTTGTGGATGTCAAACACAAACTGCCTCTGCACCCACACAGGGTTCAAACCATTATCAGCTGGAAGGGGGGGAAAAAAAGACAATTACCATATTATCTTGAGATCATTTATTGTAGTGATATATACACATGCATCCATGTACGCATCCTTCCATCCCACAAGTACGGCTGCCTGTCACCCAACAGTAGACTGTCTCACCTACAACATCTGTCTTGCTCTTGCAGCTATCATAGTCAGCCCCGCAGATCTCCACCTCCACAAAGGGGCAGACAATGCTGCGACCGTTCTTGGGCAGATGACGGGCTCCCAGTACCTGACACAGAGAATAGTAGTATGTATTAAGATGTAGTGTAGACTAAGTATTGGTGATTTGTTCTCACCAGGCAGAAAAAAAACTCGTAAAGTGAAAATCAGGTATCACATTAGGATGGTTTGATTCCTGGCTCTCGAACCTGGCTCTCTGTTTCTTGGCCTAACCTCTCTTGTTAATCCTTTTAATAATCAAAATATGCAAGCAATGCGACTTTTTTGTTCCCCGTTAGGAAAATGCATGGGAGCTCTGACTGCTGAATCTGACCTGTAGCTGGACGGTAATTGGCTCTACACGTAGGGTGTCCTTATCAAATGGGTCAAATGTATCGTCCCTCATGATGTCAGGCTGAGTCACATAGCCGCACCCTCCGCCCAGCAAGAATAAGGCCTGGTTCAGCTGCATTGGCTTATCTGCACACACACACACACACACACACACACATGCACACACACACATGCACGAACACACACACACACACTTTGTTATTTCATAAAATCAAAGAACAAATACACAGAAAGACCTTTTTCTCCTGAAATGTAATAACCAACACTTAGCTACCAACACTGTATTTGAATATGTACAACCAAACACAAAGACATTCAAAAAACATGTACATGTTTGCAAACACACTTTCAAACATGTACATTTCCAAACAAATATTTCACACTTGAGAAACTTCCACTTCCGGTGTGGTGGCCTCACCCAGTACCACCCATGCAGCAACTTTGTCCACGTCTGCGTCTAAGTTTGTGTCTTTGTTTGGTGGCTGGGAGAGCTGGTGCTGGATCAGCTGGGATAGCTTGGTCTGCTGCATCCTCTGGGCCCAGGGACCACGGCCCTGCCTGGAGCTGCACCCGAAGAGGAAACACCGAGGGCGGTCTGACAGGACGTGGAAGTGGGGCAGGCTAAGCTAACTGCTAGCCTATTCAGACCAGCAATTCTGACAACACCGAGGGCGTTCTGGCGGCGGCCTCGCCTGGCATTGACTGTGTTTCTAGTGTCATCATGTGGAGTGTGGGGAGGTGTGTCGAAGGTGTCTGGCTGAGCGAGCTAGCATTGCTGGTCTGCTGCGTCCTATGGGCTCAGGGACCGCGGCCCTGCCCAGAGCTGCGCCCGCGGAAGCAGGGCAGGCTAAGTTAACTGCTAGCCCATGCAGACCAGCAGTTCCAACAGTCATTCTGGCTGGCGTTTGTTCTTTGACAGTGATTTTTTTGGTTTAGTTTGGATATGTGTTAGTTTGGATATATGTGTTCTTGTAGTCTTTGGACATGTGTTTTTGTCTTTGTGCTGCACTTTTGTGGGCTGGGGGAAACGATATTTTGTTTCATTTCATGTACACAAGTACATAAAATAGAGTGACAAATAATGTGTTCTTGATTCCTGAAACACAGACACTTACCAGGGGTCTGGAAGTTGAGTGCAACCAGCTGGGAGCCACAAAGCCACATGGGAAGGGGGTCATAGTTCGAGGAGTCCAGCCTTTGCCCTCGCGGATAAACTCTGGAAAGCTGACGACGGTTATATTGCAAGAACCGCTTCCCTCGGGTCCGCGTTGCAAACTTCTCTGCCTTGGTCTCCGGGAAAGAGGACATGTCCCGGTAGCATGCCCTCTCGGTCCCAATCTCTGGAAGCAGTGGGGAAGTGAAGAAAGAGTCACACACAGTCAAATTTAGCAACACTTGGGGTGTAGGGTCATGATCAAACCAAGTAGATAATATTACGTAAAAGATCAAGTGAGAGGCTGAAAGAAATTGAAGAAAGACAGACAGGGATACAAACAGAGAAAATGATGAGATGGCATTAAGTGACTTAAGCTTTGGCCTGAGGACAGAAAGAGGGAGAGAGACAGATATATTGAAAATCAAAGGGATGAAGTAAAGGGGTTTTGGACCCTTACTCTCCTCATTGAAAGGGACAGGTCGACAGTATACAACCAGCTCAGACAGCTCCACGGCAATCTTCTTCCTCCTTTCCATCTGCTTCTCCTCTTGCATCTGTTACCATAGAGATAAGCTAGTCACAGTATCAACTAGGGGTGCACAATTAATTGAAACTGAAATTGCAATTTGACCACGTGCAGTTTCTCAACCACAAAAGGCTACGATTTGATGAAATTATATACATGGCGCAGCCCTAACACCAACATTACCACTCCATACTGACTGTGTTCAATTTCCAATTTCCCCAACATGTGAGTTGAAAGTGGGTACCACTGTGGAAGTTGCTTATGAAATCTTGGCAGTACAATGCTATAGTAAGCACAAGGCATTAGGACAAGATGCTTTACTCTTTACCAGTGTGATGTTTAACGTTGTCAAGCTGCACAGAATTAGAAAAAAAAACAAAAACAATTAAAACCCCATAAAAATAATACGGTTTCTGTTTTTAGGCAAAATTTAAATAATGAAAGTTAAAATTGTATTACTGTGAAACTTTAACTCACATGTGGATCTTCGCATTCTCAAAGTCTCATAACAATCCTCTTTTTCAAATATGCTAGTGCAGTAGCCTCGCATAGCCAGACCTATCTCCACACTTCGCTTTAGCGCTGCACCAGCGCTGGAGAAAGTTTAGGCTCAACCCATTATCATTCTGGTATAGGGGGAAAAAATGCTCTGTCTTCTTTGTATTTCTTTCCACAATCGTCTTGGGAGGCTCTAAGCCCAGGATGCAGCGAGGGTGCCCTTGCAAAATAGTGTCGGGAGGGAGTTTGTTATTCTCAGCGTGTAGGCTGCTAGCTCGGAGGTTGTTGTTGTTTCATGTAGCGCCAGGGACTTTGAAAGCAGTAACACGCAGATAATAATAATAATAATAATAATAATAATAATAATCAAACTTATATAGCGCTTTTCTCACACTCAAAGTTGCTTTACAATAAACGGTGGTGAAACAAGACAGCAGATAAACATAACACAGACATGCAGGGGTGGATGGGAAGGGGGACTACGAGAGGGAGAAGCGGCAGGCACACACGACGCCAGCAGTACTCTCCCACTTAAACAGATACAAAAGGGCAAGAAAAACAAAAAACAACAGCACTGTGGGTGTTGATTTTCTGCAGGGGTTTTCTGTAGGGCTCTGTAGGGGTAGCCTATTCCTCTCCCGAAGTATCTCTCCACTAGGCAGTGGCACTATTTAACCCATAGCTGGGGGCTGGTTCATGGGCATCAGGGAATATCCACACACCGGCGGGCCTGCATACCGCACGTCTAGGGGCCAAACCTCCTCCGAGTCCCTTGTAGTTCAGCCAGGGTCCAAGGTGTACCCAGTTACCGTGTGTCGTCATGAGGAGGCACTACATAGGGCTTGCTGTTGGAGAGGCTATGTACTGGCAGGGAGAGACTTACGCGCTCGGCTCTCCAGTTCGCATTTCTGCTAGCCAGCGGTGAAGGTTGAGAGCGAGATGTGACAGGCACAGAGCACTACACCAACACACTAGACGCTTCCCAACAACCCGACTCCTTCTACAGAAGAATGTCAGATAGCGGAAGGGAGGAGAATTCTGACTGAAAGCCAGCCAATAGCTGGCCAGTACCAACAGTTTTACATTTGGCGAGTCAGGCTACTAGTGCAGTGCCCGTTCGGGTGTGATCCCCCCTCCAACCACAATGTGGGCTGCGATGGCAGAGTGATGCCGTTCATCCGGTCGCCAAGGGAAGAACATCTCTGTCTGTCTGTATGTATGTATGTTTGTCCTTCGATTTTGTCGACAACTTACAAATTTGTAAGTGTGATATTGGCCTATACAAATAAAATTGACTTGACATGACAAACACAGACTGACACACAGATAGACTCCTTCCATTTTAGTTAGATAATCAGACTTCACATTATTGCCAGGCCTTCTTATACTGTGTCTGCCTTTCTTTCTCTTGTTACATCTATTGCCTCATTTTCTATCCAACTGTGAGCCATGAGACTGTATAAAATCTGTATGTGTTACATGTATAATTGCCAGTAAATGATGTGACGATCCCTTCCAGAAATTCCATTGTGTCCATTAATATCTTTGTTTTATGTCTTTATAGCAGCCAACATGGACATTAACATATCAGCACCTAACACCCGGAACTTGCAGTTGTCTGTTGTGTAGTGTGGCACTGACCCGAGCATCAGCATTCTGTGTAGCTTCTCGGATCTTGCAGACCCAGCCCATCAGGTCCTCCATGCTGTCAGCTGCCACATATAGGGTCTGGACCGGGTGAGAGGACAGCTGCTGGGAGTGGACTATGAACACATGGGGCCTAGAGCTTTTCCCATCCTTTAGAACCACTGCGTGGAGAGAAGGATGGTTGAAGTGAGAAGGGGAGAAAGGACATAGAAAACAGAGACAGAGGGACGAAGAGAGAGACAGAAATGGCATGTTGTTCCTTTTTGACGGATTAGATGCATAAAGGCAGACAGTTTCTTCGATTCAGTCATATCAACCCTTTCAAAAAGCTCGACACTCATTGAGAATTTCTAACAGACAGCTTATCCCTGAAGGGACAACTCCATGTTGCTATTTGCTGACTTTGCATTTAAAGGGAAAAGTCATAGATTGGCAACCTTATCTGTGTCTATCTGCAAAAGCGATAGCACATGAAAAACCCCTGCAGTTGTTCCTGATCGTTTCTGCATCTCTGGAATGGCAGTAAAACCGAGTTGGTTTTTTTTTTGGCTGCCAAGTTGATGTGTTGTGATGTCATCTGGCCAGAAACACTACACCCTAGCAGGGTTTCTAATACTCTAATCTACTCTAAACAAGCTGTTAAAAAAAACAAAACCATAAATCCTCATTCTCTAAACTCAGCTATATTTCCCATGGTGGAAATGATGTCCCACAACGCTAGCGCAGAGGATTTTATGGACGACAATACAGAAACTTACGCACAAAGCAATCTGGTAGGCTGTGTGGCTAAGACTTTGTGAGCAGAACGCTGATTTCTCCATCAATGCAGTACAGAGTGGGGATTTTATTGCTTCAGTCGACTACATTACTCATCAGTGCTGATTGCACATACAAAAACCCATCAGTGTCATTTCTGTTTAACTACAGGCTGTCTTCATGTATCTGGTCCATTAGTGTAGCCCTTTGCTGTTTTTCATCTCCACCTCCCACAGAAACCAGATTTTGGTTTTGAGACTCACAAACATGGCAGGTGGGTACATCTATGAAGCCCTTGAGGAATGTGCCGAGAGGGCTGTTCTCTGTGGACTGAACCAAGACAAGGAGGAATATTGATGAGAAAATGAAAACAGATGATTTTACTAACATCACATTTCATGTGAGCGGTATAACTTACTACTTCATCTGGCTCTCTGGTGGGAGAGCTGGGCACCTCTTCCACGTAATTGGCAGGGAACCACAGCTGTTTTTTACCTCCATAGTCACCTCGCCACCTAGAGATTGACAAGGCAGGCACGAGTGAAAAACAGTACAGCATAATGGTGTCAAATCACAATCCAACCAAATACTACACCAGCTGATATCACCAATTGGTCATCCCCTGTCTTGTTAAAATTTTGTGTTGTGATTGGTAGGAGGGAAAATCTACATATTCTTGGCCCTCTATGGCACATGAGTGGGCATCACTGGTCGGGAGGAAGGATACTAGTTTGTGTAATGCACGTGCATTACACACACACACACACACACACACACACACACACACACACACACACACACACACACACACACACACACGCACACTTACCAGCCACCTTCCTGTTTGTCCACATTAAGAATGAGAGCCTGTTTGGGGAAGCACAGCTCATCTTCCCTCTGAGCACGATAGTCATACAGGGCCTTCACTGTGCACTGCAAACACAAAAAAAATGTTAAGGGTGACATACCCACAGATACATCTTCCACTGAAACTCTTGCTCTGAATAACCAGCCTGGGTACAACCACAACAGCTCTCATTTTACCAAAGTCAAGTCAATTTTATAGTCAAGTCAATAGCCCAGTATCACAAATTACAAATTGTAGGGATGAACTGAATTCAGATTAAACAGGTCAAATTTAAATTCAAACTGAAACTGCAATTTATTTACTCATCAAAATACAGGAGTTATACCTAAACCTAAAAAGAGTTGCGTTGATTAAACTTAAAGTGAACTGCGAGTCTAGCCACATCATGTGATTTGGAAGTATGTGTGTGAACAATTTCACTTACCCGCGCTGTGGGCATCTTATTAGCTTCGACATAGAAGTGAGGGGTGCGAACCTCATACAGTGCCCCATAGTCCAGCTCCTGAGGAAAAAAACCCATCTCCATTTATTCCGCTGTCATGACATACTTGCTTCTTTTAATGTGCCTTATTAAAGATGGGCTGAGTATGTAATCTATGCATTGAGAAAGTTGACTTTCAATAATGGGAGGCTCTCATCCAACTACAGCCTTTTGTTTTACCCCTCATCATGGGGAGGTTTTTCTGAAGCTCAGAGACCCAAGTTCAATGTAGGTGTGTGCTGAGCAGTGTCTGACTAACCGTGGTGCCCATGCGGTCCAGGGTATCCTCGTTGATGGGGTAACGGAGCCTCATCTTGCGGTAGAGAGGGTGTTTCTCATAGTAGCTGACCAGGTCCACCAGGCTCTCAAACTCTGCTGAGCTGCCCAGCATGAAAAGACGACCCTCCTGCTGGATACGGCAGTGCTTGATCTTACCCTCCGCCCTAAAGAGAAACAGAGCGAGATAGGAGGAGAAGGAAATACTTTCAGACACAACAGCTGACACAAAGAAAGTGCGAGACACAGAGCAGATGGACAGAGAAGAATGACATCATTCACCAAAAATTCAACTTCGATCCCGGGTCTATTACAAAATCCCACAAAGTTATTCCATCATTTCATATCTATAAAAGCCACAGGATCTAGTCCTTTTGCATAACAAGGACCTCAGTCATGTCTTATTCTTAAAAATTGGCCGAAGCATTTATCCATATTTGAGATTAAATCCATTTTGTTACCAATACTAAACTTTTGTACGGCATCACAGTGGTAGCTGTTACAGCAATGCCTTGCAAATGCTGTTTTGTGTTACATTTTGAGGTGATGAGTGTAAGTATTCAATAGATTTTCTAATGGTTGATATTTCATTTTGGAGCATAACTTCTCAAATATGAATGAATGGTGCACAAAGACTGAAACATAACTGCCATCCTTCTCCCTCATTGTGTTTGCATGCCTTACCTGAAGGAGATAGCGTAGGAGTTGAGTTCACTGCGTTTCCGCACCAGGAAAGCGCCATCTCTGGGCACTCGCATCAGCATGTGTTCAGCCTGGACACGGGACAGACTGGAATGGAACCACCTGGACAACAGGGAAACACTCCATTAATAATAATAATAATGGATTACATTTATGCAGTGCTTTATCTAGACACCCAAAGCACTCAAACACCACCAATGTGGAGCACCCACCTGGGTGATGCACGGCAGCCATTTTACACCCAGAACACTCACCACACATCATCTTGAGGTGGAGAGGGAGGAATCATTGAGCCAATTACACAGGGAGCCAGATTGGGAATTTTGCCAGGACACCGGGGAACCCCCTACGCTTTGGGATAAGTGCAATTGGGTTCTTTAATGACCACCCTGAGTCAGGCCCTCGGTTTACCATCTCATCCGAAGGATGGCATCTCCTACAGAACAGTGTCCTCGTCACTGCACTGTTTTTTTTAGGATCAGAGGGAAGACTGCCCCCTACTGGCTCACCAACAACACTTCCAGCTGCAACTCCGTTTTCCCAGGAGGTCTCCCATCCAAGTACTAACCAAGCCCATATCTGCTTAGCTTCCTTCATTTAGCAGAGCCAGGGTACATGTTGGTATGGCTGCCGGCAATACCGCAAACTTTATTTTCTCTCTCCCACTTGATTTATTATCTCACTCTCTTTCATTCATTCATTCATTCTTTTCTCTCCCACCTCCATACAAAACAATGTCACTCACATACATGCTGGAAAACAGTATCCCCCATACTAAATTTCCGCTATTGACTCTCCCATTCTCTCTCACACAGACACTCACTCTCTGCTCTCGTGTGCGTTGGGTTGTGGTACGGGGCTGCCTAGCCTCATCTCAAACTCGTTGCAGCGGAGAGGTGTCTCTCTGTAGTGGCAGATGAGGCAATAAAGGCTGTCAAACACCAGGTTGTCAGTGAGGTAGAAGCGAGTGGAGCCAGACTCTTGACGGGAGTGGATCCTGCAGTGCTGCACACGCCCAGAACGCCTGAATGGGTGTAGGATGGGGTGGGGGTGGTTGGGGGCACAAGTGTGAGTTAATGAGATAGATAGGAATGGGAGGGATCAAAGTTGTAGTATCATGGCATTACAATTTCGGTATGTAACAGACTGACTGAATGGGGGTTTATTTTTTTCTGTACCATTTGAATTTCTATCTTTGTGTGCGTGTGTGTGTGTGTGTGTGTGTGTGTGTGTGTGTGTGTGTATGTGTATGTGTGTGTGTGTGTGTGTGTTGGGGAAGGAGGGGGCAAACTATTTCAGCTGCAGAATTTAAATCTTTTAGATAGAGGTGTTTACCATCCTATAGGTTTTTGTGACTCTACAACTGAGGTACACCCAATAAAATAACCTCAATAATACTTTTTCTCATCTCCTTTTGTTCTCAATCCTTTTCTCATCTTTGATAAATGCGCCGAAATAGAATATTGGGGTGGGGGTGGGGGGGTGTTTGGGATCTAATCAGCTACTGCTGGATCATACCCAATGATAGCTGATCAGAAATGGGCTGATCAGCTACCACTGGGTATGCTCAATTAAGTACTGATGTTTAGTACTGTAATGTTGTTTAGTAATGTTTAGTAATGATGTTTAGTCACGTTTAGTACATTTAGTACTGATTTAGTTTCCGGTGTAGGAAGATGGCGGCGTGAACTCACATTTGCAGCAGCTTCACCCAGGACCGACTATGCAGTTGGTCTTTGTCCATGTCAATGTCTGCGTCTAAGTTTGTGTCATTGTGTAAAGTTTTTATTTTGATCTTCGATTTTTTTTTTGTTGTTTATCTTAATGGCTGGTGTTGGATGGGCTGAGAGAGCTTGGTCTGCTGCGTCCGTCGGGCCCAGGGAACACGGCCCTGCCTGGAGCTGCGCCCAAACTGCAAGCACCGAGGGCGGTCTGACAGGACCCAGAAGCGGGGCAGGCTAAGCTAACTGCTAGCCCATGCAGACCGGCAGTTCCAACAGTCATGCTGGCTGGTTTTCGTCTCTGGACAGTGGACTTTTTGGATTGAGTTACACTGAATGTACTGTGTTGTTAACTCTTTGTGTTTTTGTTTGGGTTTTTTTTTTCCTTTGCTCTCTCTGTTTTTGCATGTTTTTTGGTGGTGTCATTTTTGGAAATTTTGGATATGTGTTTTTATCTTTTGTGTTGCACTGCTGTGGGTTGGATAAAATGAAATTTAGTTTCTTTTGTGTACGCAAGTACATGATAGAAATGACAATAAATTGTTCCTGATTCCTGATGTGATGCTGCATTGTATGCAGCAGCAAGGGCAGGGGAAACAGCTTAATTGGAATCCCGGTCACGTGTATTATGCTGAATCCCTATCAGCTAAAGATAAAGCAATGACTGACACTGCGGCAGAAGCTGTGGTAACATAAATTGTCTAATACAATAACTTTCCCATTTGGATTCAGCCATGCCAAGGCATGTAAAGGATGTGTTTTGTTTGCTGCACTGTTGGTACACATGGTGCTTTGATTATGTGCGCACAAAGCGTCGATTTAGATAGACACAAGCAGTATGTGCCACATCTTGTGCCAAACTTAAATGCACTGCAAAAATGTGATTTTAAATCTGAGGGGGAAAAAAATTAGTGTATTCAAGAAAGAAAATCCCCAAAACAAGCAACATAATCTGTCAGTGCAGTAAGATATTTCAATAAGGTGTTCTTCAAACAAGATAAATATTCTTAAATTGTGATCAATAATTTACAATTCTTGAGACAAGATAAGATATTTCAGTGTGTTTTTAAGAGTGTCTGACGTTTTCAGATATACCATTTTTGCAGTGCATCTGGCATTATCCGGCAATGTACCAGTCAGGTTTTTGAGCAAACCCACTCATTTTTTTTAATTTTTTTTTTTGGCTGTGACAAGTCTGTGAACAAGTCTTCGACATGAGAGGGCTGCAGGCCTATGGCAGTGTTTAACCAGCAGGGATGCAGTGATGACAGATTTATTACAGGAAATGTGGGTTTAATCCCATTTGCACAGGAATGTTGAGGTTTCATCTAGCACTGATGTCTTTCAGTAAAACAAAGCCCTATTTTTCAGTTTTTCACCCAAAAAAATAATTTAAGTGTGCAGTTACTTTGTAATTCTTGAATTTAAATCCGCTTGTAATTATTCCCACAACTCTTATATTCTTTTCCGCTAACCTCCCATTAATACCCAGCATCTCTGACTCTGCTTTGGATTCTTCTGTTCCAGCCTCCTTATAATTCTTCTCTACCAGCCCCATAATTATTCTCTACTCCTCCCCTGCTCTCTGTCTGCTTTGCTCTCAATTCCTCTCTACTTTTCTCTTCATTCTTGTGCCTCACTCCTCTCCCTTTGTTCCTATTCTCAGTTGCTGTGACAGAGGTTAATAAAAGAGAGATATCTGAGATTGAATCCTGTGACTGACCAGAACGAGAGGGTGTAGTCTCCGACAAATGTCTCACTCTCACGGACCAGGAAGGTGCCGTCTTTAGCCCCGCCCTCACAGTACTCTTGTAAGAGCTTCTCAGCCACCTGTCGTCCATCGCGACCCCCGCCCAGCTTGCCATGGAACCAGCGCTCAGCACAATGCTGCTCATTGTTGTTACACTCCTGCAGGAAAGGGAACAAAGGGAGAAATGAGGGAGAGGAGGAAATAACCAGGACGAGGAGGACAGGAGGGGAGCCAAAAGAGAAAATAAGAAAAGGAAGAATGAGAAAATAAAAACCACTCCCTTAATAAATTTACTACTATTACTGCTACTTTCAGCTGCTCCCATTAGGAGTCGCCAAAGTGGATCATCCATTTCCATCTCTTCCTGTCGTCTCCATCTTCCTCTGTCACGCCAGCCACTTGCACGTCCTCCCTCACCCCATACATAAACCTCTTCTTTGGTCTTCCTCTTTTCCTCTTCCCTGGCAGCTCCATATTCAGCATCCTTCTCCCAGTATACCCAGCATCTCTCCTCCACACATGTCCAAGCCATCTCAGTCTTTCCTCTCTTACTTTGTCTCCACACCGTCAAACCTGAGCCGTCCCTCTAATATACTCATTCCTAATCCTGTCCTTCTTTGTCAATCCCAGTGAAAATCTTAGCATCTTCAGCTCTGCTACCTCCAGCTCCACCTCCTGTCTGTCCGTCAGCGCCACCGTCTCCAAACCATACAACATAGCTGATCTCACTACCATCTTGTAAACCTTCCCTTTAACTCTTGCTGGTACCCTTCTGTCGCAAATCACTCCTGACACTCTTCTCCACCCACTCCACCCTGCCTGCACGCTCTTCTTCTTCACCTCTCTTCTGCACCCCCCCTTACTTTGAACATTTGACTCCAAGTATTTAAATTTATATGTCTTCATCATCTCTACTCCTTACATCCTCACATTCCACTGTCCTCCCTCTTATTCACACATATGTATTTTGTCTTGCTCCTACTGACTTTCATGCCTCTTCTCTCCAGTGCATACCTTCACCATTCCAGGCTCTCCTCAACCTGCACCCTACTCTCGCTACAGATCACAATGTCATCCGCGAACATCATAGTCCATGGAGACTCCTGCCTGATTTCATCTATCAACCTGTCCATCACCATTGCAAACAAGAAAGGGCTCAGAGCCGATCCTTGATGTAATCCCACCTCCACCTTGAACCCATCTGTCTTTCCAACTGCACACCTCACCACTGTCACACTGCCCTCATACATATCCTGCACCACTCCTACATACTTCTCTGCCACTCCCGACTTCCTCATATAATGCCACACACCTCCTCTCTCAGCACCCTGTCATATGCTTTCTCTAAACAGAAAACCACTCCCTTGATAAATAAACTATCTAAATACATTGGTGATTACCTCTGTTGCAATTAAGGACGTGACACTTGACTAAACTGTTGGAGATCTCATCTTTTACATCATTAGTCCCAACATCTGTATCAACATCACTACATCATCCAAAACTCATAATCCTCATCAACACAATTACAAATGTAATCAACGGCATAACTACCTCTTTTCCTTCTTCCTCCTCCTCTTCCTTTGCTGTCTGGTAGTGTGATGTCTCCTCCGAGTAGTAGATCTTATTACTGGTCAAGACAAAGTAGTGGGGAGTCCATGTCTGTCTCACACCCACACAAACACACAGAATAATACAAGATAAATATATAACACATACTTTGTTATTGTTATCATACCACACCACACACATGAAAACACCATTTACACTCACATGGTCAATGGGGTCCTCCAGGTAAAGGATGCCGTTCCTTAAGGAGTTGCTGATGTCATTTTCAGAATAGCTGGCTGAGGACACCTCCTCATACAGGGTACCCTCTACCAGTTTCTTGTGCTGTAAAACATTAAGAAAACTTCAGCAAGTTTGTTTGTGAGCACAGTGAAATTTGAATGAGACTGTGTCTATGTTTCTGTATGCATCGTTCTGTGGGTGTGTGTGGGTGTGTGTGTGTGTCTGTGTGTGTCTGTGTGTGTGTAAGCAAGCGCAAACCTTGATGAGGATCTTCCTGCGGAGTTGGTATGGTGAAGGCAGCTCCTCTGCGTTGGTGTCAACTGGTTTGGTCAGCAGCAGATCTCCAAACACCTTCTTAAAGTGGGTGGCCATGTTTCTCTGTTGAACCACACTACAGTGGTCCTCTATGGACAGGATCACAGGGTACCTAAACACACAAAACTACATGTTTGTGTGTTCTTGAACCACTAATGCTTGTAAGGAATTCCCTTTTTTTACTTACTCTCTCCGTTAGAAGATCAGCTTGAAAACACAATTGGCCTAAGAAACCATCCATCCATTATCCATTATCCATTATCTGAATCGCTTATCCTGCTCTCAGGGTCGCAGGGATGCTGGAGCCTATTCCAGCAGTCATTGAGCGGCAGGCGGGGACACACCCTGGACAGGCTGCCAAGCCATCACAGGGCCGACACCCACACACACATATTCATACTTAGGGATAATTTAGTGTAACCGATTCACCTGCCTTACATGTCTTTGGACTGTGGGAGGAAACCGGAGCACCCGGAGGAAACCCACGCAAACATGGGGAGAACATGCTAACTCCACACAGAGGACGACCCACCAAGGTTGGACTACCCTGAGTCTCAAACCCAGGACCTTCTTGCTGTGAGGTGACCGTGCTAACCACTGCGCCACCGCTATATAAATGTAATTATTATTAAAGCAATATTTTAGTGGTTTTAGGGAATGTACTGGTGCAGCAACAAGTCTCTTGGTAGCATCCATAGTTTCCACATCAGGACTTCCCAACTCAGGAAATGGGACCATCAGAGGGGCTCGTGAATGCACTATAGTGTTAACCACAGAAATATTGAGACAATGCACTTAAAATAACTGTCCCGACGATCAGAACTGGCTGTCTTTTACAGAAGCAATTTAACTAACTAATCGATTACCTAGACCTTCACAGCTGAAAAAAATCATACTTAAATTAGACTTTTTAAAGAATGTACTAAGTATACTTACATGTTCTTTGTACTGTTTTTTTTGCCTTCAAGTATGCTTAAGTGTACTCAACTACTCCTTGAGTACAACTTCAGTTGTTAATGACATCTATTTCGAAGTACACTTTTTAAAAGTACATTTTAAGAATACTTTAAATTAAGCACACAAAGTAAAAGTATACTTGCACTAACTTTAGTATCCATATATTATATTTCTAATACACTAAAGTATACGAATTTTTGACCTGGTTGAGCTAGTTAGCACATCTAACTGAACTGACGCCAACATTAATCAATATATCAATGCCTTGGCGTTGGTTATAGCTGAGTAAAACCATTCTCACAACTTCAAAGAAAGTTGAATCAGTTCATCTGGACACAACACTGTGTCCAGATGAACTGATTCAACTTTCCTTTGATTTTCTTACCTGAATTACTGAGCATGCATAAAGACATTCTCACAAATTGAGCCAACCGATCTTTCTCAGAGATAGGGTTGCACCTCCCTCTTATTAAGAGGGATTTTTAAAAAAGGTGGGCCGGTCCAAAAAGTGGACAGTCCTAAACTAGCTTTGCAGACAAGTTAATTGAGACAGAATCAGAATATATTTTTAAACAATAACTGGCAAAACAAAAGCATTAATCTTAAAATGAAGATTAATTTCCATAAAAACAGACAATACACAGCTCACAGCATGCTGTAAATCGTGTGACGTGTTGATGTACAATAAAGCTGTCTCGATGGTTACGGTTATAAATCTGCTGTATTATGTCTCAACTACATAGCCTTCTTAAACAGTAGAGTATAGTAAAATGGTACAACAGTACATTACAACAGAGTACAGCACCTCTGAAGCTATCAAGGATTAAGTGTCTTGCTCAATGGCACTTCATCAGGGCTGGTTAGACCATGCCCTCCAAGAAAGGCACATTCTCTCTGACCACCAGGCTATCCTTACAGCCTATACTGGATAAAAACATAAGTAAAATCCCTGACAGAGAAAGCATTATACAGTAAATATCTGATTAGAATCTGGTGTTAGAGTTGAAATTGAGGGTGATGTTATGGTTAGGGTTAAGGTTAAGGTTAAGGTTAAGGTTATATATTCAGTAGCAGCAGCTTCATTTAGCATCAGAGGTTGGGCAATCCAAGGATGTTACTAGAAAACCCTTACAAGCCACTTACTCAGATGTGACAAAAGCATGTTCTTTGATAGTGTGTAGCACATCCAGGAATTTGATCTTTGAGGTCAAAGTGTGGCCATGGTAGATGATTGGAAGGTCATCGGGTCCATCCCAGCAGTCCACTAGGATTACAGAACACAAGGTTTAAAAAAAAAGCCACAGCTGAGTTTGTTTTTGTGTTTTTTTGCACGTTCAAATCCACTTGAATGTTGGAGACTCTTACGTTCAATGCAACGACAGCCCATCCTCAGACAGCGGGCATAGGCTTCCAGAGAGGACTCACTGGAAAACTGGTCACCAGTCAGATATCTGGAAGAAAGACCATAGGTGTAATGAATGAAAGGTCACGTGTTTAACTTGACCCACTCACGGATGTACGTGCAGTGCGTGTGACGTATACAGGAAGTGAGAAGCGCATGTTATGAGTGTTGTATGTCGGATGAACGCTAGTAAAAGCTACACAGTTAAGAACCTACGAAGTCGGCTCGTTCTTGAATTATTCTTATGTCAGTAAGACAAGGCGTCTACGGACATTACATGGTGTCAGAATAGTCTGTGTATCGGAACACGAGTGGTCATGCCGAAGTTTAATCCGCCGAGTGAATTCAAGTTTGACTGCCCCGTTGAATGGCGGGAGTGGAAACAACGGTTTTCGCGCTTCAGGCTCGCGACAAAGCTGGATAAAGACGACGGGGAGATTCAAGTGAGTTCGCTGATTTATGCAATGGGCAGCGAGGCTGAAAAGATATTCAGCTCGTTTGACTTCGCGGCGGAGGGTGATAAAGTGGACTATGATATCGTACTGAAAAGGTTCGACGACTACTTTATTCCCCGCCGTAACATCATACATGAGAGGGCGTGCTTCTATCAACGTAGCCAGCAGCCAGGAGAGACAGCGGAGATGTACATCCGGACATTGTATGAGCTGTCTGAACACTGTGAGTTTGGGGACAAGAGGGATGAACATATCAGAGATCGTCTGGTAGTGGGCACAAAAGATAAGGTGCTCTCCCGTCAGTTCCAGCTCACAGCGGACCTTACTCTGGTGAAAGTCATTGAACAAGTGCGCCAGGCGGAGGCAATAACAAAGCAGCTCAGCCTCCAAGCTAACCAACCAGAGGCCCAGCTGGCTAACGTCAATGTTGTCCGACGGCGGGACGGACGCCAAAACAAAAAGGGCGGACAGCGTCATGGTGGCAGCAGTCCGGCAACCAACAAAGTAGAGGAATGCGGGAGGTGCGGCAAGACGCAGCACACCGATGAGCGGAAGTGTCCTGCAACGAAGAGTAAGTGCAACAAGTGTCATAAAAAGGGACATTGGGAGCGTGTATGTCACTCTAAAGCGGTGAGAGAAGTCACTGAAGAGGTTAAACAGCTGTACTTTCTGGGAGAAGTTGGCAAAGAGAGCAGTCAGGAAGATTGGACTGTTAGTTTAACAATAAGTGATGTACCAATAACCTTTAAAATTGACACGGGGGCTGACGCTACTGTTATCAACCAAGGGACATTTAAAAAGCTGAAGCCAAACATAAAACTGGGACCTCCTGACACATGCTTCATAAGCCCAGGTGGAAACATCAGCTGCATAGGACAGTTTCAAGCCACAACCAACTACAAGGAGAAACAATACTCCTTTCCAGTGTATGTGATCAAGGGGAGAGGCAGCTGTCTGCTGAGTCGTCCAGAGGCAGTGGAGATGGGTCTAGTGAAGCGGATGAATGAGGTCAGTGGAGTTTTCGGTTCAAGTGGACTGCTGAAAACAGACCCAGTGAAAATAGCTCTGGTGGAGGGTGCCCAGCCATACGCGGTGCATACAGCCAGACGGATACCGCTGCCACTTGTACCACTGGTTAAGAAAGAACTGCAGCGCATGGAAAATGAGGGCATTATTGAAAAAGTGACGCAGCCCATAGAATGGTGCGCCGCTATGGTGCCGGTGCTGAAACCGAACAAGAAAGAGGTTCGCTGCTGCGCTGACCTCAGGAGGCTGAATCGAGCGGTGAAACGTGAGAAATACGTGCTGCCCACTATGGAGGAAATAATGCCAAGGCTCGCAGGGTCAAAGTTCTTCACAACGTTGGATGCAGCAAGTGGGTTTTACCAGATCCCCTTGCATGAAGACAGCAGGGGGCTCACCACTTTCATCACCCCATTTGGGAGGTATGCTTTCTGCCGCCTTCCATTTGGTATAACGAGTGCTCCAGAGATTTTCTAGAGAAAGATGGCGGAAACTCTGACCGGGCTAGAGGGCACAGAGGTGTACATGGATGACATCCTTATACATGGAGAGACTGAGGAAATCCATGACCGGCGCCTAGCAGAAGCGCTGGGGGTCATTGAAACAGCAGGTCTCAAACTGAACCAAGCGAAATGCAAGTTCAAACAGAAACAAGTCCGCTTCCTTGGTCATATCATCAACGAGGCAGGCATCAGACCTGACCCGGACAAAGTGGCCGGAATAGAGAACTTTCCTCAGCCCCAGAACGTGACGGAACTCAAGAGGTTCCTCGGGATGGTGAACTATTTGGCAAAATACGTCCCAGAGCTGTCCACTGTAGGTCAGCCGCTTTATGGACTGCTTAAAGCAACGACAGATTGGCTGTGGGGACCTGCACAGAACACAGCATTCCAAGACCTTAAAGCAGCACTCGCCACCGCCCCGGTACTCACCTTTTATGACGTCACTAAGGCTACGGTGGTGTCAGCAGATGCCAGCAGCTACGGGCTGGGAGGCGTTCTGCTCCAGCAGCACGGGGAACACTGGAAGCCCGTGGCCTACTGCTCCCGACGGCTGAGTGACGCAGAGACAAGGTACGCACAGATCGAGAAAGAGTGCTTAGCCAGCGTCTGGGCATGTGAAAGGTTCGAGAAGTACTTGTTTGGGCTTGACAATTTCAGACTTGTCACCGATCATAAACCACTAGTGCCTCTCATGAACAGCAAAGACTTGGATAATGTGCCCATTAGGTGCCAGAGACTGTTAATGAGGCTGATGCGTTTCAATGCAGTGGCTGAATACGCACCAGGCAAAACTTTAGCTGTGGCTGACGCACTCTCCAGAGGCCCAGAGCAGCGCTACGGAGATGGTGCTTCTCATGATGATGTTGCAGCGCACATTGATGCCATCGTGTGCCAGGTGTCTGCCACACCTCAAAGGATGCAGGAGATAAAACAGAGCACGGATTGGGATCTGCAGCTCCAGACAGTGTTGGGCTTCATCAGACACGGCTGGCCTGAGTATGTCGATAAAGTGCCGTAGACAGTCAGAGACTTTTATCAGGTGAGAGGGGAGTTATCTGAGGTAGATGGTTTAGTCATCAGAGGCAGTCGTATCGTCATTCCCACAGAGATGAGGGAGGTGATCTTAGACAGAATACACGACGGGCACCAGGGGATAGTTAAGTGCAGAGAGAGAGCTAGCCAGTCAGTGTGGTGGCCCAAAATGACAGAGCACATTACAACAAAGATACAGCAATGTCAATTCTGCAGAGAACACAAGAACACACAGAGAAAAGAGCCTTTAATGTCAAGTGAGCTCCCATCCAGACCATGGCAGAAAGTTGGCATAGACCTGTGTGAGTACAAAAAGCAAAACTACTTGATAGTGTCTGACTATTATTCCAGGTTTTTGGAGATCCTAAATCTACCAACAACTACTAGCAGTCAGGTTGTAGCTAGGCTGAAGGCTACATTTGCACGTTTTGGTATCCCTGAAATTGTAGTTAGTGATAATGGGCCACAGCTAGTTTCAGAAGAGATGAGGAGGTTCAGTGAGGATTATGATTTCATCCATGTGACTTCAAGCCCACACTACCCCCAGAGTAATGGACAGGCAGAGAGGGCTGTTCAGGTAGCCAAAAGCATATTAAGGCAGGAAGACCCTCTCCTCGCCCTGTTGACATACAGAGCTACACCCTCTTCTTCCACTGGAGCCAGTCCAGCGGAATTGCTCATGGGTAGGAGACTCAGAACCACCTTACCCACATTGCAGCATAACCTGAAACCGGCCTGGCCTAAAGAGGAACTGATCAAAACCGCTGACGCCGCAGCCAAATCGAGGCAGGCTTTCTACTACAACCGCAGGAACGGCGTGCGGACACTGCGCCCACTGAACTCGGGTGACGCAGTACTCACCAAACTTGATGGACAGAAAACATGGACAATGCCAGCAGTTGTTCACAGTCAGAGCTCCACTCCCAGATCCTACATAGTGGAGACAGCTCAAGGTGAACATTACAGAAGGAACAGGCGCCACCTGTTGGCCACACCTAAAACACTCACCTTTGTCAGCAGGGATCCTGACCATGTCACTCCAGGGGAGAGTGGAAACACGGATGAGTCCCGAGCAGCAGAAATGCCAACTTCCACACCATATGTTACTCGCTCTGGCAGGGTGAGCAAGCCTGCAATCCGGCTGGATTTGTGAGGCGTATGGACTTGTGTACTGTGGGGGATTTTTTATTTTTTTTGTGAAAAGGGGGGTGATATACAGGTTAGAAAATCATCTTAGAGGGGGAGATGTAATGAATGAAAGGTCACGTGTTTAACTTGACCCACTCACGGATGTACGTGCAGTGCGTGTGACGTATACAGGAAGTGAGAAGCGCATGTTATGAAGGTTGTATGTCGGATGAACGCTAGTAAAAGCTACACAGTTAAGAACCTACGAAGTCGGCTCGTTCTTGAATTATTCTTATGTCAGTAAGACAAGGCGTCTACGGACATTACAATAGGAGAAAGTTCAGGTTCAATTGAGCACTGATACTAAACTATATAGTAATATGGTGAACAGATGTAGTGAAGAAGAGAGAGATGGAGAGGAAAAATAGAAAGAGCATTTGAACTAAAGTATAAAATGTCAACTTGTGCAATAGCTTGTTGTTTTGGAGCAACACACCAAGGGGACAAAAATGGCTGTCTCCTGGGTTCCTGCTTGTCAGACCCATCCTTCACCAAGTGAGAGGGAGAGAGACTTACGTATTGTGTGAGGAGGAGATCCAGTACTGGGACAGAGGTCTCTTCATTTCATCAGAGACAGCAGGAGAGGGTCGAGGGTCACACAGAGAATTCTCTTTAGAGAACAGGAAGGTCAGGAACTAGAAAGAGGATGTGACAGAAAAGGTCAGACAGTGAAGTGTGGAGACATGTACATAGCCATATGATTTGTCCATGTGTATATTCGCATTTCTGTGAGTGTGTGTGTGTGTGTGTGTGTGTGTGTGTGTGTGTGTGTGTGTGTGCACACGTGACACCTCATCAAGTTGTAGCATTGGCTCAGACTGCGGACCACCCCTAAGGTACCCCATGAGGTGCTCTCTGACACGACTCAAATCAGAGGCCCACGTTTCCTGAAATTAACAATATAATAAAATTGCAAGATTAATCAAAATAACAATAAGACCGTTTATCACTGTTGATGGAAAACAAGAACTGGATTTGATCAGTACCTTCTGGTCCATCTGTAGGAACTTTTGGAAGTCGTACAGAGAGATCTGACAAAGCTCGGGCCTGTCCACATTCCTAGAAAGACAATTGATTTTCAGCAAAGTGTAGTCAGAGAGAGCTCAAGACACTTGGGAGGGGAGGGGAAGAGTGATAAGTGAGAGCTGCAGGTGAGACAACAATGTAAAGCACCAGAATAGCAGAAAAGAGGAATGTGAAGTGTATTAGTGCCTTGCAAAAACCTCATGGCAACATTTTTCATTTCTATTCTTTTACTGTGATCACACATAATAATGTTTCAAACATGTTGAAAAATCTTTTTAATCCTCAGAACTTAGACAGGAAATGGATAATGCTTTGTGAAACAATACAAATCTGTGTACCATTACAGTAGTTTAGATGCATGAAGTTTCTTCATTGACAAACAAAAGTACTTTAAACAGTAAGTGGATTTGGGAAGGACAACAGCAAGGAAAGGAAAGAGGAGGAGTTGGAAAGAGGTAGATAATGGAGGAGGAGAAAGAGAAGGAGGGACTCACCGGAGGGGGAAGGAGAGTTCCAGCTGTTCAATTATCTGGGAGAACAGAGGGGGAGGGCCCAGGTGATGGATGGGAGAAAGGGTGCAGGGAGAAGCGTAAACTGCAAAATACAAACTGAGTGTGATGTGGTGTGTGTGTGTACAAATGTAAAGCTCATACTCACACTCCTCTGTGCATCAAACATCAGTGTCCTGTAGAGCTGTGCAAAGTTGGGGTATGAAAGTTCACTCCTGGCCTCCACTTCCTGTGCAGACAGGAAGCGCGCAAGTTATACTGAGCCATTATGGCCAAGCTACTACCAAGTATTTGACATCTGATGTCAGATCAGCTTCTCCATACCCTTAAATATGAGTTGAAATGTTTGCTTTTCAAAATTGATCACCAAAGTTGGGCAATATATCAATATGATATCGACACTGTGATATGAGACTAGATATCATCTTGGAATTTGGTTATTGTACTTTAATACTGTGATGTAACTTAAATGTTGTTATTCCTTGGTCTTAAAGGCTGCATTACAGTAAAGTGAATGAAGAATTAACGTCTCTCCCTGCTTGGTCATCATATCCACGTTACGATTAGTCATTGCTCAAAATGTTCTGTGTGTACTAATGTTATAAAAGCACCAATAGTCATCTCCAAAATATGGTCACATTATCAACAGAGGTTTACAGTCAAAAATATTGTGACATTTGATTTTGTCAATCTCACCCAGTTATACAAAGCACAAACCAGCATTTTCGAAACAACTGCCTTGTCATTTATCTGACTCCTTCCCCAAAACATGGAAAAAGGAAACAAAGGTTGTTTCCCTCATCAAACCTGCGGGCCGCTCTCACCTGTAGCTTGTCCTTGAGAAAGCGCATACTGGGGACTCTATAGTTGATCTGAGGCAGCAAAGCTTTCACATCCTTCACCGTGATGCTGGGCAGGAGAAGAGAGAGGGGGAGAAGAAACAAAGGGGATAGGGGAATACAAAAAAATTATACATTAGAGCAATCTATTAAAACACGTGTTGGAATGAGTTGATATAAAAGATGTCAAATGTAGGCGTTAAGGGTGCCAGTAGGGTTTAATCGCCAGGTAGGCCCATACGGGGCCAGTGGTGGTAGCTGGATTGATCCTAGTTTGACAATAATTTGGGATTGGCGTTGGACATGTATACAATGCCAGAGGTTTTTGATTTCATTGCCTGATGTCCTCTCCTTATATGTATGGTTGAGCCGGGCTTCTGTGTGTGTAGCCCTCAAATTATCAGCATAAGGGATCAAGTTCAAGAACTTTATTGTCATTGTGAAAGCACAATGAAATTGCAGTTGTGTCAACCTCAAATGGTGCATACAAAGAATAGATAAGACAAGAAAGATATAAGAAATATAAGATATCAGCAATAGAAAGTACAGAGTCTAAACAATATAAATACAAAACATAAGCAATATAAGGTATAAAATACAATATGGTTAAAGATAAAATACAACTTATGAGGTGCAAAAACATCATCAGCAAAAATGCAGTAAAGGTGCGGTGTGACAGATATAAAGTGGTTTAAAGTGACATGTAAGTAAATATTGCAAATATTGCACATGCTCAATCAGGAATCAGGAACATTTATTTATCATTTCATTTCATTTCAATGGTGGTGGCACATCAGTCTCATCACACTGAGGGGATGTCTGAGTTCATTAGTGCCACAGCTTTTGGGAAGAAGTTGTTTTTCAGTCTATTTGTGCGTGTGCAGATTAACCTGAAGCACCTACCAACACACCCCACTCTGTGCCCTAGCAGTGCTGAAGCACCCACTGACATGCCCCGCTCTGTGCCCTAGCAGTGCTGAAGCACCTACTGACAGGCCCCGCTCTGTGCCCTAGCAGTGCTGAAGCACCCACTGACACGCCCCACTCTGTGCCCTGGCAGTGCCGCTCCCTACCCTGTGTCCTCCTGCCTGATTGCACGCCTCATCCAGATTGGAAGCACCCATTTCTTGTTAAATCCTGTGTATTTAATCTCTGTGCTCCCCTCTCTCTGTGCCAGTTCATTTTGTGCCTTGTGTCAACTCGTGCCAGCCTTTCTCTAGTGTTTGTATTTCTTGTGTATATCTTTGTTCTGCCCCCGGACCTCGCTTTTGTCTAACCCCTTTGGATCATCTGTTTGGGCTATTGGATTTGATTACCTTGCTTTGACCCTGGACCTCGCCTTCGCCTACTCCTTTGGTATTGTTTGCTTGGACTGTCTTTTCTGTGTACCGAACCCTGCTTTTCATTAAAGACTACTTTTGAACTCTGACCTCGTCTCTTGTGTCGTGCAATTGAGTCCTCTGCCTAGTGTGCGTCACACCTACCTGATGGGAGGAGATGAAACAGATGGTGTCCAGGGTGTGTAATGTCTTTTATGATGTTTTTAGCCCTCCTCACACAGCGAGTGCTGTGAAGATGTTCTAGTGATGGCAGCTCAATGAAAACAACATCCTGTGCTGTTTTCACAACACACTGGAGGGCTTCTTTATCAGTGTTGGTGCAGCTGTTGTACCAGGCTGCCATGCAGTTTGTTAGGATGCTCTCTGTGCTGCATCTATAAAAGTTGACAAGCAGCTTTTGGGGGAGTTTGGCTCTCCTTAGCCTCCTCAGAAAATAAAGGCATTTTTGTGCCTTCCCCACCACTGCTGAGGTGTTGTCAGCCCAGAAGAGGTCCTCTGTGATAGTGACTCCCGGGAACCTGAAGCTGGGGACTCTCTCCACAGTCTCTGTGTTGATGTGGACAGGCCTGTTTGTGATCTTCTTGGAGGTCCTAAAGTCCACGATAATCTCCTTGGTCTTTTTGGTGTTTAAGACCAGGTTGTTTTCAGCACAGCATGTTGTCAGGTTCTGGACCTCCTCCCTGTATGCCGCCTTGCCATTGTCTGGTATGAGCCCGATAACTGTCGTATCATCCACAAACTTAACAATAGTGTTTGAGTTGTGGATGGGTTGGCAGTCATGCATGAGCAGTGCACAAAGGAAGGGGATCAGCACACAGCCCTGGGGAATGCCGGTGCTCAGGATGAGGGTGGAGGATGTGTCCTTGCCAAGTCTTACAGTCTGTGGGCAGTTGATGAGGAAATCAAGTATCCAACTGCATATGGAGGGAGTTACTCCTAGTGTGTGGAGTTTGTTGACCAGCTTGTTTGGTACAATGGTGTTAATGCCAAGCTGTAATCAACAAATAACATCCTGACATAGGTGTAGAGTCTTTGCGGGTGAGAGAGGGCTGTATTGAGAGCCACACAGATGGCGTCCTCAGTCAATCTGTTTGCCCGGTAGGCAAACTGGGACAGTGGGGCAGTGTCTTTGATGTGGGTGAGTACCAGTCGTTCAAAGCATTTTGAAATGACGGGTGAGAATGACTGGCAGATAGTCATTAGGACAGGTTACCACAGGTTTTTTGGGAATGAGCACGATAGCGCTGGATTTGAGACATGCGGGGACTGTACATAAGGATGGAGAGAGGTGGAAAATGTGTGTGAATGCCTCTGCTAGCTGCTCAGCACAGGCCTGGAGTACACACCCTTGTACACCATCAGATCCTAATGGAATGAATTGTCCAAGTTTGATTTAGCGCCATGTTGGCTGTAGCGACGCATAACTCTTACTCTGTAGTTCTCTCCGTCTATGTGAGTGTCGTGTCTGATTTTTCTCCTGTCTGCATGAGAGCTGTATGCTATCTCTGGGGCTTTATTGTACTAAACTGGCATTGACGCATGGGGCCATACCTGCCCTGCAGTGACATCTGTGGAGGATACCTGACATGCAACCGAGGAGTATAACTGACTCTTCACTAAATATATATAGTGCATCCGGAAAGTATTCACACCCCTTCACTTTCCCCACATTTTGTTATGTTACAGCCTTATTCCAAAATGAATTAAATTCCTTTTTTTCTCATCAATCTACATACAATACCCCATAATGACAAAGTGAAAAAGGTTTTGTAGAAATTTTTGCAAATTTATTAAAAATAAAAAACTGAAATATTGCATGTACATAAGTATTCACACCCTTTACTCAGTACTTGGTTGAGGCACCCTTGGCAGCGATTACAGCCTCAAGTCTTCTTGGGTATGAAGCTACAAGCTTGGCACACCTATATTTAGGGTATTTCTCCCATTCTTCTCTGCAGATCCTCTCGAGCGCTGTAAGGTTAGATGGGGAGCGTTGCTGCACAGCTATTTTCAGGTCTTTCCAGAGATGTTCAATGGGGTTCAAGTCTGGGCTCTGGCTGGGCCACTCAAGGACATTCACAGACTTGTCCCGAAGCCACTCCTTTGTTGTCTTGGCTGTGTGCTTAGGGTTGTTGTCGTGTTGAAAGGTAAACCTTCGCCCCAATCTGAGGTCCTGAGCGCTCTGGAGCAGGTTTTCATCAAGGATCTCTCTGTACTTTGCTCCATTCATCTTTCCCTCGATCCTGACTAGTCTCCCAGTTCCTGCCGCTGAAAAACATCCCCACAGCATGATGCTGCCACCACCATGCTTCACTGTAGGGACGGCATTAGCAAGGTGATGAGAGGTGCCTGGTTTCCTCCAGACGTGACGTTTGGCATTCAGGCCAAAGAGTTCAATCTTGGTTTCATCAGACCAGAGAATCTTGTTTCTCATGGTCTGAGAGTCCTTTAGGTGCTTTCTGGCAAACTCCAAGCGGGCTGTCATGTGCCTTTTACTGAGCAGAGGCTTCTGTCTGGCCACTCTACCATACAGGCCTGATTGGTGGAGTGCTGCAGAGATGGTTGTCCTTCTGGAAGGTTCTCCCATCTCCATAGAGGAATGCTGGAGTTCTGCCAGAATGACCATCGAGTTCTTGGTCACCTCCCTGACCAAGGCCCTTCTCCCCCGATTGCTCAGTTTGGCTGGCCAGCCAGCTCTAGGAAGAGTCCTGGTGGATCCAAACTTCTTCCATTTACGAATGATGGAGACCACTGTGCTCTTTGGGACCTTCAAAGCTGTAGAAATGTTTTGTACCCTTCCCCAGATCTGTGCCTCGATACAATCCTGTCTCGGAGGTCCACAGACAATTCCTTTGACTTCATGGCTTGGTTTCTGCTCTGACATGCACTGTCAACAGTGGGACCTTATATAGACAGGTGTGTGCCTTTTCAAATCATGTCCAATCATTTGAATTTACTACGGGTGGACTCCAATCAAGATGTAGAAACATCTCAAGGATGATCAGTGGAAACAAGATGAACCTGAGCTCAATTTTGAGTGTCATAGCAAAGGGTGTGAATACTTATGTACATGCAATATTTCAGTTTTTTATTTTTAATACATTTGCAAAAATTTCTACAAAACCTTTTTCACTTTGTCATTACGGGGTATTGTGTATAGATTGATGAGAAAAAAAAGGAATTTAATCCATTTTGGAATAAGACTGTAACATAACAAAATGTGGGGAAAGTGAAGGGGTGTGAATACTTTCCAGATGCACTGTATTTGGCATTGTTTTGCTGTAATTTAGTATATATTTAAGTTTAACTTATTTTTCTGTGACTTGTATAAAAATTGTATATATCCCGTATTATTTTGCAATAACTTGTGCAATCTTTAAGTACCTCATTGAGTAGTTATTGTAAATCTGTTACTGCTTGACTACTCTGTCCACATGCCTATCCTTCCTGGAAGAGAGATCCTTCCTCTGATGCTCCTCTTGAGGTTTTGCTCCATCTTTTTTTTAATCCTGGTCTGTTTTTGTTTTTTTTGGGGGGGGGTTTTCGGAGGAATTTTTACTCAATTACATCAAGAATCTAAGGACGGGATGTCATTCATTGTTCATCCATCCATCCATTATCTTAACCACTTATGCTGCTCTCAGGGTCACGGGGATGCCGGTGCCTATTCCAGCAGTCATTGGGCAGCAGGCGGGGAGACACCCTGGACAGGCCGCTAGGCCATCACAGGGCCGACACACACCGCAACACACACACACACACACACACCCATTCATTCCTAGGGACAATTTAGTACACACATTGTATGAAATGTAATGTGTTTGTAAAGCTCTCCGGGTCTAAATTGTGGTTCAAGTCTATATAAATAAATTTGACTTCAAATCTTTGGATTAGTGGGCGGCACGGTGGTGCAGGGGTTAGCGCGGTTGCCTCGCAGCAAGAAGGCCCTGGGTTCGAGCCCTGGGGTAGTCCAGCCTTGGTGGATCATCCCAGGTCGTCCTCTATGTGGAGTTTGCATGTTCTCCCCGTGTCTGCGTGGGTTTCCTCCGGGGGCTCCGGTTTCCTCCCACAGTCCGAAGACATGTAGGTCAGGTGAGTTGGCTGTATTAAATTGTCCCTAGGTATGAATGTGTGTGTGTGTGTGTGTGTGTGTGTGTGTGTGTGTGTGTGTGTGTGTGTGTGTGTGTGTGTGTGTGTGTGTGTGTGTGTGCCCTGTGATGGCCTGGCAGCCTGTCCAGGGTGCCTCCCCGCCTGCTTCCCAATGACTGCTGGGATAGGCTCCAGCGACAGGATAAGCGGTTCAGATAATGGATGGATGGATCTTTGGATTACAACTGATGACGTTATCTGACATGGAGTCATTCACCTCGCTCAACTAAAACTGACATGCTCTCTTTTCACCAGAAGGTGGTGGTAGATGACTCAGAGGTAACAGCGGCAAACAGCTCCTTTTCCACACTGACCTGCGAGAAGAAAAACTTTCTGCAAGGTTTTCATTGTTTAGGCTTAGTGGGAATGACTGGAGAGCAGGGATCATGTCTTCCACAGGATGTAGAAGAAGGATCAAGGCAGAGCAAGGCTGGGTGCAGGCATGTGCTCTTGTCAAGTTCTCATTTGGCCTTAATCTATGGTAAATCTAATATCAAAACTATAGATGAGAAGAGTTTGATACAGCATACGTTAGTTAACCTTACAAGTAAACCTGGCTGGTTTCTTTACCTAAGTGCATCTTTTTTCTTTTTTTAAAGGAATGCCACATGTACAATCCCTCCGCTGATTACCAAAACACACACGACAATCAGTCATCACAGACAGAACGAACAACAAGGAAATAGAAAATAACACAGGAAAGCTTAGCAAATTTTAAAAAGTCAAGGTCGGTGTCTGAGTGGAGCTCAAATGGACCAATGTCTTTAACATACTTGCTTCATCTACTACAACCCCCTAATCTTAATATTCTCTGCCGCTTAATTTGCTCAGATTTTAGCTACTGTTACTATTTCCACAGAGACAGGAAGTTACCCTCTCCAGCCCATCGCATCACTTCCTGCTCCTTATCAAGCGATGGCAGGCTGTTTGTGCTGGAGCTGCTTCCACCGAAATATTATAAGCCCTTGCTGTGTGTTTGTGTGTGTGTGTGTGTGTGAGAGAGAGAGAGAGAGAGAGAGAGAGAGAGAGAGAGAGAGAGAGAGAGAGAGAGAGAGAGAGAGAGAGAGAGAGAGAGAGAGAGAGAGAGAGAGAGAGAGAGAGAGAGAGAGAGAGAGAGAGAGAGCAAATGAGTGAGAGGGGGAGAGAGAGAGAGAGAGAGAGAGAGAGAGAGAGAGAGAGAGAGAGAGAGAGAGAGAGAGAGAGAGAGAGAGAGAGAGAGAGGGAGGGTGGGTGTGGAGGTCAGGGTCAGAGCAGGTCCCTGAGCAGGAGGCAGTGTGTTCTTTGATGACATCTGGATCTGGTTTTACCTTAAATTTCACCTGCTGCTACACACTGGCCGATGAACATCCATCACAGGGTGTTGTAAAAGTTCTGGTTGTGTGTTGACATGTAACTGATGAGCAACCTACCTGCCCTCGTGGTTCCTGTCCATGACTTCAAACTGTTTCCTCAGCCACCTACAGAGGGAGGGACAGCAAGAGTAAAACATGACAGAGAGTACGGTATATTATGGAAAGTTATTACAGGAACCATGTGAGGAGCATAAAGGATTCCTTTAAGAGGAAAAAAAAGCTGCGGAGTTGATGTTATTGACAGAATCTAATTTTAAATTGAGGCCGGACCTCATTTGTGAAAGTAAAAATCCAAATCCCACGATGAGTGCCCACAACTCGAACAGTTTGTACAACTTTCATAAAGACAAAATGCGGAATTTCATTTCTGATAGGAGTTTACAAATATATCAATATCCCTCTTATTGTGAATAAAACAAAATTCCGCATATCTCCTACACATCCTCACACTGACAACATCTCCCAGTTCTCTTCGACACATCGTGTGAAGCCAAAAACTGCCTCCACAGATTCCTCTGGGGTAAATATTTTCATCCCAAAACAAATATTTGTCCTCTCTTCCTATCAACAACTCTTTCCCAGTACACAATGCTACTCTTTTGGTGCGATGAGATGGGTCTTTATAGCACACTGGGAGCGGAAGAGGTCAATTTTAGTGTAAGTGCATAACAAACAAACACACAAGCGCACATGCATACATACAAACGTGCAAGCTTCACTAATTCCTTTCATTATTCCATTCAATAAACTTATTTGTTTCGAACCCCTTACACTAACCACTCTAACCCTCGCCTTGAAAACACCTACAGCAAATATATAAAAAATAAATCCTTACTGTAATTTTAACTGAAGCCCTAAAATAGACATTCCCTCTGGTTGGGATCAGCAAAACTGTCCAATCTGCCATGTAATATCTGCAAGGAATTTTCCGTCAACATGACAAAAATGGTGCACAGGCTAACACACACCTGTCTATCTGCTGTGGTGCTGGAGCTCGCTGGGTGTCGACCATCAGCCAGTTGAGACCGGTGATCCACATGTTCACCTCCTCTTCACTGAACGCTAGGGAGAGAAAGATGAGACGATGAGCAAGAACCATCATTTTATGTGAGTTCACTGGTGCGTGTGTGTGTGTGGGGGGGGGGGGGGTAGTAAAGCAATTATTCTTAATGCTGTGTGTGTGTGGGGGGGGGGTCATAAAGCCATTAGTCCTGATTTTGGGTACATGTCATGAACCTCAACTCTATGATCCACCAAGATGCTGGAAAATTACAAGTCAGAATCTACAGAGGTGTAACGTGACACTTGGCTACAGCAGTCGGTGGGACCATAAAAACTACCCCCAAATGCAAGTGACGGAGGGTCTGTAAGATAAAGTTGAAATAACAAGCTATACATTCTCAAACACACACACACACACATGCGCACACACTCACACAAATATACTGACCAGCCACACTGAGGGTCTTTAGGCGGAACTCCAAGCCATAGAGTACAATGAAGCAGTGGGTGGAGTCCAGTTTACGAGCCTCTTCTGGGTAGCGCTCAAAATCCCGGGAGCCCTTTCCCAACCGCAGCTCCCGAATCTCCCGTATGTCAACTGGAGGTGGACAGAGGGATAGTGTTGCATGAATACAAATATGCAGGTTTTAAATCACTGTTCAGTGCTGTGCCCATTTCTCTCTCTCTCTCTCTCTCTCTCTCTCTCTCTCTCTCTCTCTCTCTCTCTCTCTCTCTCTCTCTCTCTCCCTTGCACACAAATTATGCTGCTCTGAAACAGTATGAACACTGAAATGTAAGCAAGTGAGTGCACACAAAAACACAATCCCCCACAAATATATCAGATATCAGCAGGAAGAGAGTCAGGACAAGATGCCAAAGGTTTCTGTTGCAGAATTCTCCAGCTGCAGCAGTCACAGCCACACAAACACGCACACAGCCTTAATAGAGAGAGGCTGAGACGGGTGACCGACCACTAAGTATGATGTAAACCCCGGTCACATATATTGGCAATCACACCACAGTTACACACCCACAAAGAAAACTCATTCTCCTTGACTTATTAAGCAGATGTCTTTAGCAAACACATGTAAACACACAGACATTGATACATGAACGGATGTAAGGCCCTTGTGCGGCCTGTACACATGTACTAAAATTAATGTAATCTTTGTATGCACACATAAAGCTAATATACTTAATTTTAGAAGGCTTTACACTGAATAAAAACAATAGGACTGAAGTCTATCAACCAAAAGATGAGAATGAGAGAAAGACAAATGTTAAAACAGTTATTTTTCTTTGCACGTATGCTGCACAGTTACCACACATACAGACAGACAGTAGAGATCACATTGGTAAGTGGGGTGTTCCAAGTCTATAGTCTTATCTGAGCAAAAATAGCCAATATTGCCAGGTTGTATATCATGCCATAACCACACTAAATGGTGTACAGGCCGAGAGGAGGAATCTGGTTCTTATCTAAACCTGCTGCATGTGGGGATGACAGGGAGCAGGTCTGGCACAAGATTAAGAGAGAACTAGATTATCCTCAGATGGAAATATGTCCATATTTTCACTGGGAGTGGGTTTGGTGCCGATAACTGTCTGTGCATGCACGCAAACACACACACACACACACACACACACACACACACACATTCTTGCACTTCTATCTTTATAAGGACCCCTCATTGGCTACATTCATTCCCTAGCTCCTTAACCTTAGCCATCAGAACTGCATGCCTAACCTTAACCTGTACCCTAACCTTAACCTGTACCCTATCCTTAACCTGTACCCTAACCTTAACCTGTACCCTATCCTTAACCTTAACCAGTACCCTATCCTTAACCAGTACCCTAACCTTAACCTATACCCTAACCTTAACCTGTACCCTAACCTTAACCTGTACCCTATCCTTAACCTGTACCCTAACCTTAACCTGTAACCTAACCTTAACCTGTACCCTATCCTTAACCTGTACCCTAACCTTAACCTGTACCCTATCCTTAACCTGTACCCTAACCTTAACCTGTACCCTATCCTTAACCTGTACCCTAACCTTAATATGTACCCTATCCTTAACCAGTACCCTAACCTAAACCTGTACCCTAACCTTAACCTTAATATGTACCCTATCCTTAACCTGTACCCTAACCTTAACCTGTACCCTAACCTTAACCCTGAGTCCAAATCCTGACCCTCAAAGTTATCCTTAAAATGAGATGTCCTCACTTTGCAAGAATGTCCCCATTCTAAGGGTTAAAAACTCAAGTACGAGTACAAGTACAAGTGCAAGTACAGACACACACACACACAGACACACACACACACAGACACACACACACAGACACGCAGACACACACACACACGCACACACACACACACACACACACACACACACACACACACACACACACACACACACACATACACATACACACCAATCAATACCCCTATCCCTGTTAAGTAGGGTTAAAGATCTGAGGCAAAGATGAGCTGCTAAATTCTGTGTGACACTGCGTTGGTTCTGGATCAGGCTCAGTGCAACACCTGATCTGTGTCTGCTGCACGACAGATACGTCGGGTTTGCCAAAGGAACCTTGATCCCGTTTTCCTTCGCTTAAAAGCTAATTGGTGAAAGTCACGTTAAGAATCTAAGAGATTTCATGGAACTGGATCTTGCAAACCCAATTGAAAATAAATAAATCATATCGCTTCTAAATTCAAGCGTCAATGTTCCAGTACTGTTCGTGCAAAGTGAACAGGGACGGAGAAATGAAAGGGGTGATTTACCTAACTAACAGTAAACAAACACATGGACTATGTCAGGATCAGAATCAGGCTAATTGGCCGTGTAGGTCTGCACATACATGCAATTTGACTCCGGTTTCATGGCTCTCTAAGTGTACTTAACACAGAATAACAACACTGAAACACAACAATCCTCAGATATACACACAAAGGACTGACTTTGAGAGTGGTGATGGAGAAGCATAGAGAAGGTCCGAAGCCGTTACCATCGTGCTAACGTGAAGCGGCGAGGCAAATAATATAAAGGTGACTCAATATCCTGCCAAATATAACTTAAAAATAACCGACAAAACTTGATTTTTTTTGGACTCTCCCTTTATTGCTTCCTGCCATTTAGTTCAGATATGGGACAATAAAATGAACAGGCAAACCAGCCAGAAGTCACGCTTTGCCTGCCATGACCGTGTTAATGCACGCTGCCTTTCTCATGCTTGCCGTGGTGTTAAACTACACCGTTACACAGCCAGATAAGGTGATACAAAGGACAGGACAAGCACCAGTATATGTACGTGCATGCAGACACACACACACACACACACACAGTCACACACATCATAATTCCTCCCTTTTGAGGCCTTTAATCTTTGTCCAGGGTATAAACATGGTTGTAATAAAGACACACAAGTGCTTTGGATAAAAGTGTAACGTAAACCAAGATGTGCATAATGAGAGGGGGGAAAGGTGAAGAAAACACCGCAGTAGGCCAACTGGAGATACATCAGAGTAGGCCGCTATCAACACTGTCAAGGGCACCAGAGAATTAATAAAGCACAGCACCCGCACATTAAACAAAGGACTGACCATGACTTCGTTATGGGATGTTGTGTTACTACTGGCTCTGATTATTAAAAAAAAAAGATTAATTATATTTTCCAAAAATTGTTGTTTTCAAGTCACACAAAAAAAAGTGAACTGTTCCTTTATGCCGCCGGCTCTGCAGAGGCAGTAAGTTCATGGTGGGCAGTACACGGTGCAGTCACCGAGCGCTGCTAAAGCGCTGCCGCGTACACACCGAGCTCTGTGGACGGCTGACCTGAACCACCAACCGTTGATAATTACAGTACGGTTTTAGTGATCTGAAACAAACTGTTCTGGTACAGCCCGTGACATCATCACACACCAGATGGCTGGTTTCTGTTTGGAACATTTAAGTAATAAGGCTGCAGGGAAGGGCAGGGAGGAATGACAGATTATCAAACGGACGTTTTTTTGAGAAGTTGAGAAATAACGACACAAACCAAAGGCAGGGGGATTGGTGTATGGATGAGAACTGGAATGCTCTGGGGATCGCACAGCTCCTCCTCTCGTTGTCTCATCTGAATGCACACATGCACAAACACACACACACACAATTGTCCGTGTCTCCGTCGGCTTTCCTGCAAAAGATGCTGGGCCTTTGTTTTCCTGAGCATAGTCCTTCAATCTGAAGCAGGAAGTGAGACGCTCCCTGATAACCCAACACTTCCTGTGCCTCGGAGTCTAATACCTTCACTGTTTTCCAATGTGCTCATCTCAAAGAATAACACTGTTTGTGTGAATGAGCGTGCCTGCGTGTGTGTGTGTGTGTGTGTGTGTGTGTGTGTGTGTGTGTGAGTGTAATGTAGCAAAACTGAGACAAAGAAACGTAACTTTAAAGCAAACAGTAAAAAAAAAGAAATACAGGGCAATAAAAACACAGGAAGGAAAAAAGTACAGAAGGGGGAGGCGGGAGGAGAGAGGTAAACAAACAGAGGGTCAAAAGGAGAGAGAGAAGAGAGAGAGAGAGAGAGAGAGAGAGTGCACATATGGGTTTCCAGACAGACAAGACTGGGTTAGAGAACAAAAGACGAGCAACGGTTCGATCTCTAAATCTAAGGTTAAGGTTCGTGCACAGTGGAAAAGACAAGCGATAATCGGGGAGCAATGAGGGAGATAGGGTGAATGATAACGGACAAAGGGCATTAAAAAGTCTGTCTGCCTCTCTCGCTTCGCATGAGAAAGACTGGGAAGTAGTCTGAGAAAGGAAGGGACAGACGGTGGAAGGTGAGGAAGCGCAGAAGAGGAGGGGTCGTGGGGGGGAGGCATGGGGCCGAAGAGGGAGTGAAGCGACTGCACAGAGAGCAACAGAGCAACAGGAGGCAAAGTGAGGAAGAGAGGAGAACTGGATGGAGTCGTGGGGACCCACTGAGTTCCAGGAATGTACCGGTGAGGTTCTCCAGAGGAGGGCTGTTTGGAAAGGGGGGCGGGGAGGGGGGGGGCGTAGGTTGAGCGTGTGAAAACAAAGTGACCGCCAGCGAGATATGGGGGAGTATGACTGTATGTGGCGGATTTAAGTGGTTCTGATTGTACTGCGCCGGTATTAAACCTAATTTCACACACACACACAGAGCAAGGACCTACGTATAATATTGCGGTGGAAGAGGTACAGTATTTATGGCTTACGATCACAGATAAATAATTAACAAAGATCTTGAGCAAAACACAGCCGAGATATAGAGTGGGCTATTAGCCACCACACGCAAGCTCGAGCTCTCACAGGCAGAGGGGGGATGGGGTTATTGGCAAGGGAAGAGAAAAAGGGAGAAAAAACTGAACGAGTGGGATAAGCTGTGAGAACAAGTGTCCATTACAGACTCGGGTCTCAAACAAAACATACTCCAGAGTTAACAGTCAACTGGATGGCGGAAAGAAATTTAGAGAGAAACACACACACAGACACACACACACACACGCACACACACACACACACACACACACTTCTGGATGTATCCATTTCATTCGGGAATGGCTTGGGCAGATGTGCTCCTTGATATGATGTGCTATCATTAACACTAAGAAGTAAAGTTAGAGCAACACGAGGCAGACAGGAAGAAACCCTATCATGCCAACAGGGAGTACAGTATGTTTCCACTGTGCTAACAGACATTGTAACAAATCCCCCCCCCCCCGGCCACAGAGTCCAAGGCCCAGACAATAGCCTCCACACCCCTGACAGACTGACGGAACGGTGCTCCACCAAGACAGCATAATAGTACGACAGCCTTGTGCTTTATGTATGACACCGCCACTTGACGCCACTCCAAGCACTCTGCCGCGGTCTCCTCGACCTAAAGTCGTGTCAAGTCAGCCGGTCTGGTCCGTGTGTCAGTCAGCATGTCGGGCAAACAGGAAGCTCAGGGGTGGGTCAGGACTCGGGATCCAAGTGGCAGCAACATACAGGCTAGTCTGTCTGGAGAGCTACTGGGAGGCTGACACAGTGGAAGCAAAGGTCACAGGGTTACGATCTGCTGAGGAGGCCATGAAAGCACCTCAGGGCACAAGTTGCAGGGGGGGAGCCTGTCAGCACTGATTTTTGTATGGTTCACCAAGTAAGTTCATATTACATGCAGTAACACACACACATACACACACACACACACACATACTGCATATGATGACAAAACACTTGGCATCCAAAACATGTACATGCACCAAGTTTTCTTTACCATACACACACATATCCATAGACACCGACGCACACATATCCATAGACACCGACGCACACATATCCATAGACACTGACACACACATATCCAGACACCGACACACACATATCCATAGACACCGACACACACATATCCATAGACACCGACACCGATGTCCTGTCACTACACATGTTGTCATTACGCAGTGTCTTCTCAGTTGCCTTACACTAAAACGGCATTTCAGCAGGTTCTAACAGTCATTCAACGCCACCTTGAAGATGGGGTGATCACTGTTATGGTTACCAGCTCTGCCGATGAAAAAAAATGAAACCGCAGGAGGAAAGAAAAACGTGTGTGGTCAGTGTATGAGACTGAGAGACCACAGTGCAAGCAGGTTTGTTTGCTGGTGACCAAGAGAAGGATGTTGCACACAGCGGAGGTCAATTTATTTATTCTGTACTCACTCTCTCCCTCTAGTTTGTCAGGGTTACGACTCCACACTATTTGGCGCATGTCCTGCCTAATCTGGAAGGTTCTCCTCTCGGGCCGCTGGGATTTCTTCTGGTAGAAGATTGTCATCACGGTGCCGATCTCCAGGCTGTGCAGGATGCGCGGACCTGTCTCTGTCCAGTCCAAAACCCGGGAGACTGTGGCCAAACCGGCAGCCCCGGTGCCATTGGTGGCCTCCTCTGCACACCCATTTAGACTCCCGCTGAATCTGGCAGCACACATCTTCACTGCATAGCTATCCACGATCCTTTCAGAATTTTTCAAGCTGTTGTATTTTGGTTTGTTTTGGGGTTTTTTTGGGGGGGGGAATGGTCCTTAACAACTTATCAGCTGCGATGAAGGCGACAAATTATCCAACACGTTCAAGTCACTCGTGATAAGAAACCTTATCTCGTGAACCCAAGTCGGACTTTGTGTGCCAGTGTAGGTAATTGCCCATTAAAATAAAAGTAAAATACATTGGTCAGCAGCCACGGAATTTAAAAGCTGAGATGGTCTGCGTTGTGAATTCTTCTCCGGTCTTCTGGGGAGGGGGGTTGGTTGTATCCCCGTGTTATTCTTTCCAGATGCTTCTGGCAGCACACCAACTGGATCCACTTGGAGAGTTGGTCTTCTCATCACCGCTGGACTGAGGTTTCCACCCTTATGCCGTACCGCTCCGCGGTCATTTAGTCCGAAACAAACCAGCACAGTCGGTCGGTTTAATCAATCCAGCGTTGGCTCCCCAAGACGCCTTGCCAACCACAGGACGGTGTCAAGCAAAAATAATAATAATGAGGATGATGATGATGATGAAGAGGATAAACATCCTTTGCGTTCCTTTGTGCGTGAAAACGAAGTCGAACGCGAGCGACCAAGACACCGCGTTATGTAATAGAAACGAGTCGGACAAATAAATGAACGAATGCAGCGGCGGAGCGGCTGAGAGATGGAGGAGGAGGAGACGGAGGAGGAGGAGGATCGAGAGAGGAGCTCGCTGGTTTCACGGAGAGCCCAGCTGGGCAGTGCATGAATGAGAAGCGGAGGTCGGAGCGGCCGTAGTGTTGAAGTCCTGTGCATCCCCATCTGCCGAACCATTCCCTCCTTTCTCCCTCGCTCACTCCCCTCGGATCCGTTTCCACACGCACACGCCGCCGAAGAGAGGCATTTTCTCCGCACGCGGATGATACATATACACATATAAATAACGTATATGAGAGAGAGAGGGAGCGAGAGACTGGCGGAATATCCCGCGGCGACAACCCTGCAGATCCTTGCCTGGGCTGCCTGCGAGTCGCTTTACTCGAGCGCCAGAGGTCTTGGGAGGAAATTTGGGCTTGCAGACCGGAAAAGCTTGAGCTGATTTTTTTTCTCGCTTGTGCTATAGTATATCGGATGGAAGATGAGGGGAGTGGAAAGAACCGCAGCCTGAGAACCCGGCGGAGGGAAGGACACAGTGAAAGAGCGCCCTCTCTCGTTTTTATGGGAAAGTGCACCTGTGATAGAAAGACGAGGTTATTCTGCTTAAAGGAATAGTACAGACTTCTTCTTTTCTCTCTCTCTCTCTCTCTCTCTCTCTCTCTCTCTCTCTCTCTCTCTCTCTCTCTCTCTCTCTCTCTCTCTCAAATCTATTCCAATCCTTAGGATCTTGAAACATTGGTGGCTTAGCCCAGGCCAGAAATCTTCCAAGATTTTCACCTGATACTTGCACCATTTTTAAGTTATTTCAGAGTAAAATGAAGATGTGAGACACTGTGCTCTACCAAAAAGTTCTGCTCAGGTGCATAGGCTGGCTTTCACAACATGAAATCAAATTAAACAAAATGAGTACAATATGAGTTCTCATTCAACTTCGTTATTATTCTTATTTTCAGCAGAAGGAGCAAAACTCTTAAGAAAAACCATCTTGACGCATGCTCAATAATCCAGGTGAGAAAATCAAAGAAGGTTGAATCAGTTCATCTGGATACAACGTTTATTGACAGATACGTTTCATCACTCAACTAAGTGACATCTTCAGTCTGGCTGCAGGTATCCCCACCCCTATAAACGATACAGTAGTTACAATACAGTTGCATAACGACCGAAACCAACGACCCGTTTCATATGCAAATATAGGTGTGACCATTAACTAGAGTTTCAAAGGCCATGTGTACTATTCACAGAGGCTTATGGGGTTGTTGCAATCACAGCATTGTAAGATGGCGACAGATGTATAACGACCGAAACCAATGATCAGTTTCATAATCAAATATGGGTGTGCCCCCCCCCCTCGGTTCAGGGATGGTCATTCCCTTTTCACATAGATGGCCTCTTTGACTCCCTGTTCAAACCATCGTTCCTCCCTATCAAGGATGTGCACATCCTCATCCTTGAAAGAGTGGCCACTGGCTTGTAGATGGGTGTAGACTGCAAAGTCCTGGCCTGACATGTTAGCTCTTCTGTGTTGTGCCATCCTCTTGGCCAGCATCTGTTTAGTTTCCCCAATGTACAAGCCACTGCAACCCTCCTGGCACTGTCACCAATGGTCATTATTCCATATAGGCTGACAGTCACCAACACAGCAACACTATTGGATGCCAGCTACAGGCATCAGTGCAGCAACAGATGTACATCAATCAGCATTCTATTGCTATTTATTACTTACTGCTCTCTGTCCTCTCTCTCTCTCTCTCTCTCTCTCTCTCTCTCTCTCTCTCTCTCTCTCTCTCTCTCTCTCTCTCTCTCTCTCTCTCTCTCTCTCTCTCTCTCTCTCTCTCTCTCTCTCTCTCTCTCTCTCTCTCTCTCTCTCTCTCTCTCTCTCTCTCTCTCTCTCTCTCTCTCTCTCACTCTGTGTGTGTGTGTGTGTGTGTGTGGTGTATGTGTGTGTGTGGTGTATGTGTGTGTGTCTCGCTCACACAAAATGCACATGTGCCAAGTAATAATAATAATAATAATAATAAACATCTTATTTAAAGGTGCCTTTCATGACACTCAAGGTCACCTTACATCACATACAGTAAAACAAAGCAGTACAAAACATTTGTGCAATCAACAATAAAGCACACAATAAGCAATAGAACATATGTCAGCAGGAGTTTAAAAAAATATGAATTTGATGCTGTTAATACTATTAAAGTGAGTGTGGTAGTTTAAAAAGGTGGGTTTTAAGAGCAGTTTTGAATTCTGTAATGGAGTCCAGTAAGCGGATATGATGGGGAAAGGAGTTCCAGAGTTTGAGTGCAGCATAGGAGAAAGCCCTGGCACTCATTGGGCTGAAGTTGATGGCTGGTAGTGCCAATAGACCTACTGGTGAAGACCACAGGGAGCGAGATGGAGTGTAAGTCTAAGGTCTGTGAGATAAGCAGGGGATAGATTACAAAGAGCTTTGAATGTTAATAATAAAGTTTTAAAATTAATCCGCTGTTACATAGAAAACCAGTGTAATTGAATCAGCAGGAGAGAGACATGGTCAGTGGACTTTGAACATGTAATTCATGCTGCAGAATTCTGGATGAGTTGAAGTTGGTGAATAATTTTGTTGGGGATGCCTGCCAGGATCGCATTGTAGTAGTCAATGCATGATGTGACCAAAGCATTGACTAAGACTTCCATGGAGTGTTGTGTTGTCTGGAGATGTTTCACAGAGGGGAAAAAGACAATCCAGGAGACATTGTTTATACTACTGGAAAAGGAAAGGGTACTATCTAGGATAACACCAAGGCTCTTAGCCTGAGTGGAGACAGGTATGGTGGCTCCAGCAATGGGGAGTGAGCAAATATTAGTTTTTGAGAGTGTAGATTTAGTGCCAATGAGGAATAGCTCAGTTTTACTACTGATGAATTTCAGACAATTGTTAGTCATCCATATCTGTATATCATGGAGACAAGCAGTGAGGGTACTGGAGGGGAGTGTGGAAGTGGTCTTAGTGGACACATAAAGCTGAATATCATCAGCATAGCAGTGGAAATGGATACCATAGTGCCGGAAGATGTTACCAAGAGGGAGGAGGTAAATAATAAACAGTAGTGGCCCCAACACTGAACCCTATGGAAAAGTTATCTGTACTTGTTTAATTCCTCTGCCTGAGTATAAACTCAATGTCAATGTAATCTTTATTATCCCTGAGGGGCAATTTGTTGTACAACCAGCAGTAAAAACAATCAATATCGACTGTCAACACACACCAATCAATACACAAACAATTCACTCAAAGAAACAGAGCTACATAATATTATTCAAAACACCAATAGCAGCAGGGACACATTAATTCTTAAATCTATTGGTCCCGCATCTTGGCAGATTATATCTGCGACCAGATGGAAGCAACCTGAACTCACTGAACAAGGGGTGACGAGGGCCATCAAGAACTGACTGGGCCTTTTTTGTGGCTCTAACTTTGCATACATGGGAGAGATCATTTAGATTTGTGCCTGAAATTTTCCTACACACCTAACAATTCCTTCTAACTGGTTCCTGTTTTTAAAGGTAAAGTGACCCAAATCAGCAAATAAATGAGGAGGTTAGAACAGACTCAATAAATAACCCAGCCACTGAGGATGCACAAGCCAGTGCATGCTTAGTGCCGGTCCCAAGTCCGGATAAATGGGGAGGGTTGCATCAGGAATGGCATCTGGTGTAAAACCTTTTACCAAATCAAATATATGGATCATAAATCAGATTTTCATACTGGATCGGTCAAGACCCGGGTTACCAATGACCACCACCAGTACTCTTGGTCAGCAGATTGCTGGTGGAAACTATGCTACTGTTGGGTGAAGTAGAAAGAGAGAGGGAAGGCATGTCCAAGGGCAGTGGGAGAGAATAAAGGGTAAGAGTGTGGAGGTGAGAGTCGGAACTTTGAATGTTGGCACTATGCCTGGTAAAGGGAGAGAGCAGGCTGATATGATGGAGAGAAAGAAGGTAAATAGACCAGGTGGAAGGGGAGTAAGGCCAGGAGCATCGGAAGTGGGTTCAAACTCTTCTACCATGGTGCGAATGGGAGGAGAAATGGGGTAGGGGTAATTCTGAAGGGAGAGAATGTCAAATGTGTGTTGGAAGTGAAGAGAGTGTCAGACAGAGTGATGAGTATGAAGATGGAAAGTGAAGTTGTGTTGATGAATGTTATCAGCGCATATGCCCCACAAGTTGGGTGTGTGATGGAAGAGAAAGAAGAATTCTGGAGTTAGATGAGGTGATGGAGAGTGTACCCAAGGAGGAGAGAGTGGTGATAGGAGCGGACTTAAATGGGCATGTTGGTGAAGGGAACAGAGGTGATGAGGAGGTGATGGGCAGGTATGGTGTCAAGGAGAGCAATGTGGAAGGACAGATGGTGGTGGATTTTGCGAAAAGGATGGAAATGGCTGTGGTGAATACATATTTCAAGAAGAGGGAGGAACACAGGGTGACGTATGAGTGGCAGAAAGTGCGAACAGTTGGACTATATTTTATGTAAGAGGCACAATCTGAAAGGGATTGGAGACTACAAGGTGGTGACGGGGGAGAACATAGCTAGGCAGCATTGGACGGTGGTCTGTAGGATGACTTTGGGGACCAAGAAGAGGAAGAGGGTGAAGGCAGAGCCAAGGATCATACGGTGGAAATTGAAGAAGGAAGACTGTTAAGACTGTTGTGTGGAGTTCAGGGAGGAGTTAAGACAGTCACTGGATGGCAGTGAAGAGTTGCTGGGTGGCTGGGCAACCACTGCAGAAATAGTGAGGGAGATAACTAGGAATGTACTTGGTGTATAATCTGGACAGAGAAAGGAAGACAAGGAGACTTGATGGTGAAAAGAAGAAGTACAGCAAAGTATACAGAGAAAGAGGTTGGCAAAAAAGAAGTGGGATAGATAGAGAGATGAAGAAAGTAGACAGGAGTACAAGGAGATGCAGCATAAAGCAAAGAGAGGCAAAGGAAAAGGCGTGTGGTGAGTTGTATGAAAGGTTAGACACTAAGGAAGGAGAAAAGGACTTGCACCAATTGGCTAGAGAGACTGGGCTGGGAAGGATGTGCAGCATTTTAGGGCAATCAAGGATAGAGGTGGAAATGTGCTGACAAGCATGGAGAGTGTGCTGAGAAGGTGGAAGGAGTACTTTGAAGGGCTGATGAATGAAGAAAATGAGAGAGAGAGAAAATTGAACAATGTGGGGATAGTGAATCACGAAGTACGGTAGATTAGCAGGGAGGAAGTGAGGGCAGCTATGAAGAGGATGAAGAGTGGAAAGGTAGTTGGTCCAGATGACATACCTGTGGAGGCATGGAGGTGTTTCGGAGAGACGGCAGTGAAGTTTTTAACTAGATTGTTTAACACAATCCTGAAAAGTGAGAGGATGCCTGAGGAGTGGAAAAGAAGCATACTGGTACCGATTTTCAAGAATAAAGGTGATGTGCAGAGCTGTAGCAACTACAGAGCTATAACGTTTATCAGCCAAAACATGAAATTGTGGGAAAGAGTACTGGAGGCTAGGTTAAGAGGAGAGGCGACAGTTAGCAAGCAGAAGTATGGTGTCATGCCATGAAAGAGCACTACAGATGTGATGTTTGCTTTGAGAAAATTGATGGAGAAGTACAGAGAAGGTCAGCAGGAGTTACATTGTGTCTTTGTGGATTTAGAGAAAGCATATGACAGGGTGCCGAGAAAGGTGTGGTATTGTATGAGGAAGTCGAGAGTGGCAGAGAAGTATGTAGGAGTGGTGCAGGATAGCAGGATATGTATGAGGGCAGTATGACAGCGGTGAGGTGTGCAGTTGGAATGATAGATGGGTTCAAGCTGGAGGTGGGATTACATCAAGGATCGGCTCTGAGCCCTTACTTGTTTGCAATGGTGATGGACAGGTTGACGGACGACATCAGGCAGGAGTCTCCATGGATTATGATGTTCACGGATGACATTGTGATCTGTAGCGAGAGTAGGGTGCAAGTTGAGGACAGCCTGGAGAGGCGGAGGTATGCACTGAAGAGAAGAGGAATGAAAGTCAGTAGGAGCAAGATGGAATACGCATGCGTGAACAGGAGGGAGGAAAGCAGAATGGTGGGGATACAAGGGGTAGAGGGGATGAAGGCGTATAAGATTAAATACTTGGGGTCAACTGTTCAAAGTAACGCAGAGTGCAGAAGAGAGGTGAAGAAGAGAGTGCAGGCAGGATGGGGCGGGTGGAGAAGAGTGTCAGGATTTGTGACAGAAGGGTACCAGCAAGAGTTAAAGGGAAGGTTTACAAAATGGTAGTGTGAGACCAGCTATGTTGTATGGTTTGCAGACAGTGAAACTGACAAAAAGACACGAGGCGGAGCTGGAGGTGGCAGAGTTGAAGATGCTAAGATTTTCACTGGGAGTGACAAAGAAGGACAGGATTAGGACTGAGTATATTAGAGAGACAGGTCAGGTTGGACGGTTTGGAGACAAAGCAAGAGAGGCAAGATTTAGAGCGTTTGGACATGTGCCAAGGAGAGATGCTGGGTATATTGGGAGGATGCTGAATATGGAGCTACCGGCGAAGAGGAAAAGAGGAAGGGCAAAGAGGAGGCTTATGGATGTGGTGAAGGAGGACATGCAGGTGGCTGGCGTGACAGAGGAAGATGCAGATGACAGGAATAGATGGAAACGGTTGATCCGCTGTGGCGACCCCTAATGGGAGCAGCGGAAAGTAGTAGTAGTAGAACAGACTCAGTTAGACAAGAGTAAAACATTCTCATAAAAGTGGAGTCAACATAAAACCGTCTTAGCTTCTTCTTCTTAGCTTAGCTGATGGACCTTTGCATAAACAACATAGAAGCACAGAAGTAGTGCACAAGTGACTTTGTTTAATGTAATTTAATCTCAATCAAATATGTAGTTATTTCCTTTTACCTTGAAACGCAACTTTCTCAGCCTTTTTCTTTTTTTGTCTTAAAACAGACGACTCTTCTACACCAGTTGCAGTGCATGCGGCTAGTTGTGTTGTATGAGGAAGAGAAGAGATCTGTTCTCAGAGTGCCGCAATATCCCTGGTACTGGAAATCACAATGGCATCAGAGGCACCAGAAACAGGGTTGTTGCTGGCTACTATTAACTTACACTGATACAAGATCTTAAAGACTGGGTAATGTACTACAGAGTGATATATGCCTGTTGCTTAACACATCTGCTGATTTGTTTGGACTTGGACATGATTTTTGGCTTTTTGTGATATGCATAAAATGAAACGGCCCCACAATTTCCTAATTAGCAATTAATCTTACAGGCAGAACATTTGTAGGATGTGATATTGTTAGATACCTTGCTAGACACCTCCTTGATTTAGAAGTTTTTTTATATTCCTCATAAACGTCCATCAACTGGCCTTTCATTATGATAGATATTAATTTTTTTCTAAAAATGTATTTGTAGCCCTTGGTTCTGCAGGCCGGCTCCCAAGCCCTGTATTTTTGCCTCCTCCCTGGCTCCCTCTGCGTTGTGTTATTTGATTGGTGTGGTTGGAGTCAGGAGAAAACGGACAGGAGTCGGTGTTCTTTGGTCCGAGCAGTGCAGAATTTATTTTCTCTTGGCTGTCTTTCGTCACCTTCAACATGTCAAAAACGTTGTGACCTAAAATGGCCACCACGACCAACGACAGCAGCCCAAACAGCTATTCAACCATGCATATCAACAAACTGAGCGCCCCCCAGTGGCTACTCCCAGATTACCTTGTAAATTGAACCAGGAATGAGACATCTCAAAAATAAAACATTACAGCATAAATGATGTGTCACCTTCACCATTTTACATATTCATTTGTATTAACCTGTTTTTCAGTTCAGATGTCACCGCTGCAAGTTGAATGATCCCATTAAGACTGCTGTGTTGGTGATACATACCATTAAGGTACCACTTATAATGTTTTAGCATAGTGAAGACCAATGTGGTAGCCACAAGCTTGTGTACAGGTAAAAGCAACTTGGGAGGTGCTTGGTTTGGATTTGATTAGACCACTGCCAGAAACAGCACACAACAGATATATCTTTACCATGATGGACCGCTACACAAAGTGGGACAGAAACTGAGGTGTCTGCAACAATAAGTTGTACATGTTTGGCATGGTCAGGAAAATCATCACAGACCAAGGGAAGGGGTTTAATAATGTTATTTTTTTCTTACCTCACTCTCCACATATACATTGTTGTCTGCAAGTACTTCAGTCTTGCGAATTTAACTGATCATTCCTCTGCAGCTCAGTTCCAGCATTTTCAATATGCTGAAAATCAAGCACGCATTCGCTAGTGGTTACCATCCCCAGACCAAAGCACAGGTAACTCTTTGGACGTCTGTCCTCTAAGAGCTGTTGTTATTAAATCACATATGCTTATTCATCAACTTCACAAACACACTGAAATGTACAGGATGAAAGGACCAACCAGAATATCCAGTGTGCTCTCAGACAGTATGTGAATGACAACCATGACTGGGACCTCCACCTTCCTGCTGTGGTGTATGGAATTAACGATCACGACGGGTGAGAACAATCACCTGTCATTCAATCACAGCCCCCCTCACGTGCGTCATTTGTACATGTACAGTAAATGCACCAATTCCTTCAAAAACAGAAAACGTTCCGGCAATGTCTGGTACTGTTCAATCGGTTTGGTATGTGGAAATATGGATTAACCTGCAAATATGGATAAACCTACAAAAAAAAAGAAAAGACTGTGCAGCTACAATAAACAATGGGAAGTAACAAAAAAAAGACTTGGGTTAAGCGTGTCAGCGGTGACTCAACAAAAACCTTCAGTACTTTCTGTCGCAGGGAATTTTCAGTTGGCCATGGAGGTGAGAATGACCTGACTCAGCATGCTTCCACAGAAATGCACAAGGCCACAAGCAATTGCTGCATTCTTTGTGGCATCTACTGTGGAAAATGACAAAATTGCGGCAATTGAAGCCTCGTACGTGTATCATACTGTTAAACATGGACTCAACTACAACAGCACCGACTGTCTTGTTAAGCTCAACGGTGTGTTGTTTCATGACTCAAATGTTGTGAAGAAGATGCACTTGGGAAGAACGAAAGCTGAGATGATCACAACGAATGTTTTTGGACCAAAGACTGTGCAGGATATTCTGGATGATCTGTCCCCGACTGAAGGTGAGCCTGCATTTTACTCGGTTGCCACCAATACCTCAAACAAGGGAAATAAAAAACTATTTTTCTGTCTGTCTGATGGAGTGCAGTGCAAGTTACCTGACTTTTATGAAAAGTGATGAAACTGCAAATGGTATACATCACGCTCTGATGAACAGTCTGGAAAAGTATGAACTGGATATGAAACATCACAGCCTATGCAGCCGATAATGCCAATGTCAATTTTGGAAAACACCACTCCGTTTACCAGTTATTGAGCAGTGCCAACAGTCTCATTCTGAAAGCTAATTGCCCAGCTCACATTGCTCATAACACCTGCAAGCACGCCTATCATCAGCTGTCAGTGGATATTGAGTCAATCATTTTAAAGATCTACAGCCACTTCTCCATATCTGCTTCCAGAAGAGAGGAACTGCATGCATTTTTTGCCTTTGTTGACATTGAGTGGCGTGAAATTCTGCATCATGTTTGCACGCAATGGCTGTCTCTTCATCCAGCTGTTGATCGTCTCCTGCAGAGTTGGCCAGCTCGCATCTCATACTTCAGGTCCCTTGGGGAGACCTGTCCTGTGGCACTGAAGAGGATTTTTGAGGACGAAGAAAAAACGGGAGCTGCTGAGATTTATCTGTGCTTTTTCCACAATGTGGGGTGTGTTTTTGACACACTCATTAGAAAGCTGGAGGAAACAACGCTCTGTATCCCAGATATGTACAAGGAGGTGGGAAATTTCAAAGCGAAGATGCTTCAGCAGAAACAAGACAGCTTGTTTGGATACCAGACCAAGCAGCTTATGGACAAACAAGTGTCTGCCCAAAGACCAAAGCAGCAAAAGGACTTTCTGAAGTTCTGTGACTCTGTAATTGCATACATTGACAAGTGGTTTGATTTCTCATCAAAAAATGTAATGATGAAACTGAAACCGATTGGCCTACATGAAGAGCTCTCCTTCACTCCCCTGGAGCAGGTGGTGGCTGCCCTCAAAATGACAGAGACAGGCAGTATGGACCAACTCTATGGAGAGTTTTGTGCTAGCAGGGAGGAAATACAGGATACCACAAAATCCACCAATGAGAAGTGCGTGGCAGTTTTCCAAAATATAGGGAAAGCCAACTTGATCAACATGTTCAGGATCGTCTCATTTGTCCTCAGTGCGCCAGCCTCAAATGCCTTTGTGGAGAGGATTTTCTCCCTGATGACCATGAAATGGTCAGACTCAAGAAACAGATGCAGCACAGAGCTGACCAAAAATGAACCGCAAATATCTGTGAACTGTGACTTGTCATGTAAGGACTTTTCTCTGGCTGCACAAAAGGACAAAAGACTGCTTGAATCGGTCAAGAGCAGCAAAAAATATCCATGGAAAAAGTAGACTTGGTGAGCAGAGGCATGCCCCTTTTCTTCTTTTGCATTTAAATGTTGTTTTTTTGCGAGGGTCCAAGTTGTGATTTCCAACACACACACACACACACACACACACACACACACACACACATATATATATATATATATATATATATATATATATAGTTTTAGTGAATAAGAATATGAAGCATTCATTCCCCACCGTTTGTGTATAAAGAGGGTGCACCTTCTGGGAGTCTCTGCTGTTTGATCCCTCTGCAAAACTACAGCATACAGAAGTTATTGTTACTTCTAGTTTGTCACTTGTAGGATTAACAAGAAGGGGATAACGTTTTCTAACCTACAGTGCAAGAGTCACAAGTGTTTTGACTTAGACTAATAGTAAAGGTAATAGGTAATGGTTCAAATAGAGGACTGTGTTAAAGGTACCTGCTGTAAATTAACAACTATTATTAAACCTACCGTATGTTGCCAAGGCATGAGTTGTGTATTGATCTTTAATTTGACTGTAAGAGATTAGCTATCATTATGACAAATGGCTTAAAACAAAACACTGTATATTCACACAACACCATACCCACACCGCCATGGCATGCCACCATTTGTCCCTTATTTGGTAGTGAAAAAGTTGGCAACCCTACTTGGAAGGGTTTCTTTTCCGCTTATTTCCTGGTTCCCAAGAAATCAGGGGGCATGAGACCAATACTGCATCTGCAAGTCCTGAGTGGCTACATTGTTTGGAGAGGGTTTCATATGCTGACAGTCAAGCTGCTGTTGGGCGTGCATTTGGCCAAGTGACAGGTTGACTTCCATAGAGCTGATCGATGCATATTCCCACGTCCCCATTCTGCTGTGCCACAGGAAGTTCCTATGTTTTGCAGTGGGAGGACAGAACAATACACCTGTCTGCCACTCGGTTACTCCCTGGCTCCGCGCACATTCTCCAAATTTGTGGCAATGGCACTGTAGCCACTCAGGGCAAAAGGGGTGAGAATCTTGACTTATATCGACGACTGACTGATTCTCACCGTGTCACAGCAGGAAGCGGAAGCCCATACAGCCCTGGTCATCCATCACGTCATGCAGCTGGACTTTGCTATCAACCCCACCAAGACTGCCCTTCAGCCGAGCCGAGCTGAGGCCCTGCCTCGGTTTACTTTTGGACTCCCAAAAGATGCACCTATCAGAGAAGCATGTGGTAGGGTTGTTGTGGCTGACTCGACACATTTTTATCATCGGTCTTAGTGCTGGCAGGGAGTGTCAAGTCTCTGTTCGGGATGATGTCCGCAGCTCAGATGTCAGTGGGGCACATGGGGCTGCTACACGAGGAACCTGCAATGTTGGTTCACACAGTTGCAGCTGAACCCAATCTGAGACAAACAGCGCAAGCTCTATGTCCCCGCACTGGTGCAGAGAGCTTTTGTGAGTTCAGGTCTTCACAGATGCCTCCCTAGCCAGCTGGGGAGGGACCCTCGTCCAGGCCAGCGTGGGGGGCATATGGACTGGCGCTGCTCGCCACATAAACCTTCTGGAGTTCACAGTGGATCAGAGGGTGTGTCACCACTTCGCTCCTCAGCTGAGAGGAAAGCATGTCATGGTGAGGTCAGACTCCACCATAGTGACGGCTTACTTGAACAGACAAGGGGGCATCAGATCCCTGGCCCTACACAGGATGACAGCCTCCATCCAGATGTGGGCAGATCGCCATCTGCGCTCCTTGAAAGCCCACCATGTTTGCCTTAGGTGCGAACCAGTAGTGAAGCCGTTGAGATTGCAGAGCACGTATGACATAGAAACAGTAGTTACCCTGGATGTAACTCCAGTTCTATGAGTATGTGAGTAGCCCTCTAACTTCTAGCCCTGCTGGCCCCAGCCTTTGTTGCTAAGTTCAAAGGGAGATGAGCTGCGGCGACGCTGGAGTTTAATAGATGGTGGGACACTGTGTGGCTTATACCACTTGATTGGGTGGTGAGGGAAAAGATCTGACTCAGGTGCCAAAGTGGAGCCTTGAAAGGTAAACGAATAGCGAACCCCTTAGAGGGTGCAGCATGTAAAACAGTGAAGTGGGTGAACCCGCTGCTTCATGGAAGTTTTTCATGTTCAATCCACCTGATGGAAATTTTACTTTTAATGATCACCACAATAACACTAAACCAGAGAAACACAGGAGTTTCTCTGATTAGCAATATTATCAATATTATTGGGACATTTCATGACCATCGGTTATGTAAGTTTCAATTTGGTTTCTGAGAAATTACATTTATCATTTATAAGAGTTAAAGGGAAGGCTTACAATATGGTTGTGAGACCACCTGTTACATGGTTTGAAGACAGTGGCACTGATGAAAAGAAGGAGATGGAGCTGGAGGTGGCAGAGTTGACGATGCTAAGATTTTCATTGGGAGTGACGAAGAAGGACAGGATTAGGAACGGGTGTATTAGAGGGACAGCTCAGGTTGGACAGTTTGGAGACAAACCAAAGGTGCAAGATTGAGATGGTTTGGACATGTGTGGAGGAGAGATGCTGGGTATATTGGGAGAAGGATGCTGAATATGGAGCTGCCAGGGAGAGGAAAAGAGGAAGGCCAGAGAAGAGGTTTATGGATGTGGTGAGAGAGGACATGCAGCAGGTGGCTGGTATGACAGAAGAAGATGCAGAGGATAGGAAGAAATGGAAACGGATGATCCCCTGTGGCGACCCCTAATGGGAGCAGCTGAAATTAGTAGTAATAATAGAGAAATTACATTTATCAGTCTGTTCGGTGTGTCAAAAACTACAGTACCCACTAGCCTCAACAGCAGTTACTATCTGTGTGTTCATAAGCAACTAGGAAGTGGGAAAGTTCCAACTAGTGATGGGCAAAAATGAACGAATTAATCTTTTGAATGACTCATTTTAGTGTCGTATGTACCGGGTCAGCCTGAATTCCCAACTAGTCCCACACTCACACTACCCATGCCCAGTCACTGTAATCATAGGATACTGCTTGGGTGGCGAGGGAAAAGATCTGTCTCAGGTGCCGAGGTGGAGTCTCGAAGGGTGAACCAATAGTGAAGCCTGTTAGAAAGCTACACACATATTCATAGAACTGGAGTTACATCCAGAGTAACTACTATGTCTGCCATTTTTACAAGGGTGGGAAGTATTTACTGCTACTGTGCTGAGGGGACATAAGCGATAATGGGTAGTTGCACCTTGTTTAAAGTTCTTGATGCCAGGGGGACAGACAGATCAGAGAAATCACACATTTCAGTTTTGGTGATTCCCTTTAATTACAGCTGAGCAAATCGGTGATTTGTGATCGGGTCAGTTTCCAAAGGTCACTGACAGGTCAGACTACACAACTAGCCCTGATAGATCGCATACAGTTAGCATTGTGGTTATTTACTATGGAAATCGCGGCTTTTAATTACGTTCCTTCTCACCACTGATGCAACACAGAGGCAGAAAATAAAAGGCAGGGACCTTATATTGTATTGTTTCTATATGCATGGTTACACACTGTAAAAAAAATGAAAAGTTAAGCCAAGCCAACATCTTGATTTCAATTCTTCCTTTCCTGATTGTGAACTTCTACACTTCAACTACTACACTACGTTTTGTATCAAACGCGTGATGGCGCCCCCAGTGGGCTTGAGAGGTAAAAACCCAAGAAAACGTCTGTCAAATGAAACAGACAATCAAAGGGATCTTAGCGGCCAGAAAAAAAATAAAAATCAAATAAATACAAATCTTATCAATACGTGGTGATCCACCAATGTTCGGCAACAGTGATTGCATGATGGAAATAATTGAGCATGGCAAAGATAAATTATTCATGAAATATTAATCATTTAAACTGAAGCTTGAGCAAATACAAACATTGAAAACACTTTCAAGAGGGAAGTTTTTCCATCAGACCTGGCAAAAACACTTTTCCGTCTTGAAAGTGTTTTCACTCTTTGTATTTACTCAAGGTTTAACTTAAAGGGTGCCATTTCTTTCAATATTTTGGTTCTTGCCAGAATAAAGTAAAGCCAGAAAGACTCTTAAATAACCCAGATTATCATTAATTTTATCTCAGGTAACTCATGTACTGCCTTTTGTTAAATGCAAGTTGACACGTGGCCACAGTTAAACCTAACAGTTAAAGGTGCTCTATATGATATTTCTAACATTATTAAAGTAGCATAAAACTACTTTCTACCTAAAGAGATAGTGGAGTAATGGTGTCTTGAGCAGAGAATGATGTCACACTCCCTCTCTGTGAGTTGTAGTCTGAGCTTTTCTGTTCTTTGTTTGGGAAGCCAGTCTGGCTGCACATGCATGTTAGTGCACTGCGTGTGCATGTTAGTGTATGTGAGTCACTCCCTCTGAAAATGTTGTCCCACCCTGAGTTTATTAATAGACTAAGAGAAGCAAGATGGCAAAGTGTCCTTCAAAGTGCTCAGTTGAAGCCGACCTTCCTCTCCCTCCGCCTCCTCCAAGTACACATGAAGTGAAAAAAAAAGTAAGTAAAAGGACAAACGAAGACAGACATACACAGGAACAGACGCCCGGAACAGGTATAAGGTCAGTTCTTAATGTAGCTGCAAAAAACTAAAACTTAACCTACATCTTGAAGGTTGTGCTGACAAGGTCAAAAGCAGTCGTTTGCCTCAGTTCACCTCTATTTGTCACATAGAGCCAATGCTGCTAGGGATGGGATTAGATTTGCAGTGGCCTCCATGCTTATATATTATAGTAAGGCACATAGGAAAATATCCTCCAGAAGTTATAGGCTCTGGAGATGATGAAAGTGTTGAGAATGAGTGTCCTTTTTTCAGTTGGCCAACAGGAAGTTGTTGTCGTTGTAACTGCCTTTCCGGATCTCTGGGATCAGGTTATGGAGCTTCTCAGACAAGGCCACCTAGTGGTAAGACAGAGTGGCAGACTTTAGAAGAGAACAAAATTCTTTCAGGTCAGCAGTTCTTGTCTTAGTGATGTTCAGCTCATGTTTCAGAGAAGCTCTGAGTTGCTCTGTGTATCTGAATTCAGCCTAAAGACTTAAGCAGATAGTTTGTATGCATGGCCATGACTGCGTGTGTGTGTGTCTGTATATGTGTGTGCAGGACTCACCATGTAAGAGTCTGGCTCCTGCAGTCTCTTATGTCGAGGATGCAGATTCTGGATGGAGCTTTGGACTTTCTTCCTAGTTTCAGCGGCACTGCACATAGGGTGTGTGATCTAGTAAATGCGGCAAATCCATGCTTTTGTTAGGATTATCTACTCATCTCCCTTCAACCATAATTCTACTGGGAGATCTGCAGCAGCAGGTGAATATATAGTATCACTTATTCAATCTCCATTGGTTTCTCCTAACCTGTCCTTGGCTGAAAACTTCTTGGCGCAGACATGTGACCTCAGCTGGAGTGACAGATTGACATATGTTATCCCATCCCAAGGGATAACAGTTTATGTTGAATCCTGCTGTTGGAGCAGGTTCCTCTGCCAGACATAGAAGATCCATGAAAGGATGACCTGCAGGAAAAAAAGACAGAAAAAGAGAAAGAAGAAAGAAAAGGGGGAATAGCGCAAGAGAGGGAGAAAAGAGAGGGAGACAAACATGTTCACTTCAAAAGATGTCTGTCTTATCAGGTTTGTCCGATATTTCCTCATCTCTAATTTTTCATGGCGCCTGCCGCCAAATGACTGCTGGGATGGACTCCAGCATCCCCACGACCCGGATTCAGATAAAGTGGCTTGGATAATGAAATGAATGAAATGGATAATTTTTCTTGAAACAAGTGGGAAATTCCACCTGATACCCAACACAAAAACATATGGGGAAGGATAATTTAACATGTCTCCAACACAGTTTTACATTTCCTTTTCTAGATGAATGCCAAAATCTTAGTCCATGTCACTACAATTTTATCAAGAACTGAATTTTGATCAAAGAAAATTCCTGGAAAAAGTTGACAAGGAAGAGAGAAACTACACACTCTCACCCCATAGGCAGATTTTTCCACTTAATTTGCTCCACTTGAGTTTACTCAAAACTAGATTAAACACATTTAAGCATAACGACTTTTTATTGTTTTGAACTGTCATCGAACAGGAAAGCAAGGATAGAGTTAAAATGAACTCACCCTCAGCGTCCAACAGCCGGTAGACTGCTTTCCTCCCTGGGATAGTACTTTTCTCTGGGTCCTCACTGAACTTCATCCTGGGGCTGCCTCTCACTTCCACCAACTATCACACACACATGCGCGCGCGCACACACACACACACACACACACGGAAAGACAGTTTGGTGCCATACAACTGTAGGGATGACAGAAGAAGTGAATGGAAGAAGGAAACATTTGGGAGTTGCAGGTGGAAATGGTTTGTGTGTGTGTGTGTGTGTGTGTGTGTGTGTGTGTATATCAGTTCCTTTCTGTTAGCACATTACCTTATACACACAACCCAGTGAGGGCTGTCTTGTGCAGGTGACCAGATGTGTCCCGACACCAACCACGTCAATTTCATTCTCCTGAAAAAAGAGACAGATCCAGGGTCAAGGATAACAGCTTCAAGAGACGACAGGAGGGAAATAAGAGGAGCTATTCACACCTCACTAAGGCTGCAGTCACACCAGCAATCGACAGAGTGAAATTCCTTCATGTTCCCAAAGGACTAAAACACTTAACGCAAATACCATCTACTCTTGCTTCACGACTGACTGACAACCATGCCACATATTTTTTTGTGAAGCAGTTTATATTTTAACAAAGTACAGTAGTACAAAATTGGATGATTATACACTGCTAAAATGGTAGCTTCCTCCATTTACGCTCCCTGGCGCCCGCTCTGGCAAAGTTCAACACAGTCAAAGCAACTGTTATTTGGTTAATGGTGCGCATTTGTGTGTCAGAGTTCACCAAATCTCAACTTGACACTAAAGGCATCCAGGTGAATTTACTTATTGAAACGAATCTATTAATATGAATTGAATTCGCTGTGAATTTTTGCATTCACCAGCACTGGTGTGACCAGTGCTTAAACCCTATATACAGCAGGCTTAGCTCTTGTACCTTCTTGTTGAGCTCAGCCAGGGTTTGCTCTGAGATATTATTGGTCCCAACAATTATCAGTGACCGGAAGGCAGCAATGGAGAAACTGGAGGGATTCGGAGGAAAGGGAGAAAAGATTAAAAAAAAAATAGAACAGTAGAGAGACAAACAGAATACTAACCAATACTCACTTTAGGTGTTAAAGACCAGTGAAATACACATGCAGCCTGGCACCTTACTCACTGCTCGGTGCAGAGTTTGAAGACATTTCGCACTCCTATTGACTGGCTACAAAGGTCCCCACTGTCCAGACGGATTCCTAGCGGCCTGTAGCCCAACTCACACAGAGCAAGGGCCACAGCACAGAAGTTCAGGAGCCCACTACTGCAGAGACAGTCAGACATAAAACACAGAGCATGGGTGAGGAACTGTGCTGAAATTCTAGACAAATAACTGATGTGAGACAAGGTGGCTGGACTTTAGAAAGTATTCCCCCCTCTTGTGGAAAGTATGAAATAGATTACAACCTGTTCCAACTCCTCCTCTCTGGTAGGTGCTACAGAGCACTGTACCCCAAAACAACCAGATATAAAGACAGTTTCTCTCCGTAGGCTGTCATTCAAATAAACACTTCACTGTCAAATAAATCAAACCATTTTGTACTGTACTGTACATTGTACATATACTGGTTCGCTCTGTCATGTCCATCTAAATCAGGCATGTATGTAAGTAACCTGCTAACATCTATTTCAGCATCTCTGATATATTCTGTGCACCATTGCACCTTATCACCTCTTATTTTGCCTGTATAAGTCAATCCTTGTGTATATATCTGAAGATTGTTGTGTTGTAGTGTTGTTATTCTATGTTAAGTACACTGAGAGAGCCATGAAACCGGAGTCAAATTCCATGTATGTGCAAACCTACACGGCCAATAAACATGATTATGGTTCTGAGACGTCTAAGGAAGGCCTTAATGTCTTTTTATTTTCCTTAGTCAAAAGTAAACCTCAAAAACACAAGCTATATGGTTTCGGACAACCTGTCAGTTCCTCCCACGTATGCAATGGAGATTGTCTTTTTTGTAAAGTGCTGCCTCAAAGCAATTCTGAGCAAGAGGTTTACAAGCTTTGAGTTTGTTTGTATTCTAATTCACTCGTGAATACGAGTGGCGTTACCAGCGGACACTGTAGCTGTCAATCACTGGAAGGAAGTTGTGTGGATAGGCAATAGCATAAGAAATGAAGGCTGCCAGCTCCCCCTCATGGATCTTCCCGGGCTCGGCTCCAAGTATTTCACACACACGGCTCAGCCAACGCTTGGTTAGTGAGATGACATCAGTTGAGTCAGGGTCTCCATTTGCCGCCACAAGAGTCTGATCAGGCAAGAGCAATACAGAACATATCATTAACTAGAAGTTTATATGATTTTCCCATTTATTGAAATTACATAATTTAAACATTAACCATTAATACAGAGCATTTGATAAAAGGAAGAACTTTCTTTTCACATATGATAAGAAAAAAGTGAGAAGACACTCACTTGTGGCCAAACCTCTTCCAGGGAGGAAAAGGAAGTAACATAGGAGTGTGCCATGGTACCTGCTACAGGTATCCCAAACAGAAAACCAGCTTGAACATTACTGGTGAGATCAAACCCTGTGAGACGGATTCCAGTGTCAGCATGCGTGTGTGTGTGTGCGTGCGTTTATAAGTAGAAGAAAATGAATTTGTGACAAAAAAAAAGAAGCTTGCATTCACCTCCTATATGTGTGTAACGTGAGGCGGTGAGCCCGCCGTCTGGTCCCTGAGCCCTCCTAAGGCCCATCTCCAGTAGCTTCCTCCTGGGACCAGCCGCCAGACGAAAGCGGGCTGCATTACTGCACACCAGACTTGCATCACAGAAAAGGAGAGAGTGGGTGAGAAGATGCGATAAAGAGAGAGGCAGATAATGACAATGACTGTCCCATGCCTAAAGTCGAGGTAACACATTCATGAAGCAGATTGCTTTTGTAAGCATGTGTGACAGTCTGTGCATTGCATGCAGTGGTTCTCACCTGGCATAATTGACCAGGCACAGCAAGCTAGTCTCCAACAATTGAACCACAGCCAATGGACCTGCCACCTCCATCAATGGCATCTGCAAATGTGCAGAAACACAACACAAGTAACCCCTTTCTGTCCCATAGTCATGTATGCAATCTTTGACCCACAGTGTGAGCCCTTGACCCCCACAACTCACCCTGGCAAAGACCACAGCACCCTCAGGAACGGAGTGGAGAGTGACACCAGAACAGTCCAGATCTCGCAGGAACTGGAAGAAAGCAGGGTCGGTGGCCGAGGGCAGGACAGAGCGCAAGTACTCCACATCTATTTCCACATGAAATCAAAGAACATAATACCACATACTTCATGGCACTATTTATCACACATAGTGATACACTGCAAACCTACTTAATAATGGTTTTGAAAGTCACAGAGCTCTGTATCTCAAAAAGTACCATTGACAAACCCATCAGCCATCACACATACACTGAGACAAACATGTTTTTCCTACGCCCTTGACTACATACTTACATCATCATGTAATCATCATGTGCTGCCTCTCTTGCACATATACTTCTGTGTACCAAAGCTGAATGTAATAACAGCTAATCTCATTAAGTTAAGAGGGTTAGGAGTGGGTTAAAAAAAATACTCTTCTTGATGTACGAGCTCAAAAAAGTTTGCAGAGATTTATAAATGGGGTGTCCAAGGTGGGACACAAACACATTTCAGTTGAGTCGTAATACATGCATAAATGGCATCTACATGTAATTATGGAGAGGTTTGCGACATTATGCAGGCCCCTAAGGAGTGCCATGCCCAAGTTCAGTCAGACGTCATCGCGTTTTGGAGTTCAAGTTCATTTATCAAATGCACAATACAGCGGTGGCAGACATTGCTGGCAATGAAATGCTCAGGCACCAGGTAAGCCTCCAAAAAGCTAAAAATATACATTTGAATTTAAAGTTAAATTAAATTCTAGATTTACAGGCCAACTCAAAAATAAAGTAAAATCTAAAATGAATATAGAGTAGTTGTAACACACTAATGTCTTTGATGAGATCCGCTTACCTTCAGTATCTCATAAAGGCCTCCTTACCTTGCATCTAAACAGTGACATAGTGGGGCATTTGAGACAGTAATGTAAAAGTGAATAACTGGTGGGGGGCTTAGCTGTTGATGTAAGTGTTACTTGTTGGTAAAGGTCTTTTGCAAGTTTGGGCTTTCAAAGCTACTTGTTAGCCACGCCTTCTCCTTCGTATTGCTTAAAGGGTCACGAGCGCAATGCCCGGCGTCATGTCTTACCCCACAGCGATCATTAAGAACCGCGGATGTATCCACGATTTCTATATACACGCATGAGTAGACCAACTGGCTTAAATACGCCGGTGATAGAAATGACCACAAATGGACATTTGACGTTGGTGGTCTTCAGTGAATGGGTAATGGGGGAAAAGTGTCTTAAGTTTAAACTGTCGCTTGTCCCCTCCTCGTGTCACCGGCACACGTGAGAGATGACTGGCTGCTGCAGGTTGAAGTTTAATATAATGACAGCAAAGTTCAACCTCGGTTTCCAATAACACTGGCAATCAGCCTAACTAACTCTCACCGGCGTTATTCATATAGAGTCCCGTACGGGTTGTCACCCAATGCGAGCCGAGGGGTTTGCGCAATCACTACGGCGCGTTGACGTGATGGATGGCGAAGAGATTGTGTCAAATAGTTTATACAAAACGCGACTGACAAACTCGGAGAATAAAACGTTTGTCAGTTGTCTAGGGTTACGACGGGGCGAACAGCGTTGGTGGGGGGGGGGGGGGGGCAACCTCCTCACCTTCATCTATGAACCTGAAGCTCCGCAGAAACAGGAGGCAGTCGTGCAGCCCGGAGAAGAGGGAGAACCCGCCGCCAAACGGGTTGTCCCTGAAGAAAAGCTCGAAGACGGCAGGCTCGTCGTGTCTGCCGGCTCGCCAGTAAGCGTACGCCATGGTAAACTGGTAAAGGTCGGTGAGCAGCGGAGGGACCCGTTCACGGATGGACCGCTCCATAACTTCGCACGCCTTACCGGACAGCGCTGCCATGTTGCCTTCATTTCATGCAACGTTAAAGACTCCCCGGAACTTCCGACTTCCGACGTAACGCGCTCTTTATTCGGGGGGGGGGGGGCACGGAGCCTGTCAACTGCTTATTTCATATGCAGCGATTTTGAGCAAGCTAGCTACATAGCTATGCTGGCTAGTCTAGTGAATAAAGTGTCTGATAGATAGCATAACGTTTAAATTTTGTATATTACCACCTTGAATGTGAAACATAAATGACACGTTACACATAGGCTGCCGTCATTGTTTGCTCCACTTTTTCTTGTTATAATGCCACCGGCACTCAGGACGCATAAACACATTTTCCGACCTGTAATTCTGAGATCGACGACGGTTCAATTCCTTAGTCTCACAAGCGGAACCCCAGATTTCTACTAGTTCCGAGTTGAGTTCTTGAACGCAACATCAATTCAACTTGAGACATGAAGGTTTTTTTGGGGGGGGGGGGATTAGAACACTCTTCCCTTCTGCCTTTCCTCGCCTTATGAAACTACCCCGGTCAGCTCATATGGTTTAATGCATCTTCAGCTTGGACTTTTAAGAAGGGTCACCAAACAGCTTGGGTGTAGCTGAGTAGGGAATCCTTTCAGCAAATGACAAGTTTTATTATTATTGTTATTATTATTATTGTTGTTGTTATTATTATTACTATTATTGTTATAACGTAGGTGTATTCATAGCCATTGTAGGTCAAAAGTTGGATTGCATAATCTGTGCTCGGAATAAAGAGGTCCACTTTTTGGGAGGGGGGGAGATCCTCCCCTTATAGTAGACCGTCTACACCACAGCTGCAAAAGGCTGTGCTGGAGGAGGAGGTGGGGGTGGGAGGGTCATTGACTACATCAAATTTCAGGTCAACCGTAAAGCTTGATCAAAACATTTAGTATCCGTCACATTGAAGTCCTTCAGCCTTTTACTGCATGGTGTTGCCGTGTGGCAATAGTTTATTTTCCTGCCTCTCCCAACTAACTAATGAATTGGAACTACCCCCCCCCCTCTTCGGTTACGAAGTCACAACTCTTCTGTTATATGTTGGGGGTTTTTTTGGGGGGGGGGTCAAATGACCTCCCACTAGTGTCACCCTCTTCTTTTTCCCATAAAGACTGCATGGTGATAGTTAGCTGTCAAAACTTATCTCAAGTTTAAGGGCGTCCGGGTAGCGGGGCAGTCTATTCCATTGCCTACGAACACGGGGATCCCCGTGTTACCTCCGGCTTGGTCGGACGTCCCTACAGACACAACTGGCCGTTCTGCGGGTGGGAAGCCGGATATGGTCCTGGTCCTTGTCCAGGTCGCTGCGATAGCACCTCCTCTGGTCGGTCAGGGCGCTTGTTCGGGGGGGGGGGGACTGGGGGGAAAGCGTGATCCTCCCACGCGCTACGTCCCCCTGACGAAACTCCTCACTGTCAAGTGAAAAGAAGCGGCTGGCGACTCCACATGTTGGGAGGAAGCAGCATGTGGTAGTCTTCAGCCCTCCCTGGATCGGCAGAGGGGGGACGGCAAGGAAGAGTGGGGTTATTGGCCGGATACAATTGAGGAGGGGAAAAAAAGGGAGGGGATCCAGGAAAAAAAAACTTCTCATGTTTGGCATTAAAATTACTGATTAGACAAAAATTATAAACAATCTGGGATGAGATGAGATTCATTTCTTTTATCATCAAAACATGCCTGTATTACACTCAATCTTCTTCAAACTAGAATATAATTGTTGCCAAATGGCAACACAATGCATTTACAGAACTGTTCTCTATGGATGTCTGTGAATGTTCTCATTCATCCAGGTCATGGTTATCCAAAGGAGTTGAATCAAGTGCAACTGGACTTGGTAAGTCCAGTTGCACTTGATTCAACTCCTTTGGATATTCTCTATGGAGTACACCGCGGGGGCATTCAATGTAATGGTCCGGGATAGTATGTCCATAGCTTTTAAAAAATTATGATTTTTGTCACTTGTAATTTTAATGTATTACTTGTTAAATATATAATGTGGATATTATATGATTTTATGTTCACATTTGTTCATATTATTTCTTTCACCTCTAGAGGATGTATAAAAATCTTTATCCTATGGCAAGGCAGCAAAGAACAAGCCAAACCAGTTATTTCATAAATGATTAATTCCTAAACCCCGCAACCCTGAGAGCAAGATAAGCGGTTCGGATACTGGTTGGATGACTGGATATGCATCAGGTGAATTAGGTCCATGTTCTTACCAACAGCAAAATAAAGGTGCTATGTCTAACTCTACTTGAACCCTGATCTCTGGTGTTCAGCCATGTGATTAACAACAGAGCAATAAATCAAAAACAAGCAAATTTCGAAATAAAGAAGCTATTACTCAGCACGTCTGCCGTTTTAGTTTGGCTTTGGTTCATATCATTTACAGTGATCACTGCAAAGTTATCTGAGGACTGTAAAAGCAGGCCGAGACCTTCGGGGGATGAGGGGGGACCTTCCAGCAACCCTTGCTGATATTACTAGTTACAGTTTGCTTTAGCGAAGTCTAAATATTACACATGACCCCGTTAAAACAAGTCAGGTTGTATTTGTTCAGTCAGGACACGGACAGGACACAGTATTTACTGGGATCAAATTTAAGGCTATGGTTATAACATGGTCTCTCATTTGTATTGACTGGGGGTACAATGCAAACCCTTGTTCTAGTCATGGTTGCGGCAAAACATAATGGCAAAACAAGAGATTCAGTGGCACTCTTATTTTGGACAACATTTAAGTCCAAGTTTAATTGCTTATCCTTCAATGCTCATCAAAAGAATGCTAATTGAGCAGATATTAACTATTATCAAGATACATTTCAGTGTCAAATATTGATCCTGGTATGATGCATTGCATTTTTTCCACAAGATGATTCAATATAATCTTTAGCTTTATCGTACCAAGTCCCTTGACTTGAATGGAAATATAAATGCCACAATGAACGGACAGGGAGTTTTTAAATATAGTTTAGTCGCAGATGTGTCACATTTATCAAGCAGCTTTTAGCTCAATACCTGTAAATTGACACTGTAGCCTTAGGTATTGTAATCCAAAACAGTAAGCATCTTTAGGTAATGTGACAATCTCACTTTGACACATCCTAGAACCCAAGGCACACATTACTCCAGCCTGTGATTGATAACAATGGGTAGCACTGCATACAGTAGCACTGTAGTTAGTTTCTATCTCTGACATAGGCCTTATATAAGATAACATTTGACTCATTTCAAATGTCAAGGTATCCCTTTAAACTGCAGTCAACATCATCCAGTCCCTCCCTCTTGCCCAGCATCTCCGTCTTCCTTGGGGAAATATCTTGCCATTCCATTGGTGAGTGTGTGCTGTTGCCCTCTCCAAATAAAGTGCGTAGGCTGTCCTGATTGTCCTTGCTCCAGTGTATAAATAAAACAGGGGCTGAGCTCAATGGCAAGGGCTGATCTCACCAAGCCAACACTTCCAAAACGTTCTGAGCAGGGATGGTACACCCGCCCACTTACAGGGTGCATGTAGAGGGCTTCTGGGCAGAATGGCACCGATAGCTTTTCTCCACCCCCACAGTATGATAGCAGCTCTGTAGTTTCTCCAGGTGCCTCCAAATCTCTTGCACCTGAAGACCCCTGCAGCAGATGGGTAAAGACCAGGGGTCTGTCGTCACAGCGCAGGAAGTTCCTCTCTCGTCCACACAGGGAAAGGAAGGGGAATTGATCCTCATACCGTCCACTCTGATTTAGACGCAGACGATTGAAGAAGAAGATCAGGAACTGCTTATCTGTCAATAAAGGCACAGAGTTGCTGCAGAGTTTGTGTACAGTGAAGCTGCAGCGGTCTATCAGCAAAAAAATTAAAAATAAAAAAACACTAGTGATCGAATGATGTCAACCAAATCTGAAAGCTAGTCAACACATAAATGGCTTCACCCTTTCACCTGCAGTCCACTGAACCTGCAGTCATAGGCTTCCTGTCTAGATGGCAGACTTCAAGCATTTTCTACAAAGAGGTTGATTTTCACAGTCCAAAACAATTTGGCATGCAGAACTGAGTAATTCCTTTCTGGCTGCTGTAATATGAAGTGCATGACATTTGTTATAAGATCCAGTATAAGTAATTAACAGGGCAATTATGTTAAGGACCAGACTGCATCTGCAGAGAGGAATTGTTTTTGTAGATGTATGTCACATCTAGACATACATTTAGGTAAAGTAATTGGACATGATTTGATTTAAACTACATTTTCAAGGTAGGCATTGCGTGGGTGGAACCGTTTTTACCTTTGAAGCACGTGACGAAGTTCTTCACTTTTGTGTCATCGAGGAAAAGCTGCAAGTTAAGCACACCGTGTATGCTAACGTCAGTCACAACGTAACTGCATTGTGACAATACATCGTATCCCAATATTTGTGTTAGGTAGGAGGGGAGATTATTTCCTTAGGCATTATTTTGCGGTAATGTAAATATTCACCTGTCCTTGATGGTCAACGTAGTAAAAATATTCGCGAATGCGAGGTTCTGGGATCTGGCCTTGGGTGTAGCTTACACTGGTCCGTAACCAGCAGCTCCCAGACCAGAGCTTAGTGAAGCTGCGCAGAGCTTTCAGCCTGATGCCGAGAGCCAAAGTCGAAGGGCACAACATGGCTGTGTTAAACCACCGTGTCGTGTCGAAAAAAACGGTTAATATAAATTATAAATGATAAGCATTTTTTTAGCAACTTGGACAAATCGCATTGTTGTTTACATCTGTAGGTTAGTTATGGTGACTGTTAAAGCGGAAACGCTTCTTCTTCTACGTCTTCTTCCGATTGCAGCCCTATCTGGCACCGAGCGTCTCACTTTTTTAAACTGCTGCCGCCTAGTGGACAAAGTAATTTCCAATCCCCGAGAGTTGTACTCAGCGGCGTATTGCTGCCACACCAGCGGAGCCCCTGAGTGGTCACGTCAATTATAATAATAATAATAATAATAATAATAATTATTATTATTATTATTATCAGGGGTCCAAGCAGCGAAGCTGGTGGAACCCTATTGTATTTGTTAGGATTATTATTATTTTTCTCCGCTAAAAGTGTGTGAGGCTCAGCAACCGTAAGTCCTAGACCAGGGGTCAGGAACCTTTTTGACTGGGAGAGCCATAAAAGCCAAATATTTCTAAATATATTTCATTGAGAGCCATATAGTATTTTTAACGTATAATAAATTAAATATGTCTTACTTTTAATGCGACTTCTGGTGCTGCATGGTTTTGCTGATGGCCTTGTAGTCTGGTTCATACGTGGTGAGGTTGAGCTTCATGCAGGCGTTGAGGCTTCCATCAGTTAAACGTGAGCGTAGGTTGGTCTTAATGTTCCTCATATGCGAGAATGACTGCTCACATGCATATGTAGAGCCAAACATGGTCAATACGGCAATACTCACACGCTGCATTGTGTGGTATGTCACAGGAAGCTCGTTCCAAGTTTTAAGAATCAGCTGGTCTTCAGGTTGAAGATTTTTCATTTCTGTCCACTTGTGTTCCCTCGCCAGCTCTGCTCGCTGTCGCGCAAGACTTTCCAACTCTCCATTAAGTGACTTGAACTTACTCATCCACATGTCTGATGCCTTCAGGTCAGCAACTTCCAGCTCAAAGTCTGCGATAGAGACCCCGGGGATGCATGTCAGGTCGATTTTATCCACAGCACACTCATGTGGATGAGTGATGAACTTGAAAAGACCAGTGCGCGCACGAATTCCCCAAAACGTGCTTTGAATGACTGCAGGAGATTGGACGTAAAGCCAGCTAGCTGCTGGAGATCCAGATGTTGAGTGGAGTCACTTGCTAAGCATGCATCTCTAAATTGTTGCAGTCTTTCAAAGTGCAGAAGACGACCTGTTTCAATCTCCCTGAGAAAGACTTCCAGCTTGGTTTCAAATGCAAACACTGCTTGTTGAAGGGATGAGATTGTATTTCCAATACCTTGCATTTTCACATTGAGCTGGTTCAGATGGCCAGTTATGTCCACGAGATAGTGAAACTGCAGGAGCCAGTCAGTGTTGTCTAGCTCAGGATGCTTGACGCCTTTCATTTCAAGAAAAGTCCGGATTTCACTCAGGCAAGCTGCAAAACGGCTGAGCACCTTCCCCCTTGACAACCAACGCACGATGCTGTGTAAAAGCAGACCGGGATAATGATTCCCAACGTCTTCTAACAGAGCTTTAAACTGGCGATCATTTAAAGCTCGGGCAACAATAAAGTTGACCACTCGAATGACCAGCGACATCACCTCACCAAGCTCCTGGCCACACGTCTGAGCGCAAAGCGCCTCCTGGTGCAGGATGCAATGAAAACTTAGGATGGCTCTCTTTTCATGTTCACGGAGAAGCGCTACAAATCCTTTGTTCTTCCCCAACATACAGGGTGCGCCATCAGTACAGACAGAAATAAGTTTATCCATCGGTAGTTTTTTTTCTTTAGCAAACTCCATGAAAGACGTGAATAAATCCTCTCCTCTTGTTGTCCCTTTCATTGGCAAAACAGCCAAGCTTTCCTCACGCAGTGTGTCACCTGCAGCATACCTGGCAATTATACTGCACTGAGATAGATGGCTAACGTCTGTTGACTCATCTAACGCGAGAGAAAAGTATGTCCCGGCGTTTATGTCCTTAATTTGTGTTTCCTCGACTTGATTTGCCATCATGATGCTACGATCGTGCACAGTTCTTGCTGACAGGGGCATGTCTTTTATTCGTTTGATTATCTTGTCTTTATTTGGGAAGTCATCAAACAGTTCATTGGCCACATCAAGCATGGATGTTTTGGCGTACTCGCCATCTGTGAATGACTTTCCATTCCTTCCTATTGCCAAAGCCCCCGCAAAGCTAGCGGAATTCCCGTCACCTTGCTTGGCCCACACACGTAGTTGCTGCTGACTCGTCTGCACTCTCCGCTGTAGCTCCTCGCATGCCCTTTTCCTGCTGTCCCCCGCTGGAGATTTCGATGCAAATGAAGCATGGTGTGTATCGAAGTGCCGCTTTATATTTGACCGTTTCATCGATGCAATTTTATCATTGCATATTAGACATACCGCAGATCCTGCTCTCTCCACAAATGCAAATTCCTCTGTCCACGCAGCCTGGAATGCACGGTAATCATCGTCTTTTTTTCTTTTCGCCATCTTTTCCGTTACAAGGGTTGAAGCGGATAAACTAGTTGGCTATCTGATAAAATTGATTTCTTCACCTTTACAATGACCCGGACATGCTCGCGAGCCATTGGTTCCCGACCCGACCCACGGGTGACCCGTGACCCGTGAAATTTATCTTCAAAACTAATTTCTGTTTACTTTAAAATGACACAGTATTATTAAGAAATATCACAAGTATTTTAAAATCAGTTCCAAACTGATTTTTTTTCAACTCAAAATTGTCTGGGAGCCATATGCCGTCACCGGAAGAGCCATATATGGCTCGCGAGCCATAGGTTCCCGACCGCTGTCCTAGACCAACTAACTTTGGTATGTGGATTCCTATGGCCCCCCCACTACTCAGGCACCACAAATCACCTATGTCAGCCAGATGGTTGCGCTATAATAAAGGGCCATGCGTAATTCCCACACCATAAGTCAGATCAACACAAAACTGCACAGACCTATGCATCTGAATGTGCTCTACAACTTTGTTATTGGGACCACTATGTCAGCCATAGTTTGCCCGCCATTTTGACTTGTATTAGTTTGGGCGCGGTTTCTCAGCTAAAAGTGTCTGAGGCTCAGCAACCATAAGTCCTAGACTACCCAAATTTGGTAGGTGGATTCATACGGCCTCCCACTACTCTGGCACTACAAATCACCCATGTCAGCCAGATGGTGGCGCTATAACAAAGGGTCATGCTTAAAAGGCCATAACTCCCACATTATAAGTCAGATCAACAGAAAACTTAATCGACCCATGCATCTCAATGTGCTCAACAACTTTACTATTGGGGCCACCTATGTCAGTCATATAGTTTGCCCGCTATTTTGACTTATTTGGTGTGGAAGCGCTGCAGCTCTATATACCACACGCCAGGACACCTGGGTATAACGACATACTTTTTCTTTTTACAGCAGTCGGCTAGGGCGCAAGAAATCAGACACCGTCTGGTCCAGTTTTGGAAACTGTGGCACATTTCTGAAGCAATGGAAGTGTTACGACATTTTTAAAAATTACGGTAATCGTCTAGGACACAGGCGACTCAAGTAATCCGACATCTCAAAAACCGCTTGATCAAAAAATTTGAAATTTGGTATACTTATACTTGGACCCATTTGGCTACATTGCCTAAAGTGCTGATTGGTTGGATTTCCAAAATGGCTGCCAAACAGCCAATCAAAATTCAGCAGCTAATATCTGCTAGTGTGAATGGCCAATCTTCATGAAACTTGATAGGCTTATTCTTTGTGGCGCATAGAAGCCATGTACCAAATATGAAACAGATCGGACACATGGCGGCTGCAATACTGCTTGGACCCCATTAATCTCCGTTTGCGGCTATATTTATTATTATTATTATTATTATTATTATTATTATTATTATTGAGTGTTCAAACGCTCGTGAACGAACTACAAAAAAATAAAATAATGACGTGACCACTCAGGGGCTCCGTACTACGGGAATGGAACAGTACCAATAAACCCTTTATTTCCCCCAGTATCGTCAGCAAGTCAATGCAAATGCTGAAAGATATCAATCAATCAGCAGTTTCTCTTCGTGATTATGTCACGCCCGTACCAAAATGTGTTCAGAGAATAATATGCTATGGCGAGTGCCTCAAGAGAACTCACCCGGGCCGCTCAATGTATCTGCGGGCCCATTGGGCCGCTGAGCAAAGACAAACAGCATTCCTAAGGGTACACACGGCAACAAACTGCTCATGTAATCTGTCTGGCCCGGAATACAGAAGACTCTTGGCAGAGACGGAGCCGAGATCAAGACAAAGCGGCCAATTCAGATGCACTGGTCACTACTTGAACGGTGTCCAAACTTTTTGCCCAGTGCAGAGGACTGCTGTGGTCTGGAACAACTCAAGGTTTTGTTTTGTTTTGAACTGGCAACAAAAAAGAGTTTTGCGTTTGGAGAACCACCTGAGTTTCACACTTCCGCTTTTCTTCTTCTTTGGATGGGTGGGGCTACGTACCTGAACGAAACGAAGCGTTTTTGCCCAAACGTTGTGTGGTTGTTCTCTTTTAGAAATGGCCGTGTATTTGGAGCTTTAAGTAACTTGGCGTCATCAACTTGACGGTAAGTTTCAACTCACAATTTTCATTAACTGATCGTGAATTAGGTAGCCTATATTACTTTTAAGCAAACGCTTGATTAATTTCACCAACCAAACATTATTGTTTGAACATTTTTCTTTTAATTCAATCCATCTATTTTAATTTTACAAGGCTCATATATGCCTTCTGTTTGGCAGTCAGAGATAAAACGGTTAAAATTAATGATCGGATAAGTTAGCCTGATTTGATTGTGCTTTTTTTTCCCGAGAGCCTATAAAATGTTCAAAGGTCATCAGGGCTGTTGTCTGCATTAATATTCCGCTTAGGTATGAACCATCAGCCCCGTACAAACCGGGGGCACCGGGATAGAAACGGGGATCCAGGGGAGCACCGACAACACAGACACGACCGGGACCCACATGCTCAGAGACCACCGCCAAGTGACAGGTAGGTGTGTGTGTGTGTGTGTGTGTGTGTGTGTGTGTGTGTGTGTGTGTGTGTGTGTGTGTGTGTGTGTGTGTGTGTGTGTGTGTGTGTGTGTGTGTTTTGTTTAATCTATTGGATTGTAATCATTATACCCGTTGCCTGCTTTTTAGGCCCATCACACGGGTGGGTCGTTTGACTGCCGTGGTTTCCAAATTAGGAACTATACTGCTAGAGTATCTTTTTTCCCCCAATGCATACTCCCTCAGGAGTGGGAAACGACTTGACCATACATCCCTGTTTTACGTGTTAGGTCCTCTTCCCGGCCTCCATACTACCCCAGGGACACCACGCCCCCTCCCAAACATGCGCGCGACGTACCACGAGAGGAGCACCGTGACTCCAAATGCACTCACATCTGCTCAAGGAGAGGTAAGCCAAGGAGCAAGCGAAACCTGATGCGTGTATGGTGACTCTGCTCTGGAACAAAAGCGTGCACCGAGGGTGATCCACGGTCATTACGAACATATGTGACAGCTATTCGGCATATGAGAAGCGTTGATGTCCTGACTCGTGCAATGTCGGATGAAAGTAAAATAAATGCAGTTCTGTCGCAAGGGGAACGTCGTGTTTGTGAGGCGGGTTTCGAGGTTTATTCTTGCCAAACACCCTTCCTCCTTTCCTCTCTCCCGATACTGGACAGACAGGTTTTCATTTGGTTACGGTGACGTCTCGTTTTCACTCTGACAAAGGCTATAGCATATGCAGCAACAAAGAACCCGCCATCAGGCTTAATAGACTGAGACAATTAACCCCTTACATACGTACTATATGAGTTAATAACTTAAGGAATGTTAACATGAGACTCTTGGAAAGACTTTACTGCCATCGTGTGTGTGTGTGTGTGTGTGTGTGTGTGTGTGTGTGTGTGTGATCTCCCTCAGGAATTGTGCTTATCTGCTCTGTGCTGACCAACAGCCTGGTCCTGATCTGCGTGGTGGCAGCTCAGATGGTGACCTCGGGTATCTCTGCCATGGGCGGACTTGGCAGCTTCAACATCAACTCAAACTTCAACCTGCAGGGCACCGAGCTGAAACAGGTGCGTGACTTGGACATGCAGTACAGCCAGATGAGGGCCCCTGGCATCTACGGAGGCATCACCTTCAGCCTCACTTTCGGGGTCGTCTCGCTGCTGTTTGTGGTCTCCGGAAACAAACCTCCCCACCTGCTGCCACAAAAGCTCCTGATCGGAGCAGTGGTGTTCCAGGGGGTGGGAGCAGCGGCGTACGTGGTGGCCGTGGGGCTCTACCTGCATTTCGTCATTGGGGTCAATTCCACAGAGGTGTGTCAGCGGCGAGAGCGGATTTACGCACGCAACGGCTACACCTGGATGAACTGTGACGTGGGTGGGGCGGACGCGGCCGTGGCTCTGTTCGGTCTCTTCACTGCCATTCTGTACGCTGCTGGAACGGTGATCACGTTCCAAACCATCCGTGGAGTGAAACGCTTCCTCCGGGAGCGTAAACAACACGAGGCGGAGAGACGGCAGCCCAGCTCCAGCCCGCAAAGGGCGCCGTTGCGGCCCGAAACAACCGCTGTGTGAGGGTCAAGAATGGACTTTGCAGGGACTGGGCCTGTTTTGTGATTTTATTTTTTTCTTTCTCCTTCTAATGAGCTGTGAATGCGGTCTTTTTTATATCATGTTTCCGTGTCCTTGCAAAGCCTGTGCGTTGCGAAGGGTTTTGGCATAAAAATGATTTAAACTTAAAGCTGTGTTATAATTGAACATGTTTTTTTTTTTTTAATCAAAGAGACTTTAAGTGGAAAGTTTCTGATGTTGCAGTCCATTTTTTTAGGTTGTTTTCCAGTACATTCGTTTATCCAAATAAATCTGTATTAATGGCATCGTATTCGAGGCTGTTCTATTTGCAAACTAGTACATCATAATGGTCCTGAGGTCATCAGAAATCCATACCAGCTATTTTGAAGATGTAATGTGGTCACACTCCGTCCTTTTGTGATACTACATGCCAACTATGAGATCATCATTCCCACTCGCCATCTTCAGCCCCCATCTGCTCCCAACCCCACACACACCAATCGTACACAAAGGACTACAGTTATGTCATAATGATCAGGTTTAGTGAAGTCATAATTACTAACAAAGGGCTTTCACCAGAGTGAGATAATAAAGTCCTAAATCCATAATGTTGGGCAGCATCACTCTAAATGTAATTATTGCATTACAGCAGCACAAACATAATGCCATAAATGAGGAAAAAAATTACTTTTCAATGAAAGCACATCTCAGTGCAAAAAGGTGGTAAAGAAAAAATACTATACCCAATTATCCAATATTTTTCAAATTGTGTACTCTTGTAGGTTCCCGTAAGACAGGTGGCTAGCATACCCCACCCCTCCCAAAAACAAAAAGACACTTTTTTTTTCCAAAACTTAAAATTTATTATATAGCAAAAGTAACTCTCTTGAGTGACGTCACTGTCAAGAAGTCTGTAACACTGTTCCAAGAACATTTGTTAAACTGGAAATGCCTGGACTGGATCTTACCTCTTCAGCGTCCCACCAACCACTGTAGTACTATGTGGAAGTCTAAACACCCTCAAAAACACAACTCTCGTTTATCAGCCTTTTAGAAATAATCATCTTTTCTCTCAGAGAATATTAGTACACTTCAGTGACTAAGTCACTTGTGAGTATGCAACTCCTAGGAGTTAGTATAAACATTTTCACTAACTCCTACAATTTCAAAGACCAACAGCCATCTGGGGAAATGTCCGCAACTTCACAAGGAATGGTATGGTCTGTGTCTGAAAGTACCATTTAACATTAAATTACCCTCAAATTAGAGTCTCATAAAAAGCAAACAAAGTGCTTGATTCATCAAATAAAAGGATAAGATAAAAATCAATTATATTAAACTTATTTTTAAGAATGGATGCAGAGAAAGTGTTATAAAATTGCATTGCATTTTTGGGGGCTTAAAGTTAGCAGTATAAAATAAAGTACATAAAAAAATAACAGAATGCAATCCCTCTGATCCATAACAGAACATGTGAGGTATATTTAGAATACTTGGAGGGCATGAGTTTAAGGAGGGAACGGTACAGGTCAAAGTGGTGTAGTACATCAGATCTCCTTGACAGTTCTGTATCCCAGATACTTACCTACTTCTTAAGTCATGGGCCAGAAATTGGGTTAGTTAGAGGGGTGTAACATAGTAGTCTGCAGGCTTCTGGAAGGTTTGTGCTTGTTGGCTCTGGGGCTGTGCCTGCTCTCGCTGCAGCTGCTGTTGCTGGATGATCTGCCGCACCTCGTCCTCCAGCTCTGGGGGAATGATGAGCTGGTCCTCTGGGTCCGGTTGGGCAGGGGCATTGAAGTAACCTCCCTGCTTCCTGATGGGGGCATCAGCTGCCTCCTCGATGAGGTCCTGGCTCCTCCCCTGGCAAGCCACTGAACCGTTAGCCCGAGTCCTGCGGCCAAGAGTCCCTGACAATGACTCCCCTCCAAGACAGGGTGAGGGAGGAGGTATGAGGGATGACTGGATGGCCTGACAGCAAGAGGACAGGGAAGGGGGTGAAGGCTCAGGAGTCAAGGGGGCAGGGGGCTGAAAGCTTGAACTGGGCTGCGTGTGAGTAATCAACCGGGGTACAGGGAAGTCCCGACTGTGTAGACAGTGGATGTCAGCCTCCACCTCAACACGACTGCCATTGGAAAACACGCCAGCGATAGGCTCCTCATCCTCACTGTCCAGACCATTGTCTGACAGAGCCCCAGAGAACTGCCGCTGGAAGGCACATGCTCCAAAGGTAGGTCTCCGCACACTGACCCGCCCCGGCAGGTTGAGGTGGAACGACATGGGTTCGGCCTGGGGTGGCGGCTCGTCCGAGGAAGCTGTGGAGCCCACCTCACTGCTCATCTCTGATGTACTGAACTCACTGCTTAGCTCACTGGCTGGGCAGGGCGGTGGTAGAGGCAGGGTGCTGTCGCTAGCTGGATAGGGGTGCGTGATGGTATGTGTGGGCCCACCCAGGCCAGGGCTGGGTGGTGGGGGTGCGGGCTCACAGAAAGAGCAGCAGTCTTCAGTGATACTGAGCTGGACCACCACAGCACTGAGGCTGTCGGAGTAGCCATAGCTCTGCGCCAGAGTCACCAGCTTCTTAGCAGCAGCTAGGGCATCTGGAACATTCCGCACCGCCTCCACCGCCTCGCTGGGGGACAACATGTCCCACAAGCCTCGGCTGCCCAGCAAGAAAAACTCATCTTGCAGGGTGAGTGTCACCATGGAGACATGGGGTTGTGGGGTCACAGAGGGGCAGAGGAAGGAGTAGCCCATGATTCGTGTGGAGTCTGTCACACCATTGACCTTGTTATCCTGTGGAGGAGTGGGAAGAGCAGTTACTGAATACCATCCCAGAAAGCCTTGAACATGGCAATAAATCATCGATTCATGCCATATGACATTACAGAACAAACAGCTTTTTACACTGCACTGTCGCCGAAGTGCTTTTTGTCATCAGAAAGCAAATTCAGGTCAGTCAACTGGACAAGATGATTCCCTTATTTATTTGTGTCCTATAAGACTTGATCATGATTTCCAGCACTCCATTTTCTACAAATTATGTCTTTTCTTTAGTAATTCATGGTAGCTAATTAAGTACCTAAGTACCTAATTAATGGAAGAAAGCAAAAAAAAAAAAAAAAAAAAAAAAACAAACAAAAAAAACCAACACACATTACTGCCAAAATCTAACTGCAACACTGGATATTTGCAGTCCAACAGTCCTATGATTTAGTATTAAAATGAAATTTACATGTCACATAAAACCCAGAATTTATTTACATCAGGGTGCTTCCAGGTGCTGAATGGACTGCTGGGATAAATAGCGGAATAGTAATTTGGAAAGCTATATTAAATAATAGTAAAAGATGAAATTATTTGACATTTAATAATAAAGCAGACTGTTGTGTAACTGGTGTATGTAATATATCACAAGCCATGCTGGTTTAACAGTTCAGTTGCTAACATTAGCTTGCAAGCTGAGTAAGGCCAATGATCAACTTGGGAGCCAGGGAGATCAGGCCAGATTTAAATACACTGCTGATTTGTTAGGTCAAAATATTTTATTCTATTGCATCCACAACTGTGATGAATCCATAGTTGTTTAGTTTACCTCAGTGATGATGCTGTTATGCTGCCGGACCCTCTGGTACTCTAGCTCATGTTTGACAGTGTGTGTGGTAGAGAGTGGCAGAGCTTTGCCATTCCGGCACAGCACAGCCTGGCACTTGCCCACATTGGCAGCAGTCAGAGTGAAACAGCCTCCACGCTCACCAGGGGCTATCAGGTCATGCCTGATGTGACACAGAGCTGCTGATCCACCCAGCTTCTGGCCTGCAGTACCCAGCTTCCTGCAGTGAACCAACACACAAACATTTTGTTGTGTCTGTTTGTGGAGTGTGCATATACTCTGAATGTCTGCAATTGTTATTAACTCTCTTTATGAATTCATGTGACCACAAAGAAATTATGTTTATGATGTTTATCTACCTTTGCATGGTGAGGAATGTGTTGGCCATATAGTCTTTCTTTTTTTGGTTCTTGTGAAGTTCTTCTGCCAGGACATCTCCCATGGTACACTGCAGTAGATAAGGCACCTCAACATTCCTGTCTCCATCAAACACTCCATATAGCGCCTCACGAATCCCACAGAAACTATCCAGGGCTAGGGCTGCCACACACAGTCTATAGGCATGCAGAAACAAAGGAACATGTAAGCAAACATGAATGTGTTTTCCACAGATTAGTCAAGGTGTGGTAGGAGTAAAAAAAAACAACCCCAAAACAATGAATATAAACTCACATCATACTGAGGGGTATTTGAGCAACAAAAAAAAAAAAAAAAACATTATGAGATTAGGACACTGACTTGTTTTTGACACCAGAGGCCTCTGTATAACCATGACTCCAGACTACAGGAGCCCCAGGGCCCTCACTCACACACAGCGCTGAGGGAGATGGATCCACCCTAAAACACCGGATATTACTGTGGAGAGCAGGAGGGGAGGGAGAGAGATAGAGGATAAAAATGCAGATGCAAGTTATGTGCCAAGTAAAAAGATAAATCGCATCAATATTTTCACATAAGGGAATGGTACTTATTGCTGCATGCATGTTTCATGTAAGTTCATACTTGAGCAGCTCCAGGCTTTTGTGGTCCAAGTTGAGGCGGGGGTTGCCTGTGAGATCCAACTCCTGAAGTTTAGGAGGGAGAATCTCTGGCAGAGTCACCTCAGTTAGCTCATTACAACTTAGATCCACACACTGTGACAGTAAGAGAAAGAGAGGGAGAATGAAGAGAGAAAGGCAGACAGGGAGCATGAGATCAGGATGAAGTCATTTCACATACAGTATATACTCAGAGCCACACGCATAATGTACACACGTGCATGCACAAACAAGAGAGCAGTCATTTAAGTTCAGTGAGGCAGCGATTATGGGGGAAGTTACTGGCAGATTAAAGAGGATTTCCAGACCTGGTTTGGCCTGAGTTGGAGATGAACACAGACAGACAGAGACACAGTCAGAGAGAGATACAGAGAGATAAACGGAGACAGGAAGAGAGAAAGCTGGGCTGTTGCCATGTCACTAAGCTGGCCCTCTTTTCCATGCCCAATTCCTTGAACTAGTGCCACAAGGCAACAAAATAGGGCAATAGGTAACACTGAAGTTGAACACTGAAAACGTGTCTTGAAATATACTGCTGTAATCTTTTCTTGTCCCTCAAAGATCACGTGTGTGTAATTTATATGGACATACATAAATGAGTTTTCTATAGCTCTATTTTGTAGTTGAAAACAGTCTGGCCCATTCCATGATCAGTTCAAGATCAGACATGATGTGTGTAAGTCTACTATAATGACAATTTCTATTTATATGTCTTGTTATCTCTCTCTTACATATATATTAATTCATCCATTTATTTCACAGAGTTCTTCTGCTCAACCCTTGCTGGACTCAACCGCAGTGAGTGGAGGATTACAGCCGGGTTATTTTCAAATAAAACAATTGAGCTTGGTAAGGACCAGAGTCTTATTTTTGACAACAGAAAAATTGGAATATTTTTGTAATTTTACAGCCAATATTCAGGCCAACATGCATCTGTGTATCAAAGTCTTGCTCTTTGTGCATTTGATGCGTGGGTATATTGTGCACAGAACAAGTGCTATCATTACCTTGGGTTCAGGTAGGTTTTAGAAACTAAATCAAAAGCAACTCTAAGGCTCAGACCCTCTATTTGAGAGGTTGGCTGAAAAATAAGGGTGGATAAAGAATTTCCACTACACTCAAAAAACTCATCACAAGTTAAAATTAATGTATAGGGAAATCGGCAATGTCTGTGGCAGTCGGGCTAACCTTGATCTCTGCGAGTTGCAGGACCTCGGGGAACACGCTGATGCAGTTAGAGTGAGCCGAGAGGGTATGCATTCGCTGGCAGCTCAGGATGGTGGTGGGCACAGCCCTCAGCCTGTTCCCACTCAATTCCAACTCCTCAAGTTGCTCCAGCCGTGCCAGCTTACTGTAGGATTAGGGAGGAAGCAGAGGCAGGGTTATACTTAAGTTATACTTCATTTCAAAAGTTTACTAGAGCTGCAACTGATGACTATTTTGATTATCAATTAATCTATCAATTACTGTTTCAGTTAATTGATTGTTTGTCTGTAAAATGTCAAAAATAATGACAGATGCCCATTACAAGTTCCCAGAGCCCAAAGTGGTGACTTACAACTGTCTACTTAGTCTGACCAGTCACCAAAAACCCCATTATTCATTTTATTTACACATGAATCGGTGAAAGGCAAGCCAAATTTCCATTAAAATAATAAATAAATAAGTTGACTAATAAATTAATCAACTAATTGTTTCAGCGCTAAAGTTTACTGTTAAAACTTTTGTTTTTAGTTTACTGGACAGGAGTTTGTGAACGTGTCTGGAAATCTGAAGTTTTCTCGTTTTATTGCCTTTAAGCGATCCTTTGTAGTTCACGTGGATAAAAATTAAATCTCCAAATAGTCTTCCCTGTGATTTTTTTGCAACTGTATAGGGTAGAGGTACTTTGCAGCTGATTGACGTTAATTCCCCCCACCACATTCAAGGATCAGTTCAAGATCTTCTAAGCTGTGATTCTACATCCAGCCTGTCTTTTAGTGTGGAAAATTAGGGAAACTTTGTGACACACGTGTGTTTTGGGAGGCTACTTTTATCTCCCTATTACCCATCTGGATACTCCTGATCCAGTCTTTGATTACTCTATACAACCAGTGTTAAGTGTGTGGAATGTGTCTGTCAGAGTACAAGCAAATTGTTAAATCTGACTGTTGCCTGTCTAGAAAAGTCATGTTGAGAATTATATTTTATTTTTAAGTAGGCCCTGTTCAAGAATGCAGCATATATTAAGTTTCACTTAAATAACATGACAGCACATTAGGATTATGCAATCCAGAACAACTGCAATATAGTGAATGATAAGTGAAGACAGAGTGCTCAGGTAAATTCCCCAAACACGTGTGCACTCAGTGGTAAGCAGCTTAGGTTCATATGTTGCTACAGTGCATTCCAAAATAAATGAGCAGTACAGCTAAAGCAAGTTTCCCCAAAATAGACATGTTGGAAACATGGCATGAATTAGTTTTGTTCAATTTATAAGTGCAGGTGAATTACAAAACAATAACTAATACAATATTTTACCTAGCGGTGAAAGTCTGCAACTGGTTGTAAGCCATGTGTAGCACTCTGAGGTGGCCATGTCCCGTCAGGAGGGGGACACACTTGTCTGTCAGGTTGTTATTGGTAAGATAGAGCTCTTGAAGGCTGCTGAAACTTTCCTCTGATAGGCTCGCCGGGGGAAGGCTCTCCAGCTTATTGGCTGACACATTTAGGTATCTCAAACTGTGATGAAAACCCAAGAAACATTAGCATATGAACAGCTTCACGACTTAAATAAAAAACGAAAAAGAGTGGAAGACAGAGTAGGGAAAGAAAGGAAAAGAAAAGGTATGTTGGTGTGTATGTATGTATGTATGTATGTATGTATGTATGTATGTATGTATGTGTGTTTTGGGGCCTTTACCTCTGGGATTTGATGAACAGGTTGTGTGGTAGCTCACTGAGGTGGTTGTGTTGGAGGTCTAGGACCTCTAGCTGGGATCTTTCCATCCTGTCAGCCAGCCAACGCAGATTGTTCCAGCCCACCAGCAATTTCCTCAGGCTCCCACTGCATAGCAGCCTGCAAATAACAATACAGTAGGCTTACACTAGGTCAGGGGTGCCTACACGTTTTTTGCTTGCAAGCTATTTTTAAAATGGCCAACTCAACATGAGCGACCCCAAAAAAAATAAAATAAAATAAAATAAAAAAATCCCATTGCTGAAACACATAAAAATGTACATTGCATTACCGCATGGACCCTCCACAGCACAACACGTTTCAAGAGATTTAGGGTCCCTACCTTATTCTGACGACTTGGAAGTGGTAAGTTTTCGGCTACCGCACTCATTTTTATATTATTATACATATCATTATATATTATATTATTATTCTTTTGCTATGACATATTAATTTGAATTGGAAGGCTAAGTTGCTATGAATGAATGAGGTTAACTCACCAGAGTTAGCTCGTATGAGGTTAGCCCACTGCTGTTAGCTCGCTTTGCATTCTGGGTTTCTGCAGTGTGTGTGAGACCTTAATAAGTTATTTGTTATGGTAAGCTAATGTAACAAAGTTCTCAACAGCAGCAGACTGGCAGCTCTTTATGTCAATCAAGTGGCAGATGCCATAGAGAGGAGGGACGGAAATTAAAAAAAAAAAAAAACACAATCTGATATTAAGATGCTTTTTTTATGGCATGTGATCTACTACCAGCATGGCCATTGCGATCAACGTATTGGGTACCCCCACCTTACACCGTGCATCTTACAACCGTGTGTGTGGGTGTGTGTGTGCGCACGTGCGCATGTGTAAATCTGTCAAAGGTCAACATAAGTGTTCCCCCTAGCCAAAAAACACACATTTGATAAGGACATTGTATCATTTAATAGTATTTCTAAAACTAAAAACAAATGACTGTAATTGCTCTTTGTTGCTTCAATGAACAGATTTCCCAAAAAGGAAACAGTGACGTTCATCTCCATCATCATATCTTCATTAACTTCTGAAATTATCAACTTATACTTGAGCTGGAACCATAAGCATCAGATGAAGTCTGCAATACCTTAAAGAAATATCTAAAGTGCTATCTGCCCACTTGTGTGTGTGTGTGTGTGTGTGTACACGCATGAGAAAATGAGTGAGTGAGATATTCACCTTATGGGCAGCTCAGTAACAGAGTTATGGTTGATGTCCAACACCTCCAGTCTACTGCTCTCACACACCCAGTCTGGAACACAGTCCAGTTCATTCCTGCAACACACATGATACGGCCCACAATCAGGTCATCAGTCAGCACACAGCCTACATTTCCAAGTAGTAAATACAAGGGTTAAGTGTATTAGACATGGATGAACAATTTCAGCCTCATACCATGACACATCCAGAACAGTTAGATTCTCTGGCACGGGGTACACTTCCAGCTGTTTCAGCTCTGAGAAAGATATACAAAACACGGGTAAAACCTTTGTCATTTGAGTACTATGTTATGTGGAAACAGCACACATGTAGTGCATGTTTTTGTACCATTGTGTGCAGCGTGCAAGCTCTTGAGTACGTGACCGCTGGCTCTGAGGAGGCTCAGCATGTTTCTGTCACAGCGGAGGACCTCCAACCTAGACAGAGGCCTGACATCCAGCTCATCTAGCCCAGCATCCCTAACGTCCAGCTGGGCAATGTGGGTCAGCTGCCCTGCTTCACCCAACACCACATTCTGGAGATGGTTCAACCTATGGAAAACATATCAACAAGGAAGAGGCGAGAAGAGTAAGAAAGTCTGTAAAACCGCACAAGCATAAAGTTAACTCAATGTTACCAAATTTGATTTAAATTTGAGACTTCTCTTAGGTTTCATGACAAAGCAAAACAAGGCTACAGCTTAAATTAATTTATCTGACCTAAAGCCTAAAACTTCCAGTGGAAAACAAGCCATGTTTTTAACTGTTAAAATGTATTTGCAAGTAAAATGTAACTACATATATAAACTAACTAATGAAAAGACTGAATTTCAACGTAATTTAGTTTTCCAAACATTCTGGAGGTCCCTCACCTTGAGGGTCTAAATAAATTAGTTTCTACTGCATTCTTTTTTTAAAGTTTTTCAGGATTAATAGCAGCATTACTAAGCTATAGGAGTCGACCGATATGGTATTTTCAGGGCCGATACCTCTTCAAAGACACCAATAACCAATAATTGGAACCGATATACATTTGCAGTAAAAACGATTATCTTGGAATATTCATTTTCTTAAATAAAGACTTGGAATAAAACAAACTCCAATACAAAAATTCACTGAAATGCCTTTAATATGTTTAATTAAAAGAGAACTTTTCATTATCTTAAAACAAAAAGTGCAGGGAGGTCCCATGCAGTAAGAAATAACGTTGTGTAGTCTATCAATTTTTTTTGCTTGTCAGCTGGCTGAATTATGGATCAACAAATGAACTTGTTGACGTTCGCTATCACATTCAAGTTAGCTCTACGAGACTCAACATTAGCTTACGTTATTATGACCATCAGCTACTTAACTAAAATGGAAGGAGTCTCTGTCTGTATGTGTATATATATATATACAGTGCTGCTTGAAAGTATGTGAACCCCTTGAGCAGTTTAGATTTTTCTGTTGTTTTACCATGATTTTCTTATTCTATCATCACCAGGTTTTATGTATGAAATGTCAGATATATGTTTATCAGTTGCAGGTACTTGTTTAGTGGGACTTGTTTAAGTAGCCCAAAAACTACATGAAACATCGAATTAGTGTATGTGCAAAAGTAAGTGAACCCCCAGCTGCATTGGTTAAGTCAAGCAGGTAACAGACTCGGGTGAAACACATTTGGGTGCTTAATTAATCATTTAAGCAGACCAATGAAATGAGACATCCTTGGGAAAGGGTTTGGCCTGCACTAATTAAAATAGAGAGGAAACCAACCAAACCACTGTGGTCCCATACAAATCAACAATGCCGAGAGCAAAGGAGATATCCGAGGACAAGAAGAAGAGGGTAGTGATAGCCCATCAGTCTGGGGAGAGATATAAGACCATCTCCAAAAGATTCCAGCTCCATCCATCCACTGTAAGACAAATAATTTACAAATGGACGCCCATCAAAACTATCACCCAGAAGCACCAGAAAAATAATAAATCAGGTAAAGGCCAACCCACACATCACCTCTAGAGAGTTGCAGACCTCTCTGGTAGCATCTGGGACAAATTTGCATGCGTCTACAATCAGACGAAAATTGAATAGCCATGACATTCATGGGAGGGTTGCTAGAAGGAAGCCTCTGCTCTCAAAAAAGAACAAAGCTGCCCATTTCAACTTTGCCAGAGAGCACTTGGACAAACCAGAGACCTTCTGGAAGTCCATTCTCTGAACAGACGAGTCCAAAATAGAATTATTTGGTCACAATCAAAACCAACATGTTTGGAGAAAAGCCAACACTGCATATGAAGAAAAGAACCTCCTCCCAACAGTGAAGCATGGTGGTGGAAATGTCAAGGTCTGGGGCTGCTTTTCTTCTTCTGGACCTGGACGACTCCATATTATCCAAGGAAACCATGAATTCTCCGGCATATCAACAAATTCTTGACCAGAATCTCCTGCCATCAGTCAGGGAGTTAAAGCTGGGACGAAAATGGATTATGCAACAAGACAACGACCCAAAGCATTCCAGCAAAACTACAAAGGAATGGGAAAGAGAAAGAGGATTCGTACTCTGGATAGGCCCAGTCAAAGTCCGGACCTTAATCCAATTGAAATGTTGTGGTGAGACCTGAAGAAGTTGGTACATACCAGATGTCCCTCCAACCTCTCTCAACTGGCTGAGTTCTGCAAGGAGGAGTGGGCAAAAATTCCCATAAGCAGATGCGAGAGACTGGTTAGTGGTTACAGAAGACGTTTGGTTGAAGTAATGGCTGCAAAAGGAGGAGCCACAAGCTACTAATACAAGGGTTCACATACTTTTGCACATGTTAAATTTTCAGTTTTTGTGAAATAAACTACCTTTGTTGAATTAAATAATGAAAATATATCTCTTTTTGTGTGTGTGTCCATTATTTGGAAGGTGTGCTTTACAAATTGGGATTTGGATGTATGTGTAATAAGCTTATTTTAATGTTTTTTTACAAAAACAGTGACCATGTCTGGAGGGTTCACAAACTTTCAAGCAGCACTGTATATATACACTACCGTTCAAAAGTTTGGGATCACATTGAAATGTCCATATTTTTGAAGGAAAAGCACTGTACTTTTCAATGAAGATAACTTTAAACTAGTCTTAACTTTAAAGAAATACACTCTATACATTGCTAATGTGGTAAATGACTATTCTAGCTGCAAATGTCTGGTTTTTGGTGCAATATCTACATAGGTGTATAGAGGCCCATTTCAAGCAACTATCACTCCAGTGTTCTAATGGTACAATGTGTTTGCTCATTGGCTCAGAAGGCTAATTGATGATTAGAAAACCCTTGTGCAATCATGTTCACACATCTGAAAACAGTTTAGCTCGTTACAGAAGCTACAAAACTGACCTTCCTTTGAGCAGATTGAGTTTCTGGAGCATCACATTTGTGGGGTCAATTAAACGCTCAAAATGGCCAGAAAAAGTGAACTTTCATCTGAAACTCGACAGTCTATTCTTGTTCTTAGAAATGAAGGCTATTCCATGCGAGAAATTGCTAAGAAATTGAAGATTTCCTACACCGGTGTGTACTACTCCCTTCAGAGGACAGCACAAACAGGCTCTAACCAGAGTAGAAAAAGAAGTGGGAGGCCGTGTTGCACAACTGAGCAAGAAGATAAGTACATTAGAGTCTCTAGTTTGAGAAACAGACGCCTCACAGGTCCCCAACTGGCATCTTCATTAAATAGTACCCGCAAAACACCAGTGTCAACATCTACAGTGAAGAGGCGGCTGCGGGATTCTGGGCTTCAGGGCAGAGTGGCAAAGAAAAAGCCATATCTGAGACTGACCAATAAAAGAAAAAGATTAAGATGGGCAAAAGAACACAGACATTGGACAGAGGAAGACTGGAAAAAAGTGTTGTGGACGGATGAATCCAAGTTTGAGGTGTTTGGATCACAAAGAAGAACGTTTGTGAGACGCAGAACAAATGAAAAGATGCTGGAAGAATGCCTGACGCCCTCTGTTAAGCATGGTGGAGGTAATGTGATGGTCTGGGGTTGCTTTGGTGCTGGTAAGGTGGGAGATTTGTACAGGGTAAAAGGGATTCTGAATAAGGAAGGCTATCACTCCATTTTGCAACGCCATGCCATACCCAGTGGACAGCGCTTGATTGGAGCCATTGGAAGCGTGGGGTGCAATTTCTCCAGATTACCTCAACAAATTAACAGCTAGAATGCCAAAGGTCTGCAATGCTGTAATTGCTGCAAATGGAGGATTCTTTGACGAAAGCAAAGTTTGATGTAAAAAAAATCTTATTTCAAATACAAATCATTATTTCTAACCTTGTCAATGTCTTGACTCTATTTTCTATTCATTTCACAACATATGGTGGTGAATAAGTGTGACTTTTCATGGAAAACACAAAATTGTTTGGGTGATCCCAAACTTTTGAACGGTAGTGTATATACTACATACGTATTATGTCCTAGGGTTGTCAACTTCTATGTGGAGAAATAAGCTCCCTGCCGCAACTCCTACATTCTCCCCCTGATGATGTAACAATTTTTTGGGAATCCAATATAAGGGACAGGATTTTCTCGACAACCACTCATCCGATTGACTTCACACTTGGCGGGTGTATTGCTGAGGACCCAAGGAAGTGCAGTGTCGAGTGTGAAATTGTTTGGATGAGTGGTTCTAGAGAGACCTTACAAGCAGTAAAGTTTTCAGTGAAGTTAATCATAAATTCTCTATCTTCACTTCCTGTGGAGTCAATGAGCGTAAACACGAACAGCGCCACCCTACCATAGCAACAACCCCCATTGTGGTCGGAGGGGGGATTACACCCGTATTCCTTCAAGCGTTGAGTGTGAAGTTTGGATGAACGGGCAGTGAACTAGTAACATGTAAAAAAAAACAAAAACAAAAACAACTCATACAGGCCACAATATGGTAGCCAAAATAAGTTCCAGTTGTACTGCCACCAACATTACTCAAAGATATAGCTATCGCTACACAAATGAACTCTATTATCTTGTTATAGTTAACTGTATATCGCTGCAACAGTGCATTATTCGGGCATTTTCTTCTTTTGGACACCCTCCCCTTTTTTTCTCCCCAATTGTATACGGCCAATTACCCCACTCTTCAGAGCCGTCCCGGTCACTGCTCCACCCCCTCTGCCAATCTGGGGAGGGCTGCAGACTACCACATGCATCCTCAGATACATGTGGAGTCACCAGCTGCTTCTTTTCACCTGACAGTGAGTAGTTTCGCCAGGAGGACGTAGCGCATGGAAGGATCACATTATTCCCCCCAGTTTCTCCTCTCCCCTGAACAGGCGCCCTGACCAACCAGAGGAGGTGCTAGTGCAGCGACCAGGACACACACCCACATCCGGTTTCCTACCTGCAGACACGGCCAATTGTGTCTGTAGGGATGCCCGACCAAGCCAGAGCTAACGGGGATTCGAACTGGCAAGTCCCATGTTGGTAGGCAACGGAACAGACTGCTACGCTACCCGGAGACCCCCATTATTTGGGCATTTTCAGTGGTTTAACTGGGAAACTGGGTATGCTTGTTATCATAGAAATAGATCATAAATATGACTGTGGTGTTTTTGCAAGTTAATCATGGAGGATTGCGATGTTTATCGTGACTTCAACAGTATATCTGCTGCCTTAAATTTGAAACACAGCTCCGACTGCTCACCGGAACTGCTTCAGTCTGCAAACGCATGTTGATAGGTTATTATTCGAGATGTGTGACCAATCAGATAGTGCTGTGAGTGGGACACTGCTTGAGACCACAGAGTGGTGACTACAGACAGAGAGAGGCGGCTGCATCAGAACCAAAGTAGCGCAGATAATCGGCCAACCCCTACTAAGCTTACCTGAGATCAAAGTGGCGAGCAGGCAGCCACTGCAGTCCAGCCATGTCCAGGGTAGAGAGCTGGTTTCCAGCCATACAGAGTCGTTCCATGCCCTTGAGTTTCTCTAGAACAGGGCTGATGCAGCTGAAAGAATTGAAGGACAAGCCCAGGTAGGTCAGGGCCTCCAGCGAGCCCAGCTCTACGGGTAGTGAACTCAGAAAGTTTCCATCCAGAAGAAGAGTCTGCAAGCTGAGCAGAGACAACAGGGAGATCAGGTGTGGTAGCTATTTTGAGGTTCAGTGTTCACTGTCAGGCTCAGTGATGGATTCTGTCCTAAGAAAAAAGTCTCAGGTCAGAATATCATTGAATTATACTCAAAAATTGTATACAGCCCCATTGCTAATTTTAATGTATGCTTGATGATGTCATGCCTGTGTGGTATAAATATACATGATATTTAAAGGCAAAAGATTTTAGTAGGATTTGAAATGCTAGCCTTAATACTTTTAAATCCTATTCGAACAGCATGTCTGAAACAGGATTTGCTATATGATGTGCTAAAAATCAGATTTTTGCAATTGACTCACTCACGTTACATAGACATGCACATGTGAAAACACGAGCTCACAGACACACATGAAGCTAGGGGATAGAATAACCAAACGCCTGACCCAAATTCTCTTCTATGCAGGGAAGCATTAGTATGACTGTGCATTGTGATAGATTGTACAAAACTGCTGCAATGTCAGGACAGGTCTGATGCACAACCATTTTCTCACTTCCTGACATGGATTAATCTGCAGCTAGGGAATGGCACAAAGGTACAAATACCACCTTACTGATCTCTCTGTCAGCAGAGTAAAATTATAGGTCAGCAACGAGAAATTCTCCTTCCAAGCAGATGTTGCAAACCATCACTATAACAAACGACATTAAATTGATAATGTAGGCCAGGGGGCCTTCTTTAAGCACACTCACTTATGCATGGTTCCCACAGCAGCAGGCAGAGAGGAGAGGCGGTTGCCTGACAGATTGAGCTCCATTAGTGAGGCGATGTCACACAAGGCCAGGGGAAACTCGTTCAGAGCATTGTTAGACAAACTAAGGCTTCTCAGTTTACAAAACCTAGAGAAAGAGAAAAAGAAAGAGTGAGAAGGAAAGAAGGATGAGAGAAAGAGAGAGAGAGAAAGAGATTTAATTATCACATTATCTGATTTTCACTTTATTCTCTGAGAAACCCTGAAAAATGACAAAAAATCTATAAATCTACAAGATAAACAGGGGAAACCAGAGAAAGCCCATGTGATATTATTGTTCAGGTACATGTTGTGCATGTGTGAGTGTGTGTTTAGTTCAACAGCACCCTGTGCTTCCCAGGCCAAGCTAATCCAGTTCACAAACGGGCTAGGGTGAAAGGCAATGCCAGATCCACGTTGTTCCTAGGGAAAGCCACTGACATGCCACGGGAAAAACACAATTCTGAAAACACAGCCTTGGGAAGCATGTTTTGCTATGCTATGGGACTATGCATCCATTCCTATCGGAAGCACTGTAGATACCACATGCACTGAACCATAGCCAAAGGAACAACAGAAAGATAAAAAGGAACAGCCAGTGAGACCACAAGCAGAGTTTGATATTTAATTAGAGGGGAGGCTCAAGCTGTACCGCTTTTGAATTTTCTAACACTTGAACTTTGTTCTAAAATCTAATTTAAACTGATCATTAATATTGGAAGGTGGCTAATACAAGCATATTGTAATGAAGATGACATCTTATCTCTCTATTTAAATTTTATTTGGTATGGGGTGTCCGGGTAGCATGGCAGTCTATTCCGTCGCCTACTAATGCAGGGATCACCGGTTCGAATCCCTGTTACCTCCGGCTTGGGGGGAATAGTGTGATCCTCCCACGTGCTACGTCCCCCTGGTGAAACTCCTCACTGTCAGGTGAGAAGAAGCAGCTGGATTCTTCTCACCACATGTATGGCATGTATCGGAGGAGGCATGTGGCCTCCCCTGAACAGCAGAGGGTTAGGGTTAGGCTCAGAAGAGTGGAGTGACTGGCCAGATGCAATTGACCTTTTGCAAAGTCCCGCCCCCCTTAGTTATTGCCCGTCAAGCATTTCAGAACTATCCAGGAAGTAGCCGGAAAACACCAAAACATGAAGGAAGAAATCAGCGCATTGTGTGGGTAAAAGTAACAGTAATAATACGTTAGCTGTATTAGCTATCAATAATAGCTAGTAGCAAGCTTAGCTTGGAGCAGACAGGTATTTTTGTTGATTTTGGATGGATTAAGCTGGCCATGGGGTCTGCTATACTGCGAAATCTATTGCCGACATTGCGCTTCTTGCGTTCTGGGTTTTGGGAAGGGAAAGAAAATTACAACCCCTCCAAACTTTCAGATATCTAGTATCCGATTTGCAGATCCCATAGGCACACCGTTTCAGCATTTTGTTGTGTGTTTGAAAGCTTGACGGACCATTGCTAAGGTAGGATTGGACAAGCACCGTTCTGGGGCGGTACTTTGCAAAAGGTCAATTGGAGAGAAAAAAAAATTATTTGGTATTGGCTGTTTCAAGTTGTCTTCAAATCTTAATAGATTTATTCTCGTTTTTATAGAAAAACTGAATAATCTGAACAACAAGCAGTTACAAAAATATGAATCCATTAGAACAAATTTATTTTATCAATTTTGGGAAACAGTCTTGCAATGTCTGCCGTTTCCTACCATGCTTCTCTCCAGTTCACCTCAGCTAAAATTTAAAATTTAAACAAAAGACTGCAGAGTTATCTACTGACACTACTCACTAACTAACTGCTGGTATGGCAATTACTGTTCTTCAGACAGTTCCATCTGGGAATTGTTACTAATTAGCAAAAATGATAACACCAATATGCATAACTCCAACTATTCAGAAGAATAAAGCATATTTCAGTAAGGTCACTATTCACCAGTTTGGTGATGATTTGAGCATTGCAACAGCTGTCTAATAGGGGTGTGTCAGTGTACACGTTTACACGGAAATTAAACCATAACCATTTAATAAAAATCCCTAACCGATAAACGTAAAGGTTTTTTCTTTTCTTTTTTTTTTAAATATAATGCGTGATAACGTCATCATTCTTTGCTGCGTGACAAGTGTAAGCGCGATTGAAGCATGGAATGGCGGCTAGTAAAAATCTGCGAAGCCCCACGTGGGAGTTTTTTTGAAAAGAATGGAGAAGGAAATAAAGTAAAATGCAGCATTTGTCAGACAGAGCTGGCTTACAATGGGAGTACCGGGTCCATGGTCAACCACATCAGACTAAAACACCCGAGTGAAAAGTTACGGACAACAGGACAACAACAGACGATGCCAGCTTTCGCGAGGTGCTGTGACAAGGCGCGGGGCGAAAAGATAACCAACTTCAGAGTCGAAATGGTTGCCCTCGACATGCAGCCCTTGTCCATCGTCGAAGATGTGGGGTTTAAGAGGCTAGTGGAGTACCTTGAGCCAGGTTACTCTATGCCCTCTAGGAAGACCATCACCACCAAAATGCTTACCATTTAATGCATAGGCTAATCAAATGTCTATCAGAATATGAATAATGATGTCACATTATTGTATAGCCTGAAGCACAACAGAGGTTGTCAATGTCAACAAGGACTATTTTCAACATGAATGGATAAATAACCACAAAAGACATATATCATTACGGATTTATTGTAGCCTACAAAGACACTGAAGTTCGAAGTTGGATTAGAAAGCTTCTCAGTGGGATCTAATCGCACTGAAGGGCATCGCGGAAGTGGTAAGCTCTCAAACAAAACAAAACAAAAAAACAAGTTTCTAACGCATACTCATCCAGCGATATTCGATCTTTTGTAAATGATGTAGCCTAGACATCGGCGACCTTAACAGCGGTGAATCTATGGAATAGTAAGGCTACAGCATCCTCTGGCAGTACAGCACCGACATACTTTCAAAATTCACAGAAATCCCGAAACGTGTACACGTTTAAACGGCAAACATTGCACCGTGTAAACGTGTACTAAAATCTGTACACGTTCACATCCCTACTCAAACCACCTTGAATATTCTATCTTTTAGAATGTTGAGAACCAAAGAATGTTCCTGGCCATTAAGGTGTTTATAATCTGATGCAGAAACTTGTGCAGCAAGTTAAACCAAAGCCTCTCTTGGAGAAACCAGTTCACTTGGGCACCATTTTGGAATGCTGCTAGGCAGTAGGTTCTTGACCAACAAGAACAGATACCTGCCTTTTTCAATGGGGACTCCTCTATATCTCAAGTTCTAAGACATATAATATTAACATTTCATAGTTAGAAACACTGGTAAATTAACACCAAAGGACAATATTTTCACAGAAAAAGGTCTTTTTTCACTTGGCTGATGCTTGCACACGTGTGCTCTTCACTGCCTTGAGATTTGCATTAGCTGCTGTAAGTAATAGTACTGTGGTTGCGTGAATCTGAACATGTGAATGACAGACTTTCTTTGTGATATGCAGAAAAAGGTACTTCAATTGGCCAGTTGTCCCGTCAGCATGACTTCGCAGGATCTTACAATATCAGTGTTGAAGCAAAAGACAAACAGGATAGGCCTCCAATAATCCAGAGGTCAGGTGGATGAATGTCAAATCTCTCACTCCGACTATATCTTGTTTTTAATCAACCAAGCCGTGCAGCCACCCACGCAAGCGTCATCTGTAATTTGATCTAAGCCGCTTCCTTTAGAGACCATATGGTTGCTTCCCAAGAGAAAGAAAGCCGTTGAAGGATGAAACACATCCAAAAGAGACAAATCTTCCCTTTTTATTCTTTTCAGGTTCTCACTTTCTCACACTCCCAAATCCAGGGAATGATAGGTCCTGCCTGACTATGGTATGTGCGCATGTATACTGAAAGTTTTTTTTTTTGACGTGGGGGGATAGTGATAGGTAACTCACCGTGTGAGGGCTGAGAGGCCCCTCTGTGGAGACATGAAGTTGTGTTTGAGGTTCAGGTGGGTGAGGTCCTGGCTGTAAAAGAGTTGAGAGGGCAGTTCTTCCAGGCTGCAGGATGACAAGTCCACTGAGCTCACTCTCTGTGATGCAATCTGATACACGGGGGAATGAATGGGAGATATAGGATAACCATACGGCTCACTTGACAGGATGACAATTCTCCAAAAAGCTTTACGAAATGATGACTAAGCAAGCACCAGTTTTCCCTGAGAAGCAGTGCTGCAAGAGATCAGAATTACAGGCAACAAAGTTTGTAACACTTGTCTTTTCAAGATGATTTTGATTATCTGAATGCACTGGATAAGGATTGTATGTTTTTGGAGCCCAGTTAACCTGTAAATATCTTTTATACATCATAGCTATATCCATTGGAATCTGTACCTGCATTAACTTTCCTCAATCTCCCTCTCCATATTTTTATATTACTTGTGTGTGCACTATGGCTGGAGTCTGACCAAACTATGTGGAATCAGTATGTGAGCCTGCTTTAAAATGTCACAAAAAATGTGGGCAATGTTCAATTTCATTGAGGGCCACGGAAACTGTTAATATGCATGCACTGGCATGCCTGATAAAAGTGACAATGAAATGCCAAATAGAAAGAAAACACAGCCAAAAACAGTCACACTCAAGTGTTTACCTTTGCAGCATGTCTGTGCCAGCGAAGGTGCTCTGTGTAGGAGTTATAGCTGATGTAGTAGGTCTGGCTCTGGGGCCCAGCAGAGCTGAAGGCAAGGCAATGGTTGTGTCTCTTCACCTCCTCCACCTGCATAATGGACCAAACTTTGGTTTCCCTGCATTTCCTTTATGCAAATCTTTCCAGGTCTAGACTACCCAATAATTTGGCATTGAAATACTGGAATCACACCTTGAAAATTTTAATGTTTATCAACCTCACTCCGTCCTTTGGATTGTGTGTACTTTTACAAGAGTATTATCAAAAGTATTCAAAGACTCGAACTATGAATATTAAATAAATGCTAAGTCCAGGCATTTGATGTCGGAATCCAATTCCTGCTTCTATAGGTTTGGCTGATTTATGAGTAAATGGCTTGTATAGCTAGATACTAGTCTTGCCAATATCATGTATTTATGTATATGATATAATACCTTTCCTCCAATGAGAGGGAGAATATGCATCTTGCCACTGTGGGCGTGTTTGACAGATGAAACAATAAGACAGGTTCCACTGAGCATGACCTGGCGCTTCGACCAGCGGTTTACGGGAAGGGCCAGCTTCCCCTTTCTCACGTTAAACACCCCAGAAAGCTGCACACGTTCTGATCCTCCCACATTCCTCGGCTTACCTGGGGAGAGAAGGAAATAGGAAGTGAGATAGTGAGACAAGGAGCGGAGAAAAAGGAGAGGGGAGGAAAAGATGGAGCTCTTTCTACATAATGTTAGAGCAAAGGAGGTCTAAATTCAAGGCAAGTGTCAGTAGTGTGACCTTTTCACAATGGTTTTTCGCATCATAGCAAGTTATTTTTAGCTCTTTAAGAATGGGTGGGGGCTTTTATGAATTCACACACGCGTGCACGCGCGCACACACACACACACACACACACACACACACACACACACACACACACACACACCACAGCGAGAGGAACAAAGGGCTGTGGTTATGTAAGCAAATTCTAACAGCCTTTGGGTTGAGAGAGTGAATGAGCTTGAGCGGTTACTGAGGCATGATTGGTTACATTAACCCTTCAATGACACAAAAAGCAATGACAATTCCGTTAGAATCACAGACCAGCCCATGAGATTAGCAAGAAACACTTTGAATGGAGGACAAAAGGCCTATGGCAGCAAGACACATTCTAAACTGACATCCAGTTTATTGGCAGTTTACTTCTAAAACTGTCTTTGCATGTGTAATTTTCTCATGTGTTCTGCTGTTCAGACACTACAAACCAGACACTGGCAAAAGGGAGACTCACATTAAGAGTTTGAGCCAATGAGACATCTTAAAAAAGATTGGCCTGTTATGCAATGACTTACAACACCAACAACAACACCAAGATCCTTCCTCTCGCCTCCTCTGGTGAGGTAGGCTATGCATGAACGTCATTTAAGTTCCGCTGGCCCATGGGCAGTACACCAGAACTAATGAAATCCTGAACCAATTAGAGTTTAAACTTTTCCAAGCATTCATTCCATCGGTACCTAAATCATCAGACTCTAGCCCCTCCCATCCTGAACCTGCTCCCAAATGAGGATGATGTCATCCAACACAATGGCCCTTAGAGTGCTTTGTTCGGATTAGCATACCCAATCTCATCTCCTGTCCAGTGCCTTCATGTCCTTCTGTTCGCTCCCACACCTCCAGACCACACATCTTACAATATCTAGCCAAGGTAGTTTTCAAATTACTGAGATGGTCGGAAGTTAAAAGAACACGGTCAGCATGAGAAATTGGATCTGCAGAGGAGAAACTGCAAGTGGCGTCTCCACTTTTTCTACCCAAGTGTCGCTTTCACAGTTGTCTAGATTCTGTCTTGTACCATAGTGTATTTAAGATATCAAGTAGATTTAATTACTTTGAGTTTTATTTGATTGTCATCTCAGCTCTTGAGACCATTGCTAGTATGGCTATCCATTTCCTGCCCAAGCATAATTTATTCATCGCTTACAAACTTTTATGCGGGCTGTACTTTGTTGCCTGCACAGAGTAGTAGATACCACCACAGTTACCCTACACACAAACTGAATAAAATTAGTCTTAGTAGCTGTAAATGAATGTTTATTTTGTTTTCATAAAAATCTCCTATTTACATCATTGGTTGGAATATGTGTGCAACCCAAACCAACAATTACGCTGTGTATTATGTGTCTCTTGCAGTCTGCATTCATGATGAATTTCACATTCAACCATATTTCTATACACAAGGAAACAAATGTCATTTACTTCAGAAACTAAATACGGTGAATGAGCTGATTTGTAGAAGAGACGTGAGCATATTCTTTTAAAGACTGGATGTTTCAGTGATAATTTTTGCCAAGGGCTCAGGTTTAAGTTTTGTTTTTGTTTTTTTCCCCCCGCTTTAAGTTAAAGCCACGGTGAACTGAAGAATTCACTGATCTGAATATATTTAACTGTGACAAAGATTCAAGACAATAGCTTATAGTGTAGACTAGTTAATTTAATTAGGAGAAATGTTACTAATCACAATTACTTGGGGGGGTATTAATGAATTTGCTTTTAATATCCAGATTATGGCCAGATTTATGTTTACAACATAACAGATTTGATAGTAATGCAAGCCAGGCCACTTCAATATGTGGATTTTCAGATCTCAATGTGGCCAAGATGCATCCTGAGAGCAAACACACTATCCATTAAAGCGTTCTGGCATGACTGGATGTGCCAGGTCACATTGAAACAAAAGCTGTAGCCCTGGAATCAGATGCCAAAGCTTTACTAATACAAGCCATTTTGCTGTTATATGCCAGAGCATATCCTGTGATGATTTTACTGTAGAAGGCTTTGCCAAATTTTTGCAGGAGTTGAGAAGTTTTTTTTTTATTGTGTGATCTCATGCGAGTTGAGCATATATCAAAAGTGACTAACTTCAATTTGCGCCATGATGACAAAGGCAACACGATGAAAAAGAGACCAATGAAATATTTGTTGGAAACTAAAATATCCACACCAATTAACTGTGTATTGCTCAGAAAAGATGTTTGTTCACTATGTAATAATTAGAGCGTAACCATCACTATCAGTCTTAAAACCAATTTCCTGCGAGCCATGTCACAGCAATATATACTTTCTCATCTCTGAAAATCATACAAAACTGGAATCACGATACAAACAGCGCCCTTGCCCAAATGCCCTAAAACAACACAAAAGGGTCATGAAAGGCTACCTAAGCAAAGCCTTTACCAAAATAGTTATTTGAATGTGCACCATACAAATCCCAGGATACAACAATACAGATGATAAAGTGGGTTTATCAAACAAATTGATCTAAAAAGTACACCATTCACAAAAACAATCATGTGGAATGTGTATCCTGTAAAGTCCCTGGGTGGAGCAGGCAAGACATAGGCGGTGTCAATGTATATACGCATACATGCCCTTTCCTTCCATCTGTTCCTCTACACAGGGAAACATCCTGTCCTGGAGTGTGCAGTCCATGACCATTTCCTGTCCATTTTAGAGGGAACGCTCTAAGCAACTCTCTTCCTTGACAACCCCACAGCATCCTTGTGTGCAACACCAAACATGGTCAACCCGTTTCTTGATCTCCTCCATAGAGCAGCACTTTCAAACATTTGAGGCTTTCTCTCTAATTTTAGCTTCCAATCTGCCCCAGCATCTCATATCTGAAACAACACAATTTAACAGTGTCGCTGTTGTGGAGCTGTCACTTCAACAACGTAAAGACAAAGTTAACACAGGGGGAACTATTCGCAGAGTTTTGGGTATGGGCAGCTAACCTGAGATTGTCAAGCAGGCAATTAATCTTGTAAAGTAAGGTACCATGACCTCTGGAGAGTGCACGTCGAAGCTGCAGGAGAGCAAGATGCCGCTGTCTGTGGCGAGAAACACAGAGGAGGCGAAATCTGAGTTCCACTAAGGTCACTGTTCTTTCACTGTCAGCACAATGTGCACGTGCGTGTGGCTGTTGGAGTGCACGTGTGAGGAGACGGGAGAGAAAATAGACACTAATCAACATTTTGTAGGAGGGATTATGCTGAGTCAAACTCCTTTGACTAGACAGAACACTGACACCAACAATTAATCTATATATGCATGGGGCCAAAAATGATTGTCCCCATAAGGAAATCAACTGAAATGCAAAGTTGCAAAGTCAGACCTAACATCCCACAATCCACTCTAAATCAAGCTAGGGTCCTAAATTGTGGGTGCTATGTGTGAGAAATAGCATCTTGGAAATGTTACACTTTATCCAGGATTTATATGTTTCACCATTTCAAAAGGTATTAAAGCAAGTTTACAGCTAGAACATGTTTTTTTCCGAATGTGATTCCTCTAGTTTATTTGCATGTCTAAAGATGAGGTTTTCTTTTTGCTGATACAGCTTTGGAATACATACTTCAAAATCTATCTTAAACAGGGATATGCAGAATTACATTCTGTCTTGCCAATAATCAGTTTCCCTGCACTCACTGAACGACTTTGAGAGCAGTCCAATAAGAGTATTACCAGAGCTATAATAACTATGACTATGGTTATCCTGTTTTGCCATGACATTTTAGAGTAGAACAGAACAGATTGAAAAATGTGTGCCAAAAATAAGGTTATCCTGGAACTTATATTAAGGAACTAACATTTGATATTTCTTTTGTGGTGCTAGGAGCTAAACATGTGTAACTTGTTAGTAAATAAGAGCCATTATTATTGGCACTGGCAAACTGACACCACTGACATTAATACAAGCCTGTCAAATCCATTTGCGGCGAGTAAGACTCATTCTACTGGCCTTCAACATTGTTCTTGGCAATTGGAAAAATGTGATTGTCCATTTCAAAATTCCTATAACCTAATAGCAAATTTACCCTGCAAACAAGGCGAATAGCATTATTGTCGAGGTACATTATTAGTCAGCAATTACTTGCTAAAAAGGGCTAGCAATGTGGACACGTTCATGAGTGCCAACTTAAGTTTGGTTTGGTTAATTCTTATTAAATATATCCAGCATGCAGCATGATTTGTCATGACAGTCCACAAAAGACCAAAAAGAAAATCTTTAGATTGACCTAATTTTGTTCAGCAAAAAAACAGCTTTAGTAGCCAACTTGATGCTCATAATGCATTGATTGCTGCATTTGGCAGCCAAAAAGAGTGATTCTGAGCGTAAAGGACCTTGTGGAAGGCTAAAAAAATCTCACAATGTAGGTTTTCTTCAGTATCTTCTCCTTCATTACACTATCGCACCACTCATGCCCCCCCCCCATCTATCTATCTATCTATCTATCTATCTATCTATCTATCTATCTATCTATCTATCTATCTATCTATCTATCTATCTACTTTTTTGTCATGCCATACTTTCAATGCCTGTCCCATGTCAGTCTATTTCTCTGGCCTAACCGGGGTGATGGGAGCACTAACTGTAATGGCCCCTGTTTTTAACAGCATAACGCCACAGTATGCTTTGTTTCTCTGACATGGGAGCCAAGAATGAGCGGTGGAAGTAGAAGAGGAGAGGCAATTGAGGAGTGTAGGGTTGGCTGTTTACGCAACATTTACAGGACGGGGAGAAGAGATGGACACTGCTTTGCTGGGTATGCTATGACAATGCAAGTTTCAGCCTGTAGGCAAAAGCATGCAAAAACAAGTGAGGGACATTTACATTTAGACATTTATAACCACCTTTTCATTAAGGTTTGAAAGCTCTAAGCTGACATACTAGAAGTTATTCTTTTTAAAAAGATGTGACTGACTACTGCTTTCTCCGTGGTCAAACCAAGGCCTTTTGAATTCAATTCTAGTCTTTGTTATGGTGTCAAAATAAGGTCAAAAACAATTTCCAGTGGTGCTAATCCCGTATGAGATCATGGATCATGGCTGTGTATGCCATCCTCTTAAACTGTACTTAGCCTGCTTTTTACGGCAAAAACAAAATCATCATCAATAACAGCATTAATAATGCTCAGACATACAAAACTCATAGCCTAACAGCTCACAACTTTGGCATTGGGCATGGCAAAAAAACAAAACAAACAACACACCTGTTACCTCCTGATGTGTCTCCCTACACGCCTAAAAAGAAAGGGTTGGGGCAGGCTTACAGGATCAACACTAGGCATTGTCCCAGTAGGACAATTGAATACACTTGTTCAACAGACTGACTGACCAAATACAATAACAGTAGTCACGGTGCACTGAGAATGGATGAACAATGAATGAGCATGGGCAAGGCAAGCACAGTTAAGTGGCCAGCTAACAAGTAGCTAGCAGCCATATAACAGCTAACCAACATGACAATAAACAATTTCACCAGAAGCATGTCATGCTTTAGTTACAGACCTTTCGTTGCTCATTTGTAAAGAGGAATTTTCTCAGATAAGTAATCAATAACTTAAACACTCAAGACAAAGCACTCACCAAAGAAAAAGCGAATCAGGCATCCTATTTCTGGATTCATCCCCTCATCCTGCACTCTCCATGGATCTTCAAACCCCAGTTGTATGAGATATTCATTTAGTATCTGCAGAGGCCTCTCATCATCCCCAACCCGCTGCACAACTCCACCATGCAGCTGGACAAAGAGGGCTGGGGTTAAAGCACTACTGATGGGGTCTGGCCACCCTCTGCTCTCTCCTGAGATTTCAGGGTCAGACTGGGCAGATGCTGGGCTGGTTAAGGGCCGAGCCTGAGAACTGCTACAGCATATTTGGAGAGGATTGATCAAACTAGGAGTATCTGTGTTGCTCTCTGTTCCAGCATTAGTGTTATCATCCAGTGTCCTTGACATCCCATTAACAGCAATGCAAGGTTCTGTGGTGGGCAAGTCCACTTGCTGGTCTACAGCAGAGGCGCTGGTTGGATGTGACAGTGAAGAATTGCGCTCTACCTCATCTGAGGAGCTTTCAAATGGGTCAGGTCCTTCTGTGGCACTGTCACAGTTAGGGCTCAACACTGAGCTGTCTGTACCCAAGCCCGGTCCATCACTCAGTGAATCCCGGTGATGGCTAGTCCTAGGTCCACCAGGACTCAAGTCCTCACAGGTGCTGCTTTCGATGTCAGAGCCTGAGTAAAGTCCAAAACAGTCAACCCCACCAAAACCCAACTCCAACCCCATATTGTCATTCGAAGACACCTCTGATGAAAGGTTGCTTGACTTATCATCAGACAACAAACTGCAGAAGAATTTTGTGTCTGGATAACACGCTGCTGTGTCATTGCTGTCCAGGAAGTCCTCATTCTCCTCTGCCTTTGAGGATGAAAGACAGACCATTTTGTTGACGACACTCTCACACAGACTTTCTTTTTCACCAGCCGCACCTTGACCATCACCGTGACAAATTGGGTCCACTGAAATATTTGTTTTGCAATTCACTCTCAATATTGTTCCAGCTTTACTCCCTACCAACTTACTCGCTATCTCCTTTGCAGTGGTGTCCAACGTGCAAAGCACTGGTCTAGGGTAGGTCGGTGTGAGCCAGTCGTAGACATGAATACAGCCCCGTTTGAGATCCGATCTCACCCATGTCTTTTCGGAGACCTGTAGCTGCTTTGACTGTTTCTGTCGCAAAAAGGTCTTTCTGTCCAGACTGAGTGTATTCAGTGGCGAGGCTGAGGGCGCAGGGCTGGCCGCCTCCGCCGAAGAAGCCGCAGGTGGGCAAGAGGTCGGCGGAGCCCCCAGTGAGAGATTTCTCTTGTGTCGCCGTCGTCTCCTATTCAGCAAAGAATTGACAGTGGCATTGCTGTTGACTGACGCAAGACTGTATATATTAGCTGTTTTAACGGCGGGCATATTGACAGCGTTAGCAATTTGATTTTGATATATCCCGTTCCTTATCGCTAATTGAAGCAGGGAGGTGGTTGCAAGCCCTTTCCCGAAGAGTTTCGCCTCTCCGCCCCCGCCGTCGTCTTCCCCCGTCACGGGTCTTTTTCCAGCGGATAGTACCGTTAACCCACTGGGCTTAACCATTGCCGAGTTACTTTCGCCATTAGAGTCGAGTATTCCCTGTGGTGCGGATGAAAGTGAAAGGGCATCCGACTCCAGCTCGTTTTCCTTGATACCCGCAGACAGCGCACTTTCCATCTTGGATAGCTAGCTGCAACGGTGTTAGCAAGTAAGCACAGATCCCCGCAGGTGAATGCTAGCCTGCTAACGCTAGCTTACAAACGTTAGCTCGTAGCTACTAGTTACGCGTTCGCCGAAGACTGTTGGGCAGCTGTGCAGCGGCTTAGCACGCCGAGGTACTCACGCAGTTGTCCCAGAGTTGGTTAGCTACATCCTTCCCGTTTAATACACCTGCTAGATAGCTTGTAAGAACTAACTATCAGGTCGACAGAGCAAATCCCACTTCTAGCTGGTCGCCTTGTACGCTAATACCGAGAAGGCGCGACCGCTACTGACCGTACAGAAGATGTGTGTCAGTCCGGCCGGCAGTACACTTTGAACAGGGCGTGGTCTTATTCGATATGAATTAGAAGGTATATTTAAGCGAACATGAAGTTAGTTTAGTTTATCGCCGTTCACACATACACAGATGTCGCGCTTTAAAAGGTAAATAACTTGTGGCTTGTGTTTCGTCCGACGAATAACTGAACTGTTTTTGCGATGAAACTGGTCTGACGATTGTAGGAATGACACGCTTTCTCGTTGAGTAAGCGCATAGAGACGGTAATTTATCATCTGGCGCCATCCAACGGAATAAAGGCTAGCCTGCAAGGCGACCTCATTTCTCCATTTTAGGAGGCGCCAAGAAACTAGGCAGGGGGTCCGGGGGTATCCTCCCCCAGGACGATTTTTCTTTTCAAAGAACAGCTGTTGAATGTGCAGAATTTGAGACTTTTAGATAAAGATTCTAAATATAAATGAAGTGCAATTGAGTTAGAAATCCATTGGGTAATATGACCCGGACTCGTTACATTTAATATAAACTTATTCTATTCAGATCCATCCAGCCATTATCCGAATCGCTTACCCGCGACCCTGAGAAACAACGTAATAAAACATAGTAATTTCGAAATTCATTGAGAGATTGTCCAAAATTGGAGAAAAGACATCGCGAAGTCTACAGTTTATTATTATATTATCACGTCAATAACGGTAGACGTCACGTAAAGCGAGGGAGCCCTCGGACCTCGGGAGTTCAGACCACTTTGGATCCCAGCCGGACAGCCTATGTTTACCATAAACCCTTTACTTTTTCTTCTCACCTGCTCTTCCTCAACTTCTGTCTTTCTCTCTTCACTTATTTCATCACTCCCTCTTTGTCCATCCACTACCTGGCTCTGTTATTGTTATTAGGCTATTAACAATGTTATTGCTGCTGTTACATAAAGTGGACATAGGGCAATAAGGCTACTTTATTGCTTGGGTTTAAACTAGATAAGCAGCCTATTAACCAGATACCTCTGCTTGTGCTGAATTTGTTTGTTTATTGTTCCTACTTGAAATTGGCTTATTCAACTTTAGCTCCGCTCCACCCCCCCCCCCGATCTCCTGCTTGCGTAACACTACCCTCGGTATTGCGGGGCGCGCCGAGAGCCACTGGCCAAAATCAAGTCATTTTGAAAATTATTTTGCATTTGGGCGGTCATGTTGTTCCCACCGTGGTGGCTCATATACTTATCCTGGAGAGCTCTCTCTCTCTCTCTCTCTCTCTCTCTCTCTCTCTCTCTCTCTCTCTCTCTCTCTCTCTCTCTCTCTCTCTCTCTCTCTCTCTCTCTCTCTCTCTCTCTCTCTCTCTCCCCCACAACACGTTTATTGAATATTTCATTTCCACATGTCAGTGGATGTTCCATAAATGAGAGGATACTTTTTATGTGCAGCTATTTTGTGCTTCATGTCCTCTAATTTTTACATTTTCTAAAGTAAACACACATAAAATACACACGCAGACAAAGTGGATAGCTGTCATGGTCCAGTCCCAGCAAGGGCAAAGTGCAAGCCACACACTAACAGCTTGTCATGCTCTCTCTCTCTCTCTCTCTCTCTCTCTCTCTCTCTCTCTCTCTCTCTCTCTCTCTCTCTCTCTCTCTCTCTCTCTCTCTCTCTCTCTCTCTCTCTCTCTCATGCTCTCTCTCTCTCTCCCCCTCCCTCTCTCTCTCTCTCTCTCTCTCTCTCTCTCTCTCTCTCTCTCTCTCTCTCTCTCTCTCTCTCTCTCTCTCTCTCTCTCTCTCTCTCTCTCTCTCTCTCTCTCTCTCTCTCTCTCTCTCTCTCTCTCTCTCCTCTTCCCAAGTCGCTACCTCGTTCTATACCACTCAGACAGTTAAAGGCTGGACCCCAGGGAATGAGATATTTCTGTGAAGCTTTTCTCCTCTGATCTCTGGGTTTATTTCAACTCTAGCCTTGGTAAGCCTCTTCTGTTTTGTAGTACACGTTTGAGTGTTCTGTCTTCGCAGCCCTGACTTACAAGTTAAAGTGAAAGTAATGTTTAACTGTTTCTGAGATAAGTCTCTTTAGTTATTTATAGCAGTTCCTGGCTTTCTCAGCATGGCCATTTCAATTTCATTTCTTGAAAGATAAACCACCCATGAATTTCACCTTCCCTATGATTTCTTGAAGGCTAATCGGCACTTGTAAACTGTTTTCCTGTCTTGAACACATTGGGGAACATGTGATGGATAATCAATCTAGAATCTAAGAACAGAATACTTCTCTCTTCAGGTTCAGATACGCTGAATGGTGATTAGCCTGCAGGATCATTGAGACCTATAAGAGAGCGAGAGGAGCAGCCTGGTAAAAGAAAAGAAAAGAACAGAGAATAGGGGGTCTCCATAAAGGAGTCGATTGGGTAGGATCGTGTTTTGGCTGAAGGAGAAAAAAAGTGGTTGTGGCAGTATTTTGGGCTCCTTCTTGGAAATTCCCTGGTAGTGGTCTGGTGAAGATTTTGTGCTTGTCATTGAGATGAGATTATTTGTGAATAGCACTAACAGCCAAAAGTTGTCTCCATCCCAACTGTATTTGGGATGCTTGGCTTTGGGTGTTTGTGCTACCAGTGTAGAGGGGGGAGAGAATGAAGAGAAAAACACAAGGAGGACAAATCCACTTTGAAATGCATTCCTCCTAAATTTGTGGTACTAGAGACCATAATTAGATGTGGTTAGCTTGGTTCAAGGACTTTGCTGTACACTGAGCAGCACACCCCGCACATAGAAAATCGGTGTGTGTATATGTGTACATGCATGTGTGCGGTGAGGTCACACACATTTCTGTTTGTTTTGTTTCCTCAAGCGGAGCATGGACACATTTAGACAGCAGTCTAAAACTGTTGAATAAACAGCCCACAATTGCATGATTAAGACCAGTTAATTAAGATCCCATCGATGCATTTGTTTGCTTACCCTGTTAGCTGTTTCACAGTGGAAAGACCACACCGACAATGGCTTAGAACAGACAGAACAATGACTTAGAACAACAGAATATATGATTTTGTTCTCTTCAGATTAATGCGGTCTCTTATATCACATTTGGATTCTGTGTCTTAGTCTGAATTCATTATCACATCAGTCAGATATAATGCCTTGGACATGAGACCAACCTGTCCATATGCTATTTTGGCCCTCTCTTAATCATGAGCGCATGTATGCTGTACTGCATACAAAGAGTAAAGACAGGTTTCTGACCACCCGTTAAGCATGGGCAAGAGCCACATGCAAGATACATTGTAAACTTTTCATGAATAGATCAGTGTTTGTTTATTGTGTGAAACCATTTTGTATATCCTGTACTGTACATTGTACATACACTGGTATGCTCTGTCATGTCCAGCTACCTCAGGCATGTATGTAAGTAACCTGCTAACGTCTATTTCAGCATCTCTGATATATTCTCTGCACCACTGCACTTTATCACTTCTTATTTCGCCTGTATAAAGTCAATCTTCGTGTATAGAGCTGAAGATTGTTGTGTTGTAGTGTTGTTATTCGATTTTAAGTACACTGAGAGAGCCATGAAACCGGAGTCAAACTCCATGTATGTGCAAACCTATATGGCCAGTTCTGATTCTGATTCTGAAATCGTCTGTAGCACTATTTACTCTAGTCACATGATCAAGGTGAAGGTAAGGTTGACCACCTGCCTCTCTATTCTTCAGTGTCAGGTGGTCTCACTCCCATAAACATACACTAACAGGTATTTCATGCTTTGGTTTGTGTGCTAATGTGCAGCCCAGGCACAGGAGACAAGGGTATTTTCCATGCTATACAGAAACCTGTTGGAGGATATTACGTTCTCTATATACCACTAGATTAGACCCTGACAAAAACTGTAGCTCACACTTGAATTTATCCAGCAGACAAGGACTTGTCTGTGTAATGACAACAGAACTAACCACAAATAGTTTTGCTGCCCTTATCAAAATCGGTGACTCAGTTTAGGGGGATCATAGTGATCAGCAATGAGGTTAAAGTCTATCATTTGGGTAGTGTCATTTTGCCAGGATTTATCATCACGATTTATCTAGTCACGAGCCTGACGAAGAGCTCTGATGACTAAGCTTTCAGCTCAGCTCTGCTGTTTTTTTTTGTTTTTTGTTTTTCGCCAGCCCCACAATGATTTAGCATCACATCCTGTCAAAAGGATTTTGGGATTAATGTGGCTGACCACAGTTGAACTCAAATATTGCTCTGTAGGCCAAAATAATCTGCCTCGCTCTGGATATAGAGTTCCTGGTGATATGACACATGCTAAGATAAATGCTCAGTAAACATCCTCTGACTTATTGTGAAAATGTTCAGTTCCTGATATGGTGACCTCACGTATTTGTCTCACACTCACTCGCTCAGTCACTTTCTCCCTGTGTTTCTGTTAAGGTCCCCATATGAGTGGCCAGTCCTGGTCATGGAGGAATGCCATAAAGTTGACTTGACTTATATCACAGAACGCATCATCGCCTTGCTCATCCCCCAAGCATGCCCAGAAGAGACCTACCTACAGAACCTGCAGGACTTCACACTCATGCTCCAGTCCAAGCATGGACAAAACTACCTGGTGAGTTGGATACATCTCTACATTCATCAGATCACAACCCCAACTCTTGCTCTCCCCATCATTATTTGTCAAGCTTGCCCTCATACCACCCTCTCTCCACTCTTTCTCTCCTTCTTGCAGTATGACAACATTTACTTTCTTTACTTTTTTTTCAGCTTATCAACCTCTCAGAGATGAACAACAGTCTATCTCAAATGACCCACAAGGTAATGGCAAAAGCTAGTACGACTTACTTGAGAGGCTGAGCATTGCAGTGTATGAGCAAAATAGATGGTATTTGTGATTTTTTTTTCTCCCCCCCAAGATTTTGGACACAGGTTGGGTGGACTCCTTGGCTCCTCACCTGGATCAGATTTGCAGTGTGTGCAGGACTATGGAAAACTGGCTCCAAACACACCCTAAGCATATGCTGGTCTTACACTGCAGGGTAAACACCACCCTTTCTGATTCCCTATACAAACATCAGCCTCATATGGAGGAGGATAAACTGAGCTAAACGTCTTTTCTCTTTTCTGCATAACATTTACCTGCTTTTGCAAACTCATAAATATTTCTGATGATGTTCTTAATCTATTGTATACAAAACCATTTTCCTTTTTTACTAAGATATGCACACTTTATTTACTGTTGACTGTTCATGTTGTGGTTATTGCTAATTGGAGTTCATGTTGTTGAGTTCATGTTACAGTATCATTTTGGGTAAGCACATAATAATGACTTGTCCTGACTCTGTGCCTGTCCTCAACAGGGAGGCAAAGGCAGGCTTGGAGTATTGGTGGCTTCCTACATTCACTTCACTAACATATCAGCCAGGTAACACTGATGTCATAGGTAGTTGAAATTCATCAAGTAGGGTGAGGGGCAGGTAAAGGCCTTGAATGATTCCACTTTGACTTCCCTAAAAAATAGACATAAAATCCTAAACATAAAATAGAAAAAAACTTTTTTTTGTTTTTCTTTTGTTTGTTTTTTGCTCGTTTCATTTTTGATGTACTTTGCAATACATTTCTAAGAGATATTCTTGAACAATAGACAGACCGAACAAAGCTAGCATGTGTCTCCACAGGGCAAAGGGCAAGAAAGTTGATTGAAGAGACTTTGACCTGATCTGATATTTGATTTTTGGGCAGGGAACTCGTCGCAATACCTGTAAATCTATTAACCCTTGATGTACCAGGAAGCCTGAGAGGATTTGTTTTTTGCAGAAGATGACACACGTTTTTTTTTTAACCTACACTCTGTATTGAACATTGGAATTGCAAAGGTTTTTTTCTTTTTCTTTTTCTTATGGCCCTTTATGTGGCCTGTGGAGAACATGTACCCCACTAGCTAGTGTTTTTAGGGTGATAATGTTGTAAGGGAGAGGTCATTTTAGAAGTAACATAGAGAAGCAATTACTTTTTCTAGTGTACTAACAGTACACTGGAAATGTAGAAAAAAGGAAGAACAAGTTGTGTGTTAACCAACTGTGTGTGTGGACGTGCTGTTCATGCCTGACTGTCAGCTGACACGGTCTTGCAAAATTGTTGATCCCAGTCCTCTGATAACTTTGTTCTGTTCCTTGAGTCTTTGACAACTTATCTTATTTACCTTTGTGTTTGCGTGCATTTGCATTTGTATCAGTGCATGCATGTTTGTATGTGGGTGTTTTTTTTTTGTATGTATGCATGTGTGTGTGTGTGTGTGTGTGTGTGTGTGTGTGTGGTGTGTGTGTGTGTGTGTGTGTGTGTGTGTGTGTGTGCGTGTCTATTAAAATCTGTCCAGACAGAATCATAAAGGAAGCATTAGTATTATGTCTGTGCCTGTGGCAATCCTGGAACGTAACTGTAACAAGTGAATACCTACATGTTTCTCAGTGCAGACCTTTCTCTTGACCACTTTGCCATGAGGAGATTCTACAATGACGCAGTGTCCACTCTGATGACCCCTCTCAAAAACGGTATGAGCTGACTGAATGACTAAGTTCCTCAAGAGAGGACAATAGGTCAGTGGAGTACTGGGGGTGATGGTTTCAACTCTGGCCCAGTGAATTTTCCATTGGCTCCTGACCTTAGAGTATCTTTAGGTCACTTGTCAAGCTTAATCCCCCTGTTTATCCATCTTGCAGGGCTACAATTGCCATAATTATGCTAACATGTATAATTATTGTGATATGTATATGATTATGAAAAAAGTAGAATTCACTTTTTTTGAGAATCAAATCAACCTGTCTTTCAAGTAAACAGAGATGAGCGACTACAAAGGCAACACGAATAAAGACATTTCATTTTCCTGCCTTCTTCTTTCCCAGGTATGTGTGGATGCTCGGTAGTCTGTTTAAAGACATGTTGAGGATGAATCCCTCTCCATCCTTCCTTCTTTGCATTGTTCTTCATGGTCTTCCCAAGACTAGACAAGAGGGAGGTATGGAGCAGACCAAAAACCACTGCAAAGCATGATCTCTGTGTGTGTGTGTGTGTGTGTGGGGGGGGGCTTTGGCAATCATGTTAGATTTTGCTGTCTCACTTTTTTGCAACACAGATGCAGGGTAGGCGTCTCCTGCCTGTAAGTCCTGAGGTAGTATTGCTGTATTTTCTTAAAAACTGCTCTTTAGATTGGGCAAAGTATGCAGCAGAGGTAACGCAAACAAAAGTCTGACGACCTCTTCAGTATATCTGCATGGATGACAGACTGACAATGTTTGCGATTCTCCATTATTACTGTGTCCATTTTCTACTGAGATGTTATTTGCATGATAAAACACTCATAATGCTTATTAGAAAGTGCAATATATGTTGTTTTATGAACAGAAACCTTATGCTCATTGGTCAAATATAGCAAACATATTGTGTTGATAACCATAAGTCCACAGTACATAACACAGATAAATATAAATACTATTTAATATCAAAAACGAATTTTGTGTAGCTGATAATCATAATATTGTTGCATGCTCTGTCATGTACAGTTATGCTTTAGGCTTTTACTGTAGTTGACACTTTTATCCAAGGCAACCTTCAGTAGCACTACGAGTGGAATTAATTTCAAATCCACAGTAAACCAACCAAACAGCCAATAGATAGGAAGGAGCGCAATTCTAAGACTTGTAGTTTCCTGACATTATTGCCGTGATTCTTGAAATGATCATAAAATAACAAAGCTGGACAGAAAAGACAAACGCGGAAGGGCTAAGGTGAAATGAACGACCCTTTGTTCGGATGAACGGTGAGTCATTTTGGTGTGAAACTCTTCCCAGGTTGCTGTCTGTTCCTGAGGGTATACCAGAGTCTACAAGCCGTCTGCACCTCGGCGGTCTAGTAAGATATGCTTTAGCTCTCCTGCAGTAAAGTTGTTCCACTAAAACAGCACGAGGAACCTGCTGAAGTTAATACTCTGTATTTCGGAATTCATCACAGTCATGTGCGAGCGGGCCAGACAGATCGGCTCTACTACGTGCTCCAGCCAGCTCAGCTCCTCAAAGGGGACATAATGGTTTGTGGAAATGTGCCCATTCATTCCTATGACACTGTCATTATGATTAAACCGTAAAACAGTTATTCCTAGATCAAATTGATGATTAAGAACTCATATTATACTCATAATCACATTTTATTTTATGTATTATATATTATTTTATATAGAATACTGTTACATATTGATAATAGTAAAAGTAATATAATTAATCAATTATTTATTAATTGATTATTGTTATACCATTATATATTGAATTACTTATCTGTGTGGCAAAACAAGTATTTTTCCCCCTTTTTATTCTAGGTGGTTTGCTATACTAAAGACAGCCAGGCAGCCAGTCGCCAGGTCATCTTCCGTCTCCAGTTTCACACAGGCATTATCCGCGGACACACCCTCACCTTCTCAAAGGAAGACCTTGACTGTGCCTATGAAGGTACCGGTATTTATAACATACTGCTATGTTCTGCTGACTACCACCATTAATCACCTTTCACCCCCCCCATTTCATCTTTAACCTACGTTTAATTATTAACCGTTAAAAACTGTCTTCCTCTCTCTGCCTTTGCTTTTTCTTTTTTTTCCTCCCCCACAACTTGTAAATATTACCCTAGCCTAACCTTGGCAGCCTTATCATGTATAGTGACGAGCAGGTGTTAAGGAAGTCGTTACATTTATGTGCCAAGTCAGTTGGCCAGTTACTGTCGAACTGACCACTTCCTATCTATTCCAGATCCAAGGTTTCCAGAGAACGGACAGGTGGAACTGGTGTTTTCAAACAGTCCTGAGAGGATTACAGGTGTCGTCCTTTTCACAATTCCGACAGAATTCCCGTTCTCTAACCGGCATACAAAAGCGTTACAGTATAGACACATGCAAGTGCATGCTTATCTGCAAATCACATGTGCCATGCAGACACTTAGCCAGGTACACACACAAACACACACACACATCACCATAGCACATTCTTAAGGCAGTGAGGCACTGGTGCTTCTGATGAACATAGTCTGCATTGTATTGTATTGTCTCTCTCAACTCAAGCAGAACAGACACACATGACTCATTTCCAAGCTTGACACATGCGCCACTGCTTGTGAAAGGCTTCTGTGCTCTGTGGCATTCTCCACACAAAACACAGGCCAAAAATCACACTCGCTTTTGGTTGTTTTCAGGACAAAAAAGTCTCTCCTTCTCTGTTGTTGAAGGTGTCTGGGCTATATACCAATTCTCTTCGGTTGATTAACCGTCTAGGCAGGTGCACGCAGTCACCCAGAGGGGGGCAGTATTGCCGAGCACCGAGGAAGGGTACATGTTAGCTTTCCTGTTGTGGCCCCCTCGCCAACCTCTGCCCCACACACACACTCCTCTCAACAGGAAGCAATATAAGGTTTATCACACATACGTATCTCCCAGGAATTCTGATCCCAGATATGGTACCGAGGAAAAACACCCCACAGTTTGGGGGGGGTGGGGGGTGGGAGCTGAACAGCAAAACAGGCGCACGCACACACACCCCCATCCACCACCCCCCACACACACACCCAGAGATATTGACTTTTCATGCCAGCATTTTGTGGTAAAATAAACTTAATAGACAAATTATTGTTTGACTCCAGTCTGAAAGAAGTATTTAGCCTTAAGGAATCAGCTGATGTTCTTGTTCAGCTTTACTTGTTTTATGTGTGTGGTCCATCTGCATGGTGTGTATATGCGTGTCTGCTCATGCATGTCATGTGTGTTTGTGTTTGTGCATGTAAGCTAGCATTTGTATGTGTCTTTATGTGCGTCTGTGCGTGTGCGTGTGCGTGTCTTTGGTTGTATAACCGACTCATGAGCGAGGCTGCCTCTCTGTCTGCTTGTGTGTTTGTTTGTGATTTCCCCCATGCAGGCAGGGATCTGTGGCATAACAGAGACACTGTAATGATGGACTACGATACCCGGGACCCATTGGTTAGACGAGATTCATATCAAGACATATCACCTCCTAGATTTGGTAAGCTTGAGTCTGTTTTTGTTTTTTTGTTTTTTATCATTTTGTGAAATCTCTCTTTCTCTTTGGCTCATTAATTTCGCCGCCTCTTTCTCTCTTGTGTGTCGCGATGGTGCCATTCTTGGGCAGCATTTCAGAGTTGCCAATATATTTGGAGAAGCCAGAAGTTAAAACAAGTTCTGTGCTTCGCTCTTGCCTAATGGCGACCCATTTATTTCCACTATCCTGCCAGCTCTGCCCTGCTCAGTGTAGACTATATAAAAACAACGCACAGCAGCGACCGCCCCCCCACAAGCTCCGCTGCCTGGTGGGGCAGATGCTGAGAGCGGCCTGTCTGGAGTCCGTGCTCCGCTGTGGTCAGTGCTGCAGGTAATTTCCTGGTCATCAGTGTGACAGCTTACAACTGCTGCGGTCACAAAGGGCGCTGAGGCCGTCTTGGGAATGGATGCTGTAATATTTCCAGGGCACTCAGCGAGACAGCTGGCGGACTAGACCCATGTATTTAGAGGCCGTCCCTTTTTTAAGAGTTTTCATTGAGCAAGAATGAACATGCACGTGCACACACACACACTTCAGTGCGTACATACAGACAAACAAAACACAAACACAAAAACACATATCCAGACGGCTTAAGCAATCATCACGACTAGTGGTTGAGGTTTTACTTACAGCTGTTTTATGCCGTTGCTAAATCTGCTCCGGCCGGCCATGTAATTACGACTGACCAAAGCTGGAGGCAGGCATGTGGAAAAGCACATGCAAGCATACATTTTAGCATGCACACGGGTGTACAAACAGCAACAAAAAGGCATGTGCGTGTAGGCATGCTCACACATCTACCCACACACACATGAAAAAAAGGACACAGTCATTAGGTTAACCACTGACACACATGCACATGCATGCATATGGCCATAATGAGGGTTGCCAGCCAGAAGAATGTTGTTTTGAACCCCAGGTGGTTGTGCTCAGCCTACCTTTCCCTTTCCACTCTGCTCTTTGCTAGCATGCTCCTCCAAAACCTCTCTCTGGTCGCACACACTGGGTTTTCTCTCTTGCTGGAGATTCCTGCTCCCTGTCTCTAGTCCTCCCTAGCTGCCTGACGCTCTCAGGTTCAGGTTGCGGATCACTATTTGGTCCGTTTCCTTCTACTCCAATGCTTCATATGTCCCCATCCCCCCCCTATGCACACAAGTCTCCCGGGAGCCGCCCCCATGTTTACATTCCCCCAACCATATTTGGCCAGCTCAAGGTCTTTTGCCCGTGGGTTTTTCTTGTTGGTGTTTTATGCATTATGTGTGTGTGTGTGTGTGTGTGTGTGTGTGTGTGTGTGTGTGTGTGTGTGTGTGTGTGTGTGTGTGTGTGTGTGTGTGTGTGTGTGTGTGTGTGTGTGTGTGTGTGACTGTTGAATGATCCACCTTTCAGTCTCCCTCAACCGCTTGTCCTGGAAACAAAACCAACGGCATGAGAGCACTTCACGGCGTTACCTGTTAGCTAGGAGGGTCTACGGGCAGGACGTGGAGGGAGGAAGAGAGGGGAGGGGACAAAGCAACAGAACAGAATGATTTCAAAACGACAGCGGAGGCGGGGATTTACTGTGCAGGGACCGAGAGAGAGAGAGAAACGAGTGCTGCTGTGACAGAGAGAGAGAGAGAGAGAGAGAGAGAGAGAGAGAGAGAGAGAGAGAGAGAGAGAGAGAGAGAGAGAGAGAGATGAGAGAGAGAGAGAGAGAGAGAGAGAGAGAGGGAGAGGGAGAGAGAGAGAGAGAGAGAGAGAGAGAGAGAGAGAGAGAGAGAGAGAGAGAGAGAGAGAGAGAGAGAGAGAGAGGGAGGGAGGGAGAGGAGTAAGAGAAAGACAGAGCAGGAGGACACTGGGGCTTTTAGCACCTTTGGAAAAAGAATGTTGTTTGCCTGTCTTCCTGTGGCAGCCTGAGAGACCCAGAGAATGACAGGACTGGGAGAGTGCAGTCCCACAACAAAGCTGGTCTAGGTCTGTTTTATCCTTCTCTACTTCTCGCTTTTCTCTTTCTCTTTCTTCCCCCATTTTATCTTTACATTCTGTCCTCATCCTTCTCCATCTCCTTTTTCTTGTCATCTGTTTCTCTTTACGTCTGCCTGTTCTTATGGGAGGCTTCAAGTATTTCCATCCTGTTTGTAGTTGCGTTGAGATCAGTGAAAGTTTACTTCTGACTCCAGCTACAGTAAGTTCTCTTCTCATTGGTTGTCCTGTTTGCTTATTAGTAGTTTTGTGTTCGTGTTTGTAAGGTAGTAGGATGTTTTTTTTATGAATAGATCAGAGATTCAAAATTGTAGTCGAGTCTCATGTTTGTATTGTAAAACTGATATTGTGTGCGTTTGTGAGGCTGTGCGTGTGTGCTTGTGTACATCTGTGTGTGTGTGTTAATGTGCATATGGATATATCACGTAGTGTGTATGGGGTCTATTGGACCAGCTGTGAATCTTTACCATGCATGTCTGGTATTTGAGTTTT